>NC_139518.1:14916058-15048558 GCF_947247035.1 Vipera ursinii
GAGCACCGGCCCCTAGAGTCGGAAACAACTAGCACGCATGTGCGGGGGAACCTTTACCTTTACCTAACGTGAACAATTCTTCTTGTTTTGCATGTTATTCCCACTATATCACGGGGTCTGGAGTTTAACACGTTGCCCATCACTTCATCCGGTTTACAGCATCTTGAATGTCTGCATCTCAAGCATTGTGTTGGGTTTGATGTGTAATGATGTGATAGTGAAATCTCAGCCAATTTGTCACAGAGTCTGATGCCTCCCCTCCTCCTTTCTTATCCAGGCTTTGGACTGGCAATGGTAGAGTTCAGTACAGAATTAAGCAACCCTAAACGTATGGACTTGCCCTCTTGGAACCCAAGAGATTGAGTTGAATCTTGCCCCATATCAATCCTTCTTTTCTTTTCTTTTCTTTTCACATATACTTTCTCTATCTAAACCACCTATGGATATCTGTAGGAGGTAGGTGCAACCATGTGCAAAACAGCAGATAGAACATTGTGATGCCTTTTGTGTGTGCAGGGATAGAACCCACACCATGATGTTCTGCCTACTATCTACTACTATCTGTTGATGCTCTTGTCCGTACAAACACACATACACATAAAGGATGTTAAGAGTCCCTGGCTTGAAGTGAATGTCATCCAGACATATTCTCCAGCCAGCATACTGGTTTGGCTTGTGTTTGGCTGCCATTCTCTCAGCATGCTGAACAGGGAATTCTGGGAGTTGAAGTCCACACATCTTAAAGTTGCCATGTTGGAAGCTCTGGTTTAAATAATTCCCAGAATTGCCAGTTTACAGAGCCACTGAAGTTATTGGTAGTATAAATGGCTGAAGTTACACTACAGTAGATGGTGACTGGAAGGTATTCCAGTGAATACTACAACTTAATAAGGATTGTCCTGATAGAACAGAAACCATAACAATAAATGTTTCCCTGATGTTTAAACCTTATTACTCTTATCATTGTTTCATATTCTTTGCTATTCTTGACATACAGTGGTTTAAATACAACCAGGAAGAGTTGGGACGCATGTCTCTTATACAGAAGATTATTTTTTCTTTAAAAAAAATTGCATTGTTGTATATAACGTGACCCATACCAGCCAAAAACATCCAAATATGGTGGGGATGAGATAGCATACAGGGCGGAGGTACAAAAACTATCCATATGTTGTAACAACAACTTGCACCTGAACATCGGCAAGACGAAAGAGATGGTGCTAGACTTCTGGAGGAAAAAGGAGGAACCTGCCCCACTTTACATCGGGGAGGACTGTGTGGACAGAGTTTCCTCCTTTAAATTTCTGGGAGTCTACCTCTGCAAAGATCTGACCTGGAAAGTTAATACAACCCAGGTGGCTAGAAAGGCCCAACAGAGGCTTCACTTTCTCAGGGTCTTGCGGAAGAACACGGTAGAACAACGGCTTATGACCCTCTTTTACTGGTCTACTATAGACAGTGTTGTCTCGTATGGTATTGTGGTTTGATATGCTGGTCTGACAGCTGCGGATAGGAAGGCATTACAGAGGGTGGTGAGCACAGCACAAGACATTGTGGGCTGTTCCCTGACACCACTGGATGACATCGCCAGGGCTCGCTGCCTTGGAAGAGTGAGGAAAATTCTCAGGGATGACTCACACCCTGGATGGTATCGCTTTACTCTCCTACCATCGGGTAGGAGATATAGGAGTATAGCCAGCTGCACCAACAGGCTGAAAAACAGCTTTTATCCATGGGCTGTTAGGCTTTTGAACAGGAAATAATTTTTATAAACTTTATGCATAATTGACTTGCGAGGCCGGTGTGTTGTGCAATTAGTTCGCATGGTGTAATAAGATGGAGGGTTTGTGTCACTGTAAGTTGGGGGGTGGGGGCACGAAGGGAGGCTCAGCCAATCTCAATGTACACATGGTTGTACTTTGACAATAAAGGTTCATTCATTCATTCATCAAAATATTTCACTTTCTTACTAAAGGTTTCTAAACCACCCTACCCTCATGCTTCATTAATGGGTGAACCACACTTAGAAATTCACCGATAGCCAATGCAACTTTTTTATCTCTTTCATAGAATAGAATATAGAATAACAGAGTTGGAAAGGAACTTGGACCTTAGTCCAACCCCTAATCCTTGTTGCTCTTTTCTGCACTCTTTCCATATATTTTTAAACATTTTTTTTATATTGTGGTAACTAAAATTGAATGCAATATTACAAGTCTGTTCTTGGCATACTGTCCAAATCATGTTCATTTCTGAGTTGTAGTTTACACTTGCCAAGGAATACAGAGCTTCCAATTTTGATGGGGAAGGGGGAAATGGTGAGCTTTGCTTAAAGGGCCCTCTAAATAATGGATAAGTGACACTGATCATATATGCATTAACTGGAAACTGGAGCTATTGGTATTTACAGGAAAGCCATTGTAATGTTTGTTCCTGATTTCTCCAATGCTTCCAATTTGATTTAATTATCCTGGAAATCCCTTCTATCATAACAACATAACTCCTACTGTGCCGAGGCTTATAATAATCACATAATGGCCATGGTTTAGGCTTAATCAGATTTTAGTTTCCCTGTCCTGTTTCTATAACGTTGCTATAAAAACTGACAGAATCACACACAAACAAAACAAGCATTGTTTAAACATCTTTATCAAGTCTCTTCCCGCTCGTCTCTATGCTCTATCATCTCAAATATATAAACACAGAAAGATACATTTGCGCATAATGAAAAACATCAGAAATTGGATTACCAGTGCTCGGAACAAGGTATGATAAACTGTTTGCTCATGTGGTAGATTCAATGAAAGCGTGGGGCTTTTTCCTCACTGCAGATGGGCTGATTAAAGTTGCTGTGCTGCAAAGCTGAGCAACTCACAATGCTTTCTATACAGGTGGTCCTCGACATATGACCACAACTGAGCCCAAAATTTCTGTGACTGAGCAAAACAGTTGTTAAGTGAATTTTCCTCCATTTTATGACCTTTCTTTGCCACAGTTGTTAAATGAATCTGGCTTCCCCATTGACTTTGTCAAGAAGGTCACAAAAGGTTATCCCATGACCCCTGAAACAACCGTCATAAATATGAGCCAGTTGCCAAGCATCTGAATTTTGATCATGTGACCATGGGGATGTTGCAACAGTTGTAATATGAAAACTGTTCACATGTTACTTTTTCCAGTGTCATCGTGACTTCGAACCGTGACTAAACAAATGGTTGTAAGTCAAGGATCAACTGTTTATGGAATATACGTCTTCTATGCCCTAAGAATACCTATAATATGGAACCAAAGGGAAATACAGATCAAGCTGAAGCAACTGGCTTCCTTGGGCCAAAACCCATCACCTGAGCAGATTCAAATAAAGTTCAATAATCTCTGCCCCATATAAACAAAACTTTTCTTCTAGTGTGAAAAAATGTTGCTTTATATTCTGTGTGCCATGGTATGTGGGATGCAAACAAATCACTTCCAAGGCTTAGCCTCCTTTAAAAAAAATTCCCAATTAATCCACAGGGAAGCAACATTTTAAAAACCCTTGTGACTTCCTTTCCCCCCCCCCTAGCATTCTTGAGAGTCCAAGCTGCTGGGAATGTGGCATTTTCAGCTGTATGACCTGATTTTTCCCAGCTCTGCAGCTCCCAAAGTGGTATCATAAATGTTAAGTAGGTGGTTCAGCAGACCACAAGGTAAATCAGGCCACTTTTCATAGCCACCCTCCTCCATCTTCTTCTTTAAAATGTTTCAGGCAACTGGAGCATAAATCATATAACGGTTGCTGGAACGGTTGCTGGAATTGGGTATCTGTAGTTTAATGAAGAGAAGGATGAGGGGTGACATGATAGCAGTGTTCCAATATCCCAGGGGTTGCCACAAAGAAGACGGAGTTAAGCTATTCTCCAAAGCACCTGAAGGCAGGACAAGAAGCAATGGATGGAAACTAATCAAAGGCATGGCTAGATGAATCAAAAGTTGGAATTAAGATTGCCGGGAGAAATATCAACAACCTAAGATATGCAGATCATACCACTCTAATGGCAGAAAGTGAAGAGGAACTAAAGAGCCTCTTGTTGCAGGTGAAGAAGGAGAGTGCAAAAGTTGGCTTAAAACTTAACATTAAGAAAACCAAGATCATGGCATCCAGCCCTCTTAGTTCCTGGCAAATAGATGGGGGAAAAATGGAGGTAGTGACAGATTTTATTTTCCTGGGCTCCAAGATCACCACAGATGGGGACTGCAGCCAAGAAATTAAAAGACGCTTGCTCCTGGGGAGGAAAGCCATGGCAAATCTAGACAGCACACTAAAAAGCAGAGACATCACCCTGCCAACAAAAGTGCGTATAGTCAAGGCTATGATCTTCCTAGTTGCAATGTATGGCAGTGAAAGTTGGACCATAAGAAAGGCTGAGCGCCAAAGAATTGAGGCCTTTGAAATATGGTGCTGGAGAAGACTCCTGCGAGTCCCTTGGACTGCAAGGCGATTGTTGGGGGAAATAAGCTAATTTTGTAATAATGCCGCTTGCGGGGGGGAAGCCCTAATAAGCAGGCATATACATAGAATGAAGGCTATTGCTAAGCACATTGATTTGTGCTTTAGATTGTAAGCCGCCCTGAGTCTTCAGAGAAGGGCGGGATATAAATGGGATTTTTTTTAAAAAGGCGATCAAACCAGTCATTCCTAGAGGAGATCAACCCTGACTGCTCTTTAGAAGGCCAGATCCTGAAGTTGAAGCTCAAATACTTTGGCCACCTAATGAGAAGGAAGGACTCACTGGAGAAGAGCCTAATGCTGGGAAAGATTGAGGGCAAGAGAAGAAGGGGACAACAGAGAATGAGGTGGCTGGATGGAGTCACTGAAGCAGTAGGTGTGAGCTTAAATGGACTCCAGAAGATGGTAGAGGACAGGAAGGCCTGTAGGAACTTTATCCATAGGGTTGTGATGGGTCGGACACGACTTCGCAACTAACAACTACAAATCAAGGAGGGAAGCAACCTAGAACTAAGGAGGAATTTCCTGATAGAACAATCAATCAGTGGAACAACCTGCCTGGTATTTTCTCACTGAAGTGGTACCTATTTATCTATTTGCATTTGCATGCTTTCAAACTACTAGGTTGGCAGGAGCTGGGGCAAATGGACAGGAGCTCATTCCATCATACAGCTCGCTCTCGGGTTTCTAACTTCCAAGCTGTCAATCTTTCAATGGTCTTCTAACTCAGCATCCTAACCACATGATCCACCACCCTCCCACTCCCATAATTTATAGAAAAGGAGAGGAAAATCATGTATGGTAATTTCATTGTCCTCTATTGCTGAATTATTGGGGAACCGCCAATATATCCTCATTTTCAGTAAACTTGTGCTCTTCCCCTTCCTGCACCACACCTTTCTGCTGCTCTTCCTTGATTTTCTATTCCTAGCCCAGGAGACCTCATTGCAGCAAAGCATGTTCTCAAACCACCCCCACCCACAAAACCTGGATTTGTGGTGTTCCTTGCCAATCATTGTCATTATTCCAGGTATTCCCTCACTCAGAAGTGCTTCAGATCTGTTTTCAATCCTTCTTCATAAGGCAGGATTCCTCAGAGGATCCAAAACGGTCTATTTGGTGTGTGCATGTTTATTAAGCACGGTCGTTGTTTGGAGACTAAACTTGTAATTAGCTTCTGTGATTTATCCCCAGAGGGAATATTTTCTCAACACCTGGCCCCCTAAGAAATGTCTCTGAAGTAAGAGGCTGTATCAGCCCACCTGCATAACTCACGTGACACCGAAATGCTTAATCTTTTTTTTTTCCTCTGTGCTCAAATATGGATTATCTTTTTTGCCCTAAGAAGTGGAATGGTTAGGGATCCAGAGTTTTCTGATAAATTTCACTTTAGCTTCTGGTAGGAATAAAGGTGTACAAAATTAGTGTCCGATATTGGGGTATGATGTAAATAAAATGGATAAGCCTTGATATTTGGGTAGGTCTTTAACTTTGATTGATTGATAGATTAAAGCTATATCTTTTATAAAGTATACTTTATATACTTTGTATTTTTATTGTGTCTTACTCTTAATGGGTACATATCTTTGCATTGTTTTCTTCTTTTTAACACTGTAAATTGCCCAGAGCCACCTTGTGATAAAGATGGGCAGCAAATAAATTTAATAAATAATAAAATAAAAAATAAAAAATAAAACAATAACAAAATAAAATAAAATAAATAAAATAAAATAAATAAAATAAAATAAAATAAATAATAAAATAAAATAATAAAATTAAAATAAATAAAATAAAATAAAATAATAAAATAAAATACACCAACCTCCCAATCTCTCTGTTTGGGTGACTCCAGGTGGCCTACTGGAAAGATAGCTAAGAGAGGCATAATAGGGATCAGAATTAGGCATAATAGGGATCAGAATTAGGGAAAATCTAATTCTAGGTAGGTTCAAGACTTATAGAAAGAAGTGCTATTTTACAGTACTTTGGAACTCTACAGTGCTTCAACTGCATCATAGTTAAGTGATCAAATTCACTGCCATCAAGTATGATTTGGAGGGTGCAGTTATTGGTGGGGTTACCTGTCCTGATGACTATGTCTTACTTTCCAAATCACAGGCTGCATACTTTACCCGTCCTCTATAGGGAGATCAGTGGTACCTTTAATATGTGAAGTAGTAATTCGACTCTAATTCCCGCTCTAGGACATCTGATTCTGTCCTATTCACTTTAAAGACAATTCAGGAAATGTAGAGCAGGTTTAGAAAAGGGCAGCCAGGACTGGCAAACTGAGAAGTCTGTAAGAGATTACAGTGGGACTTTTCTGAACTGATACCACAATATAAAGAGCCCCAAAGAGCAGTTCAACTGGGTTATATCTCAGGTTCTTCTGTTCAGGTGGAGGTTGGATAGATATTACAGAGGGTTGTTGGGCTAGTTGACCTTAAAGATTACTTGCTACTCTATCAACCTTCAGAGTTTCATAGGTAAAGGTAAAGGTTCCCCTGCACATGCGTGCTAGTTGTTTCCAACTCTAGGGGCCGGTGCTCATCTCCGTTTCAAAGCCGAAGAGCCAGCGCTTGTCCGAGGACGTCTCCGTGGTCATGTGGCCAGCATGACTAGATGCCAAAGGTGCACGGAACGCTGTTACCTTCCCACCGTAGTGGTCCCTATTTTTCTACTTGCATTTTTATGTGCTTTCCAACTGCTAGGTTGGCAGAAGATGGGACGAGTAACAGGCGCTCACTCTGTTTCATAGATGTACTATATTTCTTATTTTGACTGATTTTAAGCTGCTGCAGTTGTACAGTTCTAAGCAACGTGCAGCAATATCTTCAAACTGTCACAAAAACAAAATGAATAAAAGTCTGTCTCTAACATGTTATAGCAATAACATGGTAAAACAGCTATGTATCCTATCCATCATCACATTTTATATTATACTAACAGCATTCTGCACTTACCACTCATGCTATTATCTCATTTGCTCATTGGAACAACATGGCTTTCTAAATGTCAGGATAAAAGCACCAATCTTGTATCTGGTTGCAGCTGTCCCACGGAAAGGGAACTCCTGCAGAAAATGCTCACTTCTCAGTTCCCTCCCACTATAGGTCATGAGTATTTTGGGTGTAGATTTATACAATTGATCTTATGGCCAAAGTAACCTAAAAAAACACAATATAAACAACCATTAAAACATACATTTTTTTTAAAAAAAGAGCAGTCCAGAATAAAAAATAATAACACAAAACAATATCAATGTCATGGCTCCGATGCTAAGACCAACAAAATCAGAACTCTGAGGCAAGAGGTTACAAAATATCAGCACCATCAAAAGTGAAACCAAGTCTGAAATTCCCTCCAAAGAGTTACACAATTACAAAGTCAAACTTCCCACCCCAGGGCTATGCAATCGGCTACGTTCCCCAATAAAACAATTTAGTGGGCTTTCTCACAAAACGCCTAACCCTCCAAGCTAACTGATAGAATGACCTTGGTTCCCACCAGACCCAGAATTGTTTAGACTAGCAAAAATGCTCCGCATCCCCTCCGTTTCTTGTGGCAACCTAGAATGAGCAAGATGGCTTCAGCCAAGTTCGTTGCAGACTTGACAATCCAACCACCAGGGCTTCACCAACTACCTGACTCCCATGCCTGAGTAAGCAGCCAGATCTTCATCATTTTCTTGAAGGGTTCAATCTGTCTCAGGTGGTTAGGTGTGCCAGAGGGTACGCACTGGTGGTTAGGTATGCCAGAGGGTAGGTAAGGTACCAAAACCAAAACCAAAAAAGTGCACTTCCTGGTTTCTACCAGTTGGCATTCTTTAATTGACAATTGACCCGAAACATGCTTTTCCTGCCAGAGCTAATACATATAGTCCTTGATTTACAACCACAATTGGGATAAGAATTTCCATTGCTAAGCAAAAGTGAGTCATGCCTGATTTTACTATGTTTTTCGCTATGGTTGGCAAACCTGACTGAAAGGGGTCCAGATAATCTTCTTCCTCCAGGTTCAGTCAATCGCAGTCAATCACAGTGTAGGTTGTAAGGAAAGGCTGAAGACAGGATCCAGCACCAGAGCATTCTAAAATTACTAGAAAGTGGTCCATCTGCGGCAAGAGAGTGATGCTAATTTACCCCAGTTCAGATCATGTCAGCACTGGTCCAAGAGGAAGGCCTGATCCGAAATGTGGCCATCATTATGCATGGCCCTCAATGATGTGGGTCAGATCCATGGCTTCTTTGAGGGCTATGAACTCCTAAGCTACCTCCAACACCATCAAGAGGAAAGGTTTAAAGTTCACCACACCATAATCGTAGGATGCCTACTACCAATTCAACCACAGAATGAAGCAGGATGGGCAGAAAGGGTAGTACAAAAAACAGTCTTTAGAGTCTAACAGGATCTCACACCATCACTTGGAGGGCAACGCCTTTGGAAGCTATCACAGGTAACCATAGCTACTCTGCTGTTCCTTCCTTGAGATCTTGATTGATACCAAACCTGTATTCCAGCCAGACACATTTGCATGAGGGCAACCCCTCTCTTCATGCCCAGCTAGAGCTTGGTAATACATATCAGTCCAGAGTTTAATGATGTTCTCAACTGAACTGCTCTCCAGATTACTGGGAAATTCTTCAAGATCCTGAGGAACCCAAATGAATTGATCAAACAGAAAGTCCCTTTGAGGGAGAAGAGGGAGTTAAGAACTAGAAAATATGGGGGGGAAATAAACAAAAATAAATAAAAGCATCTGAAGTACTTAGTTAAATTGGCCCTAACTCTGGTGTGACACAGAATTTTAGACTAAAGGGACTTTTGTCCTGAATCAGCAGGTTTCCTATGTTTTCAAATGAGAAGTGAAGAAATGGATCCTTTGCCCTTGTTGTTTACCCCAGTTATATGTCAAAAGCTAGTTAATGGACTCTGCCCCATCGAAATAAATAGACCTTTTATGTTCACTTACTCATATGAGTGGGAATTGTTAGCAAGATGTCTGGGGCAAGAAATCTCTTGACAGCCAATTAATTATACTGATAAAGATGGCATACAAATTCTAGAAAGGTTTCCTCCTTCCATAAATCTCTTCCAGAATTAAATTTTACACTCTGTTGTCCTGAAAATAATCTCCTCCAGGTCATTAAACAAACAAATGAAGTACCTTAATGGATGGTGTGTTATTTGAAAGCCCAGAAAGAGCTCCAGCTGTATCACCATGCATACCATATCAAGTGCAGCATTTGTCTCTTGGATGCAAAATGAAGACCTCAAATAAAGTGTGATTAATTCACCAGAGGGTTATACAGATCTCTCTGCATGAGCTGGATTAATTCCATAACCCACAGATGGTCATTATGGGCTGTGCCGAGGTGATGATGAAATAAACATAAGTGTCAGTCTATTTATTTATTTAAAAATAATATTTTTTTTACTTTAACTCTTTAAGAATACTCTGATATGCAGTGCATAAAATTGCATAGTATTAGCAGTTCACTCCCTTCTGTACAGGACATAGCATATAAGCATTGCTTGAGCAGAGTCCACAGGATTGTGTGGGATGCTACACATCCTCTTCACAACCTGTTTTCCTTGTTACCTTCTGGGAGGAGGCTTCATGATAACTGAAGCAGACATCCAGATTCAGTCATAGTTTTGTGCCATACAGTATTAACCTTGTGAATTCTCAAGCTTCTTCTTTCTGCTATGTATTCAAGATGGAGTGATTAATATTTATACACATTTATATGTAAGGGGGTGTGTGTGTGTGTTGTATATAGCATGTTTATATGTTTATTATGTATGTATACACTTTTGAGAGCAGGCAACAGAATTTCATTTCTAATGTGTACCAGTGTGCCCACAGTAAAAAAAAATAACAATAAAGGTTATCTAATCTAGTCATATACGTATCAACCCAGAGCTCTGCATATATTCCCATATCCCTAGGAAAGGTGCACATGACCTTCCCTATATGTCTGCACAAAAAATATTGGAAATAAATCAAGGTTGCTAGATCAAGCCTTAGAGACTAGTTCAGTTTCTCAATCTCAGCAACTTTAAGATGTATGAATTTCAATTTCCAGGACTCTCCACTAGGCATGTATTCTCCTGCGCTGATTGGGGAATTCTTGAAATGGAAGCCTATACATCTTAAAGATGTCGACATTGAGAATCACTGAACTAGATGGATTTTTTTTTAAATCTTTTGAATCAATTGGAAAAACATACATTGCAAAGACCTGCAGACAATAAGAATTGGTAATTCAGTTTCATCAAACAACATGTTCATTCAGGATGGTTCATGGAGAAAAAACTAACAGATACAACATTTTAAAGATGTTTACGGTGAACTTTGGTTACTTTTTTTAAAAAAAATAGTGCTTTTAATACCTTATTTTGTCTCATTGTAACTCCTTTGGAGAATGGATGGTTCTCCAAACTGTGAATAGATTAATTAATTGAGATTGTCGGAACATAGCCAATGGTGCAAAATTACCCCACTAAAATCAGCACTATATATTATTTATTTAATCAAATCTCTATATCTACACATTTCACAAGTGACTCTGGCAGCATTCAACAATCAGATAAAAACAACAATTATAATACAATTATTATAAAAATATAAAGCCAATGTTATTTTTTTAAAAAGAAAACGTGTTAAAAATTAAGATATAAGCCATAAATAGGTCAGGTTGCTGCCAACTGTCATAAAAAGTAACTTGCATGTTGACTTTTATCAGCCACAAAAAGTTTTAAAGGCAAAAAAAAGTTCATTGCCCAAAAAGAATGACGAGAGGAAAAAATACTGATTATTTTCCATATTCAAACATACAAAGACAAGGAAAGCAAGCTAGCGAATACTGGGTGACAATCATTGTGCATTGTGTTATTCGTAATATACAATGATTGCTTCGCAGTTTTTGCCAGCTTAGTTTGTACTTTCTTGCTATTGTGAATGAGATTTGAAGAATTAATGGCTGCTAAAATCTTAACCCTCAATACGACAGAGTATTGTTTTGTCAATCAAGACAAATAAGCTTCTGTGCTTTCAATGGGAGAAGTGTCCTTTGAACTCTGGGGTTGCATAGGATTGAAATCTATAGGTGAGAAGAGAATATGTCATAGAGAACAATGGATGGGGTTTCAATACTTTTTTCCTCTCACTGTAATTCACTGATATTATTTCTGATTGCAGTGACTCTGGAATCTATGATTTTAAATTCACATCAAGTGTGCCATCTGATGCTTTAAAATGTACTAGAATTACTTGATTTTTTCACTGCTAGTATGAGTGTCCTAAAATACTTGGAAATTGGACTTGGTATTCCTTTGAAAAGAAATAGAAATATCATTAGAATCCCAGCTCTTTTTATGTACCGGTAGTCCTTGACCTATGACCAAATTTAGTCCAAAATTTCCATTGCTAAACAGTTGTTAAGTGAGTTTTGCTCCATTTTACAAACTTCCTTGCCATATTTGTTAAATGAATCACTGCAGTTGTTTAGTAACATGGCTTCCCCATTGACTTTGCTTGTCAGAAGGTCACAAAAGGTGACCATGTGACTCCAGGACACCACAACCATCATAAATATGAGCCAGTTGCCAGGCATTCAAATTGTGATCACTCGACCATGAGGAAGCTGCAATGGTCATAATTGTAAAATACCATCATAAGTCACATTTTTCCAGTCACTTAATGAACTGTTGTAAGTTGAGGATGATCTGTATTACCAATTAGGCATGTCACATATGTGAATTCCATATTGCCATGAACTCATTCAAAGCCAAATATCAATGTTTGTGTAGAACACAGGTGTCAAACTTGATCATGTCACATGGCTTATTGTGACGTATCATGACGTTGTTTGCCTTTGCGGAGCCAGAGTGGGCGTGGCCTGCACATGACACATCTGACCCGTGGGTCGCCAGTTTGATACCCCGCTGTAGAAAGACTTCTTCATCCCATCCTTCAGCAGGAATTGGACAAACATGATTTCCCATCAACAGAAGTCGGGCTTTTAAGTTTGAACAGTCACATCCTTCCCAGTGTTAGGTAACATACTCAAACGTTTTCTGTTAGCATTTTTACCTGTTGTACCAACTCAATTTAAGATCCAGTTTTTTGTATTATAAAAATGGTAGTGTTTCTTTCCACTTCTCTTTCTGCTTGACAAAGAACTGGGGGTGGAGAGGAAGATCATCGCCCTTTTCCTTTTGTGATTATTTTAGAAATGTACAGGAAGGATGATAATTTTGTCAAAATTAGAGTGGGAAATCTGACGGAGAAACTTAGATTTTGTTGTTAGCATCCGCCTATTTTCTCGCATTGCTGCAAGCCTTGTAAACCTTCACCCATAAAAGCTATTGCAAAGCCTACCGATTTTTAAAAGAGAAAGAAAAGAGAAATTATTCTCTCGCATTGTTGGGCTATCGTGGCATTATAGGTGGCAGTGCCAGGGAACTGATTTTCACACATACCCCACTTCCTTTGCGGCTTTATACTTTCTTCTACTGCAGCAGATTTATTTTTAAAAATAATTATAATGATCTATTCCGCCACCCACACAGCTAATAGCAAAAATGCCAAAAAGATGGATGGATTCAAAATCCAGCTCTTTGCCAGCCTCTACAATTTAGGAAGCAGATTATTTGGTTATTTGGTTAGGACACCCAAAGTTCTTTTCTGCCTGTTGTCTTGACATGGACCACTGGATATGTCTCTGGCTCTGAAACTGGTAATTTTGACTGTTTTTCTTCCTCCCTCCCTTTGTAGCCGGGGGTGTGTTTTCTTGAAAGAACACTTATGCATCTTTGCAACACATGTTCAAAGGCACAGAAATTCTCCAATAAAGAGGGGAAAGAACAGACCCAAACAGATTGAGTAATTTATAATTATGCTTAATTGGTTCCTCTGTACATTCGGTTATTTTATCCACAGTTGAAGCTCTAAAATGTGTCCCTGCTGCTCTAAAAAAAAACCATGAAATTAATAATCACACATTTTCTCACAATGTGTCATTTACATTTCACACAAACACTACAGCAATCAACATTGGACTGTCTGATGTCCAATCAAGACCCCCACCCCCACCCCAAAAAAGATTGTTATGGAGATCAAACGCCTACAATTTTTTTTATGGTACAGTCATTGTGGAATTGCAGTTTTCTCTTGGAACAGAGTGTCTTAATATCACGACCTAACTAAATTTCATTTAGTGCATCTATTGGGGTAAAATCGTGTTAATAAACAGTATTTCTCCAAAGTAAATTGTACCTGGTACTTCAGGATAGTCTCCATAACAGTTTCTAGAAGAATATTACCATATCCATAAATATAATTGTCCTGTATGATGAAACAGCAAGAAGCACTGTATACTTTCTGTTGCAGCTGTACACTGAATTGTACAGTTCAAAAGGTTTTCAAAACACTGGTTGTGCTTGCACTGTGCACTGGACAACAAACAGTCCCACCAAAACTCATTCTAATACATTGCCTCAACTCACTCTTTGTAGCTAAATTATGCTTCAAAGTATGCCATGCAACGCCAGAAAACTGTACAAACTAACTTGAGAGTCAATTAGCCAAGAATGAATGCATAGTCATCATCACCCTAGTAAGTGCTGCTAAGGCTAATGTGTGGTCAGGCTAATGTGCAGCCAGAAATAAGGGCAGAAGGACCATCAGAGCTGAAATAAGGCATGTTCTAAGCCATAAGTCATGATCTAAAAACAGCAGTAAGCATAGCAGGCCTTAGGTAAACTTGGATATTAATCAAGACTCAGAAGTAAAAGAAGATGACTGCAATGCAGGCTATGTTGGAGTGTCCTTAAGGACTACCCGAGAACTGAACTCAGCGCAAAATTCAACAAAACTGCATGTTAACTGGGGCAATCCAATTTGACATTTAACATTAATATTTCAGAAGTTGCATTGGTTACCAGTCCTACATGGTTCTGACTTTGGCTATCTCCAAGCTGGCTGTCTTAATAAGCAGTTAAGGATTAAGGCCAACCAATGACCTAAATCTAGCCCAAAAATGATGCTGCTTGATTCTTCCGTTGCTTAACTGACAATATAGTAACATAAGTGCTGAATATAAAATAAAATATTAAAAATAGTTTTCTGTAAAATAGAAAAAAAGAAAATACAGTTTTCTTCTAAGCCATCTCCAGTCCATCTCTTCTTCCAAACTATCTCCATTACAATGGAGAAATGTCTATGGAGATTCTCAGACATTCAGATCATGGTTACTGTTATGTATGCAGGAATCTGCATAGCAACAGCCATCAGGGGGCGTTGGCCTGGACAGTTTCGGCGGGAAACCTAGGGCCAACCCCATTGGCTGTTAGCTTACCTGGCCAGGTATATAAGGAGGCCAGGTAGCCCTCATTCCTCAGTTCACTTCCCCTTCCAATAAAGAGCTGAACTCACACACCGGCTGGCATCTCTCTTGCGTCGGACCCACTACACAATAGTGGCGACGAGGATGGGATTGCTGCCGACCAAGAGCTGAAGTCACTGGGGAAACGCTCCGCGAGCTGAAGGGAAAGGCATTTTTCCTTCTTCCCCCCACGACCGCCAGCCGAACCGGCAACGCCAAGCGCCACATTCACGACCAACTGCCGCCATGGCTAGAGCCGGACAACCCCGCGAATTCGAGACCCGCCGCCCCGAAACCTGGACCCGTTACCTGGCTCACGTTGAACTGTACATGCGGTTCAATCAGATATCGGAGGACGGTGCAAAGGCGGCCGCCCTGCTCTGCCTTGGGGGACCAGCGCTGCTGGAAGTCACCGCGAACCTGTTCCCCCAGGAGGCCATCAACACCGTCGCGTACCGAGACCTTGTGGCCAGGCTCAACGCACATTTCAGGCCCCGGCGCTCCAAGGTGGCCACACGGTCACAATTCGAGAAAAGGGACCAGCGCCCCGACGAGACCGGCACCGACTTCCTCACCGCCCTACGGGAAGCTGCCGTCGCTTGCAGGTTCACAAATTTGGAGGAGCAACTACGGGACCGGCTGATTTGCAGCCTACGCGACAGGCGGTTGCAGGAGCGCCTGTTCGAAAGAGAGGAGGTCTCTCTCCAGGAAGCCGAGGACGCCATCCTAGCCCACGAAGCAGCCTGCGGGGCCGTCCAAGCCTGCCAGGGAACCCGGCCCGGCAACCAGGCAACCAGCGTCCACCGGCAAGGGGCCACAGAGGAGGACAACCTGAGCATCGACCTCCTCCAGTGGAAGTCGACCCCCGACCAGCGAGCCAGACGCCCAGACAGGCCCAGGCCTCCCAGCAACACTGCCATTCCCCAGAGGTGCGCAGGGTGTGGTGGGAACCACATGCACAGCCTCTGCAAGTTCCGGTCCGCCACGTGCCGGGCCTGCAAGAAAACAGGCCACATAGCCGCCGTCTGCCATAGCCGCCGCCCCCGAGAGGAGATCCACGAGCTGCAGCCGGAGGAACCGCCGTTCGAAGGTACTGGGGCCCCCACCAAAACAAAAATTGGCTATGTCGAGAGCCGGCTGGCCATTAACCACACGGGTAGCCGCCGGCTGCTCAAACCCAAAATTAGATTAACAATCCGTTTGCAAGGTGTCCCTTGCAGCATGGAGCTTGACTCCGGATCAGCGGTCTCGATTATTTCGGACGAGACCCTTAACCACATAATTAGCCGGAGCAAGCAACGGATTAAATTACAGCCTACTAAATTAACCCTGACCGATTTTCAGAATTCGCCGGTCAAGGTGAAGGGGGAGGCCACCATTTCAGTAGGGTTTAAGGGTCGCGAAGGGCACCTGGACGTTGTAGTGGTAGAGGGCCGCAGAGCCAGCCTGGTCGGGCTGGACTGGTTTGAGGCCCTGGGAATCTCAGTATCCGGGATCCATCGGATCCAGGGGGACTCCGTTGAGGCCGTTTGCCGGGAGTTCGCTGACGTCTTCGACGGGTCATTAGGCAAGTACACCGGGGGCCCCATATCGTTCAAGCTTAACTCGAACGTCTCCCCCATTAGGGTCCGGCCGCGGCGAGTCCCGTTTGCGCTCAAACACAAAATCGAGCGCGAACTAGACAAGTTGGTGGCCCAGGGAATCTTAGAGCCTGTAGATGGAGGGGAGTGGGAAACCCCCATCGTGACCCCCCTCAAATCCAACGGGGAAATAAGGATCTGCGCCGACTATAAGTGCTCGGTGAACCGCGCCCTAAACCCGCACGCTTACCCGGTTCCCGCAGTCAGCCATGTTCTCGCTTCCCTCCAAGGCGGCGCCATTTTTGCAAGGCTCAATCTTGCACAGGCGTACCAGCAACTCACGGTCACTAGGGAAACAGCTGACATCCAAACCATAGTAACCCATAGGGGGGCGTTCCGGGTGAACAGGCTGCAGTTTGGAGTCAGCGTTGCTCCCGGCATTTTCCAGGAGGTTATGGAAAAGACACTCAAGGGCATTCCAGGAGTCTGCCCCTATTTTGATGACATCCTGATCACAGGAGCATCAGCAGAGGAACTGGCAGGGAGGCTTAGGGAAGTGCTGGCAAGGCTGCGCACAGCTGGCCTCAAACTCAAAAAGGAAAAATGCAGCATAGGCGTTCCTTCCACAGAATTTTTGGGGTTCAGAGTAGACGCCAGGGGAATCCACCCCACAGAATCCAAGGTGAGGGCCATCAAACTAGCACCCACACCCAAGAACAAAGCAGAGCTTCAGGCATTCCTGGGTCTGCTGAATTTCTACCATACATTCCTCCCACACAAGGCAGCCATTGCTGAACCGCTCCACAGGCTGCTAGACAAACAGGCAACATGGGCCTGGACGGCCACCCATGATCAGAGCTTCAAGGCCCTGAAGGCATTGCTGTCGGACAAGTCCACAGTAACCCATTTCATCAAGTCCAAGCCCATTTGTATCACCTGCGATGCATCCCCTTATGGTGTGGGTGCTGTCCTAAGCCACCTTGAGCCCAATGGGGCACAAGTCCCCATAGCATACTATTCTAGGACACTGTCTGGAGCAGAAAGAAACTACGCCCAAATAGACAAAGAAGCCCTGGCAATCGTGGCAGGAATCAAGAAATTCCACGATTACTTATATGGCAGGGAGTTCACTGTCTTCACGGACCACAAACCACTCCTGGGCCTGTTCACCACAGACAGGCAAACCCCCCAGATTCTGTCCCCCAGGATGCTTCGGTGGTCCATCTTCCTTGCAGCATACAATTGCAAGCTGGTACACAAGCCAGGGAAGGAGATGGGCCACGCAGACAGTCTAAGTAGGCTCCCCCTAGACACACACGACCCAGACCCAACACCAGCCACACAGATCCTAGCCCTGCAGGAACTACCCGAGTGCCCAGTTCTTGCCAAGGACATTGCCAGCCACACAGCCACAGACAACATCATGGGCAGGGTGCACGCATGGGTTTGCACAGGGTGGCAGGACAAATCCCCGGGACCAGAGTTTCAGGCCTATTTCATTAGACGCGATGAAATCTCCACACACAAAGGGTGCCTCCTTTGGGGTAGCAGGGTCATCATTCCACCCGCACTACGCGCCAGGGTATTGGACTCCTTACACAAAGGGCACCCGGGGGTGGTCAGGAGCTACCTCTGGCTAGGAGCTACCTCTGGTGGCCCGGGTTGGATAAGGAGGTTGAGGATCGGGTCAAGGCCTGTTATATGTGCCAGAGATCCAGGCCAGAAGTGCCACATGCACCAGTACACCGGTGGGAGGCCACACACACGCCATGGTCCCGCATTCACATTGACTATGCGGGGCCATTCCAGGGTCAACTATTTTTAGTAGTGGTGGACAGTCACTCCAAGTGGTTAGAGGTAGTCCCTGTCCCCAACATGACCTCGGGGAGGACAATCCAGGTGCTCAGAGCTCTCTTTGCCACACACGGCCTCCCCGACGTAATTGTGTCTGATAATGGGCCTCAGTTTACTGCTGCTGATTTCCAGGCGTTCTTGAAGGCGAACTGGATTAGGCACGCCACCTCCGCACCTTTCCATCCATCTACCAACGGGCAGGCCGAACGGATGGTAAGGACGACCAAAGACGCACTCCGGCGCATCATCAGCGGGGACTGGCACCACAGACTGGCCAAATTTTTACTAGCCCAACACACAACACCATGCGTGGCTACCGGCAAGAGCCCAGCAGAACTGCGATGGGGACGGCGCCTCATCACCAAGCTGGACCGCCTACACCCAGACCGGGTAGCAGCCGAAACCGGTAGGGCAACATCACCATCATCACCATCATCACCATCACCACCAGCATCACTACCATCATCATTGCCATCATCACCCACACACAGGGTCCTCAACCTGGGGGACCTGGTCTGGGCAAGGAACTATGGGGCTGGACATCCTTGGGTTCCGGGGACAGTGGTCGGGAAAACAGGACCCCTTTCGTACATTGTAGGGGTGGAGGGGGACAGACGCATAAGGCAACACATCGATCAGCTCAGAGGAAGAGTCCCTGAGCACGTCACACACGCCCCTGAGCGCGTCACACACGTCCCTGAACTCAACGCACACGATCAACAGGAGGACCACACTCCAGGAGGGGCCAACCCAGCTGAGGACGTCACAGGGCAGGGACCAGAGGAGGAGGACTTCCTGATGCCGGCTCCTTACAGCCCTGCACAAAGGCCTCAGGAACCCACGGTCCAAGCCCAGGGGCCAAGCACACCCAGACGATCCACCCGTCCACACAGGACACCAGCCTACCTGTCGGACTATGTGTGCAAGTGACCCTCACACAAGGACACCACTGTTTTTTTATATATATATATACTCATAGTTATAGTAGTTGCATGTTGTTGTTATGTGGGTCTTCTCTAAGGGGGGAGGGGTGTTATGTATGCAGGAATCTGCATAGCAACAGCCATCAGGGGGCGTTGGCCTGGACAGTTTCGGCGGGAAACCTAGGGCCAACCCCATTGGCTGTTAGCTTACCTGGCCAGGTATATAAGGAGGCCAGGTAGCCCTCATTCCTCAGTTCACTTCCCCTTCCAATAAAGAGCTGAACTCACACACCGGCTGGCATCTCTCTTGCGTCGGACCCACTACACAATAGTTACCCCAAAGAGTCATTTTCAAAAGGCAATTGGATTTTGTTTTTCCTTGAAGACATTTGGCTTTTCATCCAAGAAGCTTCTATAGTTCTGCCTGAATGGTGGAGGATGGAAGGATTTATATTCTTTCCAGCCATCTGGTCATTAGCACTCTTTCTGAGAGTTGTTGAGGCCACCTGAGGGTATATCTGTGCCCTCAGGGTCACCTGAATAGTGCAAATGGATGTGGAATCTTTTTGGAACTGCTGAAAGGACTGTGTTGTAAAGAGAAGATGGGTGGTATCATATCCCTCCCCCTCTGTTGAGAAAGGGCTGTTCAGTCTTAATGTATATGGACCCTTTGATCATGGAGATGGTGAGAAATGTAGATTTCCAAGACTATATTAATATAACCTCACCATAAAGTAGAATTAGGTACTCTGAACATGCTTCCTGTCTGGAGCACTTCATAAAGTTGACACCAGTCTTGCAAGTCTTGTACCCTATCACCTTTACTGCCCAAGAAATTAAGCATGGTCCACCTGAGACATTTAGCATGCCTACATTTGTGAAATAAGCTACCTTTGGCCAAGCCTTGTTTGGGCTATAGTTCTCTTCTCTCTCCCAAGACTATTGCCATGTGCTATTACACACTGCTTGTCACACTAGGCAGTGCTGAGCAGTTTCTGAGTGCTTTTAGGTATGGCTCATCACATAGGTCAGTGGTCTTCTGATCCTAACATGCAATGTTGTATGCTTTCCCCGCTTGTTTCAAACACCAATCCTGATCCTGCTTCTGAATCTACGCCATTTCTTCAAACTGTATTTTTGTGCTTTCTACAATTTCCAGTTTTTGTGAATGAGAGATGGGAGGGTTGATGGGTTGCATCCAAAATACTATATTGCTTCTACTGCTTTGTTGTTGTTGTTGTTGTTTGTTGTTCATCTTCTTTGGGTCACCATTTGCTGCTGATCATACACCAAGCAATCTCTGTTACCAACTTTACTGTAAAACTTATGACTTTTGCATCACCGCAAGAATGATGCCATTACATATTTACAGTTTTATAAGCAATTACATATTTATGATGTCTGATTTAAGTATCACGATATGGTTGTTGTCATTATTTCCCATCCTATAAAGTTCTAAAACATAACATTGTTCTAATGGTCTTTTAAAATTGCTTAGCGGGGTCAAATTATTCCAAGTTTACATACTTTACGTTGTTAAAGATTTTTTCCCCCTGCAAAAATGAAAATTAAAGCCACAGCCAAAGTGGTAAGCTCAAATTCTACCAGCATGCGTATTGGCCACTAAGGGAAGTTATAGAAATAACAGCAAATGAATTCAGTTCTCATAGCTGCCTAAAGAGATTTTTTCCTATTTTTTTGTAAATTAACTGCCCTTTGGAAACCAAAGGAGAAGACCAAAGCCAGGAAGTTCATGGACAGGCTGGAAAAAATTTCTGTCTGCAGAGAGGACAGAAATTCTCTTCCAGAGAATGGAGAATTATTATTAAAGCATTTTACTCCCATTTAGGTGATTCACATGGAAACATGCTGTAAGGACAAGGTAACAGCTGTTAGCAGAGACATTTGTTATTTCACAGTGTCAAAGGATGAACAATGGCAGGTGTAGGGGGAAGAGAAAAGCTGTTGAGAATGAAAGGTGTGGGAGGACATGCAGAGGTTTTGAGCTCTATTAAGGCTGGGGGCTTTCTCTGTTGTTTGATTGTTTGCTCATAATGCATTTGAGATTGCTAGCTTTCTGCTGCTAAGTGGTGACAACAGCTTTTTGGGACAAAGTTCCCCATATAAGTGGCAGAGAAGGAGCAGAACGAGCTGGCATTAGTTTCAGATTCTGAAACAGCATAGAACAGTGAGGCAATCCATGGTGTGGAAGTCATTCCAGGATGGATGTGGAAGGCAGTTATTGTTTCTCAGGGAAATTGCTTCTGTGTCCTGGCATTGATTCAGTGGTTAGTTGCACGTGGAGAATTTATTTTATTTATTATTTATTTGGATTTATATACCGCCCCTCTCCGAAGGGACTCGGGGCGGTGTACAGGGCAATTAAAACACTATAAACAACACATAATGTATAAAAAATTAAAATGAGATTAAATCAAATAGCCCTAAACAATAAAACACATTCTAAGATTTAAAGTTTTTAAAATTTAAGATCTAAAATCCCAGTCCCTCAGTCCAGGCCAGCAAGTTCAAATAGCCAAGTCTTCAGGTCGCGGCGAAACGAGCGAAGGTCGGGAGCCATCCAGAGCTCAACCGGAAGCTGATTCCAGAGGGCAGGCGCGCCCACAGAGAATGCTCTCCCCCTGGGGGCCGCCAGTCGACATTCCCTGACCGACAGCACCCTGAGGAGGCCCTCTCTGTGGGAGCGCACAGGGTGATGGGAAGTTAATGCCGGCAAAAGGTACTCCCGTAAATAACCCGGACCCATGCCATTTAGGGCTTTATAGGTCATCACCAGCACCTTGAACCTCACCCGGAAGACAACTGGAAGCCAATGCAGCTCGCAGAGCAGAGGTGTTACATGGGAGTATCAGGAAGTTAATTTGGAATAAAGAATCTCCTATGCTTTTTATTGATTATTAAAATAAAATAAGTTCCACAACTCCACTGAACCTTAATACTGCTGCTTGCTGTTGATCACCACAGGACACTGCTTCCTCCTGCTTGGGTTACTCCCATTTGAATGGAGTGTGCATAAGTTGCAAAAGTGGTTTGTTTTATCTGGGTTTTAGCTAATATCTGATCAGCTGAGACCTTTCTGTTTAATAGTTGACTTGAGTGTCGTTTCTTCCAAAAAGCTACCGACTCACAGACCTGCAATGACCTGGTACTTTTAAGAGTGAAAATCATCCCCATTCCATCCTTATTCCATTTTAAATGTGACAGTAGCAGTGAATAACTGACTTCTCAGAAACTTTACTTTCGTTGTCACGCATAGCTAGCTGCAGTAATGGGCAAGAGCACAGAAATTCAGTCTCAGACCCACTAAAGAGAGAAATAATGCATCATCGGCATATAGGAGAACAGAAATAGGTTCTCCGAACAGAAATAGCCTAGCGCGGTGGGTGGGAAGGGTGAAATGTGGATTTTGTCAGAACTTGAACCAACAAATTAAATTAAAAGATCAGAACAGAAAAGAAAAGAACAAAAAGAGTAACCAATATGAACTCTTGTATGTCAAAGACTACCTGTTTACATTATGGCTGTTTTCATATAATTTCATAATCAGCAGCAAAAGACATTAGCTGATAACAGACACAATCAGTTTCACCCAGAGCCTGATTCTAGGGATTACATGAAAAACTACCTTTACGTCAATAAAAGCAACTTAGGTCCTGCACAAGTGATTGATATATTTCCATCTTACTCAATTGCCAGGATGTTATCATGTACCATCCAATCAGTGAGTTTTCCATGGAAGTGCCTACTTACAGGTTGGTAATGATGCTCCACAGGATGAGGCAGAAAATAGTTGGATCTTTTCTAGCTCCTTAGGGTATATTGGCAGAATTATGAATGAATTTCAATCTTCAGGGATCTTGAAGCAAGAGTCAATATAAGTGAGCTAAGTCCAAACTATGCTATTAGCATTTGTGCTACAATCAAAACACATCTGGCAGCCCTGCCATTGTTGTGCTGTGCGATAAACTTAGCAGCCTCAAGAGGAGATCCCAGAGGCAAGTTGGCTGCACCATTGTAACAGCAACAGTAATAGAGTTGGACGGGACCTTGGAACACTGTTGTCATGTCATCTGTAGTCCTCCTTTTCATTAAACTAGGTAAAGGTAAAGGTTCCCCCGCACATGCGTGCTAGTCGTTTCTGATTCTAGGGGCTGGTGCTCATCTCCATTTCAAAGCCGAAGAGCCAGTGCTTGTCCGAGGATGTCTCCGTGGTCATGTGGCCAGCATGACTAGATGCCAAAGGCGCATGGAACGCTTTTACCTTCCCACCGTAGTGGTCCCTATTTTTCTGCTTGCATTTTTACGTACTTTCGAACTGCTAGGTTGGCAGAAGCTGGGACGAGTAACAGGCACTCACTCTGTTACGCAGCACTCAGGATTCGACCCGCCAAACTGCCAACCTTCTGATCGACAAGCTCAGCGTTCTAGACATATCCAATTCCTGCAACTGTTCTTCATATGTTTTAGCCTCCAGTCCCACAGTCATCTTTCTTCTTTGTAGAGTCTCAACATCTTTTTATATCATGCCAACCAAAACTGGATGCAATATTCCAAGTGTGATCTTACCAACCTCCTACTCTTACAGTAAACCTATAGTACTTCTGGTAGATGGCTGATCATGCTCTTCTTAAAAGCCTCCAGTGTCAGGGTACCCACAATTCCCAAAGGCAATCTGTTCCATTGTTCTCACTGTTAGAAATTTTCTCCTTAATTCTAGGTTGCTTCTCTCCTTGGTTAGTTTCCATCCATTGTTTCTTGTCTTGCCTACAGCTGCTTTGGTAAATAAGATGCCCCCTCTTCTTTGTGGTAGCCCTTCAAGTATTGGAAGAGTACTGCCATGTCACCCCTGGTCCTTCTTTTCACTAGACTAGGTATATCTAGTTCCATTGGGCCAATGATCCAATGAAATCACAATTCTGGATGCACTGCTAAGCCAGATACCCAAACATTCAGCCACACCTTAGGGATGATCAGGCAATAATATTCAAAACAGCATTGAAAAGAAAGAAACAACATAGTGCTAGAAAGTTGAGGAGGTCATTTCTTGTGTTACCCAAGCAAATGTCTCCTAGGTATCTCTCTGGTCTTTTCCAGTGGACAATATAGACTTTTGGCTTTTCAAGTTCCTCCCAAATGTTGTGAACTGTAGTCTCTCTAGTCTAGTGGTTCCTAAACTGGAGGTAATTAACTCCAATCAGACATGGTTGAATGGGAGAGGTAACTTGGCATATTTGGGGACTGATTGGGTAATTTGAAATTTTATTTTATTAATATGTTTTTCACCCATCTCATTGCAAGGTGACTCTTGTTTATGAGTCAAGACAGTTATGTAAAATAATAGAGTCTGTTTTGTTTTGGGTTTGTTTTTTTGGGGAGAGAATTGGATTTTTGTGGAGGGTAATGACATTATTCTAGATCAGGGAAACAGTTAAGTTGGCTCAACCATTTTAATTCCACTCTATTCTTTAAAAAGTTTGATTTAAATAGACATAGGTCCAACACTTTCATGGTCAAGCCATAGCTTTGAGGGGTATTTGATTTAATCTTAGGTGAGGACTTCTTGGATGCTATTAATTAGGATCTCAAGACATTAATAGTTACTCAAGACGACTATAGTAAATTACTCGACCCAAGTAGTACATTCATTATGATTGCTATTGCTATCACACGTGTAACCACTTAATAATTTTGGTCATTCTGACATTGTTGTATATAAGAATTTGTGCCCAAACAACTGTGAATGCTTTCCTTTTTTTGTACAGCCTTGACTATAAAAATAAAATAAATAAATGTGAAATTGAAAGACTTGAATGGCAGAAAAACTCACCATCTGCAAGGGGCTGTGTTTCTGAGTACAATTTTTAATCTGGGAAGGGAATAGAGAAGTAATATTCAAAGCCCTATTGTGCCGAAAATGTGCCAAAATCTGTCAGATAATTCCATAAAAATATATTTCCAAAAAAATTCCTCTCCTGAAAAAACAGCCCCTGTGTTTCTATTTTATTCTCAGGGTATTTTGGATTTTATTTCTAATGTATGTTAGAACTGTTATTTATCTTTGGGGAAATGGAATGGCAAAAAGTGCTGTTATTTTTTTTTCCCTCCATGGAAATTAAATTGAAGTATGAGAAATGAGGGAGACAGTATACTTCAACAAAGATGGTTATGTAGTGAAAGATGGGACATTCACATAGTGTTAGAACTTAATTTTGGAACTCTGCACTACATTTATGACAATTTCATTGACATTGAAAGTGAAAAAGATGCTTTTTACCATAAAATGGAGGGAGGGAGGGAGGGAGGGAGGGAGGGAGGAAGGAAGGAAGGAAGGAAGGAAGGAAATATTGGCTAAAAATGTTTTAAAAGCACAATATATTGTTTACTCATAATAGGAACCCAATTTCCTTCTAATATAACAATTTGCATGAAAACCATATCAAGTTGAATGCTAAGTCACCTACCAGCTCTGTACATCAACCTCAATTTACAGGCAAATTCCACTTATCTTTTCATTTTTAAAACAGGAAATAAAGCCCTACCATTATCTGCATTTGTTCATACTGTAGTTTCATCCTTCCCTTTTCATAATTAAAATGTAATGCTTAATTTAATTTATGTGTTCCTAGGCACTGACCAACTCCTGAATAACTTTAGTAGCTCACAATGTACCATAAATAAAATAAAATATAATATAATAAAATAATAAAATAAAATAAAAAATAAAATAAAATAAATAAAATAAAATAAAAATTAAACTAAACTAAAAAACTAAAATAAAATAAAATAAAAAATAAAATAAAAATGAATGTTATTCAATATGAAAAACACAGGGTAAATAAAGAACAAATAAAAATAAAGAACAAAATGGCAACCCCCTGCCAAAACACAAAACATATACAAATACATCTCACAGGGGCTTCCAGCCAACTTAGCCCAAGGGAGCTGGGAGGAGCTGGGAGAACAGCTATTGTATGTTTTTAGGCCCTCTCAAATGCCATCAAGGTGGGAGCCTCGTGGATCTCAGAGGGAAACTCATTCCAGATGCCAGGTGCCATGACAGAGATAGCACATTTCTGAAGTCCTGAAAGATGACATTATTTAATTGAAGGGCCCCATAGTGAAATATGTCCCATTAACTCCTTAACTCATAAATATTTTTTCTCATTTATTATTACATGCAAAGGATAAGAAGAGGTTGATAGGACATAATTGTCTTTGACACTGTGCTACGTGAATTTAGTTACTGGCTTGGATATATATGTTTTCCTACAAAGCAAAGGGTCCACCTATCTGAACCAACATTCAGCATTTTCATCTAGGGAGTTGCCAACCAATTCCAAGTATAGTTAACTACCCAAGTTAATACAAGTCACCCATAAAAACTTGCCTGGGCCAAGACATTACCGTGCATTTGAGACTCCCAATCTTGTCGAAGCCACCTAGCTCATTGACAGCACCACAAGAATAACAAATAATAAAACTCAATGACAGCAATTGCAGAAGAGTTTGCCTAAAGGCTAGTAAATTTAGCTGCACTTGGATGACAGCTGCATGTAGATTTAGTATTGAATTAACATGAAATGAAAATTTCAGGATATTGTGCAGGAAGTTATTTACACATCTCTCATTAACAAGAAAAACATGATTTTTTTTAATCAGCTCACTCAGCTGAAAATGTATCCTAAGCTGTCACTAAATGTTGAATTGCTTAAGGGAGTAAGGCAAATTGAACAGTGAGCAGTGATAGCACTAATTTGTACTTATTTTTTTCCTTTTTATATAAACGCACACATACATAGATAGCAACTCATTCAATCGTTCGCTGCTCCCTTTTTCAACCCGATATCCTTCAGATGTGCAATTTCTGAAACTCTCAGTCCTGAAATAGAATTCAGTACTGGATAACACATTCAGAATATATTTTTTTCTTCATCAGGTACAATAAATTTAGGTTGGAGGCCTCTGCCTACAATCTAGCAAATTGCAGTGAATTGCTGTACCCCAAAGTGTAGTCCCCATAATCTTCCTGGAAGAAAGACTATTTCTGAAATGAGAAAACATCAGTATGTTTGAGGATCACTGAAGAAGTTCATAAAAATCTTGAACAGTCAGAATTAATCCATGTGGAGTCAACCATTTAGCTTCCATAGCCCTCAACCAGCTTCCTCCATAAGTAGGATGCAAGGACAATATAACTTGATCATGTCCTCTCTCACAATTCCCTGTTGTGAGAACCCACAGGAACCCCAACCCTTGGGTTCCTGCTGGCTGTTCACATATTGCCACAGAAATCCAAGCAATAAGGAAAAGGTGGGAGAAGGGCATAATTTAGTTTTTCATAGGAAGTGTTCACATAAGGAGAGAAAAGAAGGAGAGGCCACAGATCTGGGCTGGCATTAGATATGAAATTTTAAACTTTGAGAAGAAGACAGGAGAGAACGGGAAAGCAAGAAATCACAATGGCTGGCAACTAAGATGATTGTAGATAGATTTGTCTGTTGAAGAGACATGGTCTTAATAAAGAACCACGTGGGGGTGACAAACTTGAGTTGGATTAGGAGGTTTTGATACTGCTGAAGGTTTGTTAGTGGGAGGGTTAAATCCAAAAAGGAGTTCAGTTGAAAAAGAAGAAGGGAAAGAAGCCATTGCAGAGCATATCTACTTAATGCAGATGGCCCTGGTTAGGATCAAGGTTAATGGAAGACCCAAATGTCACTTGTCATGGGAAATTCAGGTGGTAGAAAGAAAATTGTTTTCTGTATTTGTAAGAACTTTCTTAACTGTAAAGTAGGATACAGGTAGCATAGGTAGTCTGTGCAAATAGAACAAATTATACAGTACATGCATATCCAAGGAAATATAAAAATTATGCTACGTAATATTAAACAGAGGTGGGAAAGAGTTGAGCCACTCGGCAATTCAGAATCTCAAGTTACTGTTTTTATTACAAAATGTCAAGAGAAGAAGACGGTACGGTTATGCAACCTTTTTACAGTAAACGAGGCTTGCAAAGATTGGCTGGGAAATTAAACTCATTATATGTTTGTTTAAGAAATGTGAAATAAATGTGTATTTTGTGCTGTGTTTTTTTCAAATTGTGAGAAACCACAGCAAACCAAATCACATATTGTTTTCCTATAAAATAAAAATTTTCAGATATTGTTGTCCCTCAAAAATGAATTTCTTTAGCTCTTTGGCCATTTGTTTTGCTGTTTTCTGTAACTTTTCAAGAAAAACTAACCTGAGGACAATTCCCCATAGGACAATTAATGACATTGCAGCACTTTAAATTCAAGTTCATTCTTTCCATTCTACATCAAAACATTCAATAAATTCTTCAAACGTGAAGAACTGAATTTTTCAAAATTCGCAAATCAATAAAAGTTCCCTTCCAAAGAATTCAGAGGACATCTTTAATGCAAAACCCCCCACATTTGTCGGTATTTTAAAACTGGCAGTCCCCTTATTTTGAACTTGGGGAAATTATTAAGGGCATACAGATATATAGATAAGTACGTATATATGCACACACATACACACAGAGATGCGGTGGCTCAGTGGGTTAGGACACTGAGCTTGTCGATCAGAAGGTCGGCAGTTTGGCGGGTCGAATCCCAAGTGTCGTGTAACAGAGTGAGCACCTGTTACTCGTCCCAGCTTCTGCCAACCTAGTAGTTCGAAAGCACGTAAAAATACAAGTAGAAAAATAGGGACCAATATGGTGGGAAGGTAACAGCATTCCGTGCACCTTTAGCGTCTAATCATGCTGGCCACATGACCACAGAGACGTCCTCGGACAAGCGCTGGCTCTTCGGCTTTGAAACGGAGATGAGCACTGGCCCCTAGAGTCAGAAATGACTAGCACACATGTGCGGGGGAACCTTTGCCTTTTACCTTTTACACACACAGAGAAAGAGAGAGAGATGCAGCCTGCAAATTGTTCTGTACCAGCCTGCTACCGGCCCTGCAGCAAAAGCAGGGACAACCCCTTTTACAAGAAGGCAAGAGGCTGGAATTACGCCTGCCAAATTTATTTCTACAAAAACAAACGGAACAAGATACGAACCAAGAAACAGGAGCTTTAAGAAACAGGAACTATCCAAACGGTTGCCTTCAGCAAACCAGCCCTCCCACACATTCCCCTTAAATACAGTTCAGGGCGTGGCCTCTCTCTGCCTCCTTCCGAGGTGCCCCATTGCCTTCCTCTGTTTACTCCTGATTGACTGCCTCCTGCGTCGGGCGTCCTTGAACAGGTCCAGCTGTGGGTCATCTTCATCCACGCTGTCAGGCTCACACAGCTGGGTCTGTGTCGTGACCAGATGAGAGGGGCCTGGCTGGGGGCTCTCATCAAGCTGTCCAAACCCCTCAGCAAGGTCTTCAACACCCCCCTCCTCCTCCTCTGAGTCGTCCGACCCAACTGCTGAACCCACAGGCTGACCCTGAATCACAACACAAATAAATAAATACATAAACTCCATCAAGTCTTGAAGATTGACATTGTAGTCTAACTAACAAGACTAACAAATATCCAAATGTTTGACAAGACTTTGGTGTTTTCTGGGGTATTTGAAAATATTTCATAGTGAGTTTTAGTGTATAGATCTTCCCTGCTGAAACACTTCAAAGGATATATACATGATAGGAATAAAATTGCAAGTAATGAACTCCCTGGTTTATAGAGCCTGACATGTAAGAAGATGATATGGTGATTTGAAATTGAGGACTCTCATATGCAATCCTCTTTTTTCCTGAAAAAAACAAGATCATTTAAAAGAGGTGTCATATTTAGCATTTATGTAGCATATTTCATGGTTTTGAAGTTCTCCTGACATTTTCTCAGACTGAAAATAGGAAAAAAAACAAGTCAATGTAATCCTCAACTCAGAATTAAGTTGGTAAGTTGTTGTAGTTGTAAGTTAAGCCATCATATGACCACACCTAATTTTTGTGGTGATTGATAAGTAAACAACATAGTCACTAAGCAAATCCATTTTCCCGAATGGATTTTTTTTTTGACAGAAACCAGAAGTAAACGCTGGAAATTGGCAAAAAATTCAAATTGTCACATATTGCAAGACAATGTAAACAGCCACAAAGGTGACGCAGTTACCAAGCACCCCAAATGCAATCATGTGACCATGGGGGGGGTGCAGCCATTATACCTTCAAAACCAGGTCATACGTAGTTTTGGAAAGGTCCTTCATAAATTTGAATTATTATTAAGTGACCAATTGTAAGTTGAGGACTATCTGTACTTCCAACCTAAGTGAATCAGTTGGTTTAACATCTGGGCTGGGTAAAGTCATTGGCAAGAACGCATATGTACATGTGTAGAAAAGAAAGCTATTAAGAGCCAGCATGGGTTTGCCAAGAACAAGTTAAGTCAGACTTTTTGTGAGTGATTCATTTGGTAGACCAACTGTGAGCATAGAATGTTTCGTATCAGTAAGATGTTTGATAAATCACCCCTGATATCTTTGTGTACAAGATAGATAAATATGGGCTAGATAGATAAATATGCCAGTAAAATTCAATTAGTTGAATAACTTCACCCCAAAGACGCTTGTAGATGGTTTTGCATTGCCTGGAAGGAAATATCAAGTATGAAGTCCATACTTCAACCCATTGCTCTTAAACATCCTCATAAATGATTTAGAGCAGGGGTCCCCAACTCCCAGACTATGGACCAGCACTGGGCCACAGCATGCCAGCAACCGGGCCATGCAAACAAGCAAAGCCCCATCTGCGGGATGCAGACAGCACACAAAACCACATCCCCTCCCGTCCATGGAAAAACCTTTCTCCATGGAACTGGTCCCTGGTGCCCAAAAGGTTGAAGGGCCTTAATTTAGAGGATGGAATGAAAGTCATGCTTATTTATTTATTTATTTATTTATTTATTTATTTAATTAAATTTTTATACCGCCCTATTCCCGAAGGACTCAGGGCGGTTTACAGGGCGGTTTATCACACTTGTAAGTGACATGCCTTACCCTACACATCACAATTCACAATTATTTTCGTAGCCTTGGACATTGGGCCAAATTTAGTAAAGTTTACGTGTGTAAGGTGACAGAATCATAGGGCTTGAAGGGAACTTGGAGGTCTTTTAGTTCAACCCCCTGCCCAAGGCAGGAGGTCTTACTGCATTCTGCATCTGGGTAGGAAAAATGAAACACATACATGCCAGACTACAGAGACCTGAGTTGGCAATGGCACATGGAAGCAGCCTCCAAGATAATTAGTAGACCCAGGGCTCTTTTTGTCATAGAACGCTCAGAACGGAGTTCCGGCACCTTTTTTGGATGGAACCTGGTAGGGTAGGCAAGGCGGGTTGTATGACATGTGTGAGTTCCCGCACCTTTTTCTTTTACCAAAAAAGCACTGAGTAGACCACAACATGAACATGAGCTAGCAGTGAGATTCAGTAGCTAAAAAGGCAAATGCAATATTGGGATATGTTTAGCTGAACATCTGCATCCAAATCATGGAGAGCAATATTTATACTCTACACTTTAAAAGGAATATGGAGAAATATAGATGGTTCAGTAGAGCATTGTCAGACTGATAAGGGGTTAGGAAAACCAGGTTTTCTGAGAATCACTTTAAAGCAGGGGTCTCCAAGCTTGGCAACTTTAAGACTTGTGGACTAACTCCCAGGAATTCTGGGAGTTGAAGTCCACAAGTCTTAAAGTTGCCAAGATTAGGGACCCCTGCTTTAACGAATTAGGGATGATAGCTGTAAAAAAAAATCTCAAACAACTGGTCCTTGGCAAGAGCAGATGGTCCCATTGAAACTGAAAGCAAGACAAGGAACAACAGGCTACAATTAAAGGTTAAGGTTAAAAGTTTCAGGCTGAGAGCTGGGAATAATTTCCCAGTGGTGTTAAATAATGAAAGTCTGCCTTAAAAGGTGGTGGGGTCCCATTGTTGGAGAGTTTCAGATGGGTGCTAGATGGGCACCTCCTGGAATTAACAGCTTTCTTCACCAAGCAGGAGGCTGGACTATGCTAACCTATATGAGCCTTTCTAGAGTACATATTCCATGTTCCTATGAATCTCTTTATAGGAGAAAGGAGAAGCTATAAAGCAAAAGCCAAGAATGGAAGCGCTTCTCACATTTATCCATTCTTTCCTCCCAAATTCACTTTTCCTTCAGTGTGCATTTTTCTTAGTCACAGGCTATGTCACATTAAATTAGGATTAACAACTCACACAACACTTTTAATCCCTTGAAACCGTGAGCCCTGCTTAAATTCAATACTTGATTTCTGTGGCTTGATTTTAGGGTTTCTGGTCTGGTAAGTCTGGTTGGAAATGGAAATGTGAGGCCTCCAGAAAGCAGACAGCTTTCTTTTCCAATCTTAACACTATCCTACATGAGCCCCCCCCCAAAAAAAATGCCAATAAAATTCAAAATATTTTAGCTACTGGATAACAGAATAACAGAATTGGAAGGGACCATGGAAATCTTCTAGTCCATCTCCCTGCTCAACCATTTCAGACATATGGTTGTCCAATCTCTTCTTAAAAGCCTCCACTGTTGGAGCACCCACAACTTCTGGAGGCAAGTCATTCCACTGCTTAGTTCACAGGTCTGCAACCCGTGGCTCCGGAGCCGCATGCTCCCAGTCCTCTGCCATGTGCAGTCCCCCCCCAAAAAAAGGCGGGACTAAAAAATTTCAACCAATCAATTCAAATATGCAGGGTAGGTGCATATTTCGCCTTGGCTCCACTCTTCAATCAAACCCTGTTTTGCGCATGTGTGCATGTACGCGCATGCGCACACATTTTTTTGCGGCTCACAGTTTTTCCTTTTGTGAGGGAACCGGTTCTGAGTGGCTCTTTCACTGTTTCAGGTTGCTGACCCCTGGCTTAGTTGTTTTAACTGTCAGGAAGTTTCTCCTTAGTTCTAGGTTGCTTCTCTCCTTGGTTAGTTTCCAACCATTGTTTCTTGTCTTGCCATCAGGTATTTTGGAAAATAGTTGACTCTATCTTCTTTGTGGCAGCTGCTTAAGACTGCCACAAAATTGAGATTTCTTGAAGTTAATAAAAAAAATTCTAGTCTAGAAGTCATAGATTACTTGATTGGCTACATTCATTATTGAATGAAAAGCTAAATTTAAGTTAGAGGTTAATGAAAATAACATTGTATTTTTTCCCCATCCAAGTTCCCATGCCTGATTTAAACTGTTCTTTATCAAAAGCAAATTTTCCAAATCCTTTTCTTATAATTAGACTAGAGGTAGTGATTAATTGGAGGTAAGTATGTCAACAATTTAACTAATAATGATTGATAATGTTAGCAAAAGAAGCCACAGAGAGGAAAATGACATTCAATAAAAATAAATTATTCTCTCTAATACATTACATTATTTAATATATCCCTCCAAACCTGCTTCTCCAAAACATCTGGTGCCCAAATGTCACAAATCCAGTGATACAGGTTGCAACCACTGTGATCACAAAAAAGAAGAAGATATGAAATGGAAAGAAAATTGCTTATGGTGCTGCCAGAATTGGTCCATATTAATAGGGAGAGAACCTTGGATTTGAATTTCAGAATGCTTTTAAAGCATGCAATGATAGGATGATTCTTCTATATAACATTTTATGGGAGAAGAATATGGGTGAAATCTAAAAATAAATCTATTGCATTCTTAAAGCAATCCACTTCTCATATCATTCCCTACCATAAAGTAAGAATTAAGAGCAGAAATGGTTTCCTTTTTAACATACTTTTTCCACTTATTTTTTCCCCCAATTTTCTTGGTGGTTAGATTCAAGTGAATCTAAAACTCTTCAGAACTGTGTGAGTAAGAAATTGAGGAAGATGTTCAGAGTTTTTAATATTTCTTTGGGGAATCACCTTTTTTCCTTGACTGAGGGATATGAAAATCAAGGTCTTTGTCTTATCGCTGGGAGAAAATGTTTCTAATGGTCCGTTCAGTTCATCCATCATATGTTCAAAGAAGTCTCTTTGGACATCTTAGTCAAGGAATAGTGTTTAATCGTGCTCCAACCATGAACATCAGGAGAAGAGAATGCATAGCCTATGAAGCTGATTATGGGTGTAGATATCTAAGACTCCAAACATCAAAAGCCTTCTAGATATCACCTTCAAATACTTTCTCTGCTACTTTTCCATACAGACCTTATTCGGTGTCACAAACAGATTTGACACTGTCATGGTTCTGATAGATGAGACCAGTAAAAACAGAACTCCAAGGCAAAAAAGTTTCCTTAAAGAACATATTTATTGCCTACAAAGTATCAGCACACTCAAAAGTGAAATCAGGACTGAAATTCCCTCCCAACTGTTACAAAGTTGAACTTCCCACCTCAGTAGTATGTCATAAATCACATTCCTCAATAAACTACTTTGGCGGGCTTTCTAACGGAAAGCTCAGCCCACCAAAACCCAAGCAGCAATGACCTTGGTTCCCACAGGACAACTTATCATTATGTCTTCCCTTAAAAGCTGTGGCAAGCTGTCCCAACTGTGGCAACCAAAAATGAAGTTGCAGTGTTGACAATCACTTCCCAGATCCTACAATATCAACACTGGGAATGAAGGAGCTATATTTACATTGCTGTCCATCTCACAAAATGTGGCTCACATGAGAGAAGGATTTTCTTTCACAGAAAAGAATAGAACTTTTCTAGATGAGAGAGGGAATCTAATGGAGCTGATAGTCCTTGACTTACAACCATTTGTGTAGGGACTATTTGAAGTTAAAATGTCACTGGAAAAAAGATGACTTATGACCATTTTTCACACTTACAACCATTGCAGCATCCCCATGATCATCTGATCAAAATTTGGAAGTTTGGCAACTGGCATGTTCTTATGACGGTTGCAGTGTCCTGGAGTCAAATGATCACCTTTTTGAGTCCTTTCAACAAGCAAAGTCAATGGGGAAGCCAGATTCGCCTAACAACTGTGTTACCAACTTACCAACTCCAGTGATTCATGTAACAACTGTGGCAAGAAAGGTCATCAAATGGGTTGAAATTTACTTAACAACTTTCTTGTTTAGCAAGACAAATTTTGGACTCAATTGTGGTGGTAAGTCAAGGACCACCTGTATATTATGTTACTTGAAAGAAAGTACAGGGTAGAGCTCTTCCCACCAACATACAGAAGATGGTTAAAGTGGCAACTGACTCTTTCTGCAATGCTTTCTGCATTGTTACTAGCAAATCTGGGCTGTTAAGGTCCAGATAACAAGAACACTAATGCTTTTAATACTAATAGCTCCCACAACTGGGCTGCAAAGTTTGGACAGAATTAATTGGGAACAAATACAGTTTTCCGCATCTATTGAATGCTGTCTTTTATTTTTTTCATTCATTCATATATTCATGCATTCATTCATTCATTTATCAAATTTGTATAGCTGCCCACAACTCTGTTTGCTTCTATCTAATGCTGTCCAGATTTTTGCAGCCCAGTTGTTGTAGCTGTTAGCAATAGGCTAAGTGTTTAAGATCAGATGCAGAAAAGAACAGAGATTTAACAAGAGCCCTTATTAGCCCACTCTGGTGTAGTGGTTAAGGCAGGGGGCTAGAAAGACCATAAATAACAAGACAACACAGTTGGAAAAGATCTTGTAGGTCTTCTAGTCCAACCCTCTGCTCAAGCAGGAAATCCTATATCATTCCAGACAAGTAGCTATCCAATCTCTTCTTAAAAACTTCCAGTGTTGGAGCATTCACCACTTCTGAAGGCAAGTTGTTCCACTGATTAATTTGTTCTAGCTGTCAGAAAATTTGTCCTTAGTTCTAGGTTGCTTCTCTCCTTGATTAGTTTCCATCCATTGCTTCTTATTCTGCCTTATGGTGCTTTGGAGAATAGCCTGACTCCCTCTTCTTTGTGGCAGCCCCTGAGATATTGGAACACTGCTATCATGTCACCCCTAGACCTTATTTACATTAAATTAGACATACCCAGTTCCTGCAACAGTTCTTCATATGTTTTAGCCCTGCAGTCCCCTAATCATCTTTATTGCTCTTCTGTGCACTCTTTCTGGAGTCTCAACCTCTTTTTTATATCATGGCGGCCAAAACTGGGTGCAGTATTCCAAGTGTGGTTTTAGTTCAAGTCCTACCTTGACCATGAAAGCCATCTGGGTGACCATGTGCCAGTCACTCTCTCTGAGCCTAACTCACCTCACAGAGTTGTTTTTGTGGGGAAAATAGGAGGATGAAGATGTGTGGGATGTGTTTGCCACCTTGTGTTATTTGTAAAAATAATCAAGGTGGGGTATAAATAAATAAATGTTACTTCATAACAAACTGCTCCAGTCTGCCTAGTGGCAGGTACAGACTTATCTTCTGGTGAACTTCCATTGGTTTTGGAACTAAAGAAAGATTCTGATTCATAGCAGAAGAGGCAGAAAAATGCAATAAAGATGGTACTGTCAAGAGGAAAAAAGGAAGGCAAACCCTCCTGTGAGGAGAGATTGAAGGAGCTGAGTATATTTAGGAAGAAGAAGAAGAAGAAGAAGAAGAAGAAGAAGAAGGAGGAGGAGGAGGAGGAGGAGGAGGAGGAGGAGGAGGAGGAGGGGGCTAATCTTATAATATTTGAAAGTCTGCCATATTGAAAAGGGCAAGCTCTAATTTAAATAGGCTTCAGTTACCTCATTGGTAGAACAGCTGGAGAAATCTTTTAATAGTATGTACATTCAACAAAGGAATTGGTTACCAGGATGCAGTAGATTTCAGCAGTGGGGGTGGCAGTTCAAATAAAGCTTTACATCACATTAAATAATATAGCAGGTTGAATTACCGTGTTTCCCCAAAAATAAGATCCAACTGGAAAATAAGCCCTAGCATGATTTTTTCAGGATGCTCGTAACATAAGCCCTATCCCAAAAATAAGCCCCAGTTAAGATCGTCAGCCAGATGGATGCGTTTAGTACCATATTTCCCAGAAAATAAGATCATTTTGGAAAATAAGCCCTAGTGCATCTTTTGGAGCAAAAAATAATATAAGACCCAGTCTTATTTTCAGAGAAACAAAGTATAAAGATTATTGCTATTGGTGCTGGCAGTAGCAAATGAGAATAGTACATCCTTGTAACACCTTAAACTATTAGCCCAAAGCAATCAATCCTGACATTCCGGCAGTTTCATTCCTCTAAACTGTTACAAACATATTAATTAATTGTGCCGGCAGAAGGGGCATGCTGTGAACCCTGTCAGTCCAATAAGGGACTGAGGTTTTGGCTGACATAAATATTTAAAATTTTCAAAGCACCACATAAGGCAGGGGTGTCAAACTGCCAGCCTGCTGGCGGGTTGCGACATGCTGAAACCGTCCCGGCAATGAGAAAAAAAAAGTCATAATACATCGCGACACATCATGTGACATTGCGAGTTTGACACACCTGACATAAGGCATTCTTGCAAAATGGGAAAAGCAAGCCTCTCAGATCGTCCTGAATGAAACACTAGGACAGGGGTAGGCAACCTTGGCTCTTTTATGACTCGTCGACTTCAACTCCCAGAATTCCTGAGCCAGCACAGAATTCTGGGAGTTGAAGTCCATGAGTCATAAAAGAGCCAAGGTTGCCTACCCCTGCCCTAGAAGAAGCAAAAGCAAAGATATAAAATTAAACAAATAAAAAAGAAACCATACTTGAAAGTCTAATTCCAAAAGAAGTTACTAACAGTTGGAGAAACTTGCAGAACAGTATTCAGTACATTAGACTAGACCAGTGTTTCTCAACCTGGGTAATTTTAAAATGTGTAGCTTCAACACCTAGAATTCCCTAGCCAGCAATAAAAAGCCAACAAACTGAATTGCAGCTAGTATTTCATATGAGTTTTTATTATTCAATGTTTTATTGGCTTTCAGTCATTGCAAGCCATCCAGCAAACAAATCAAATCAATTTGGCCATAGGTAAGCCCATAACTCTGAATTTTAACTCCCTCCCTACATGCTATGAGGTTAGCAATATTAACTTCTCTTCCAATGTTATAGCAAGCATAGTTTGTGTATCTATGCAAAACCCAGATCATACTACATTTCATTTCATCCCGGAATGTAATTTACTTATTATCAAACTGGAAGTAAGTCGATATTTTCATTCTGTTTCATGTTTCTGCTTCTTTTCTCTTTTTTTGGAAGCTTTGCAGCAAAGGTGCAGCTGTAGGGAAGCCCTTTGAAGCCTCTCCAAGAGATATTTCAAGTATTGCCAGTTTTATTGAAACCAAGCTTGTAATCTGCTACTTGAAGATGAGAAAGCCTGACCTTGCTCTGAATCACTCTCACAGGTAAAAACAAAATGCTGTGATGTAATTTTTCTTTTTTTAGAGAAGCCCTCTAGCATGTATTTGTAAATGGATGCTCAAAGGTCAGTCATGTCTGTGTCTGTGTGTTTGTGTGTGTACGCAGGTGTGAAAAGTTGTTCAGAATCATGCATGATGCATCTACCCAGAGAGTTTTTAGTTCCTAGCAAATGTCAAATGACTTTTATTCATCTCTAACCATAATGAATGGGATGCGGTGGCTCAGTGGGTTAGGACGCTGAGCTTGTCGATCAGAAGGTCAGCAGTTTGGCGGGTCGAATCCCGAGTGCCGCATAACAGAGTGAGCGCCTGTTACTCGTCCCAGCTTCTGCCAACCTAGCAGTTCGAAAACACGTAAAAATGCAAGTAGAAAAATAGGGACCGCTACGATGGGAAGGTAAAAGCGTTCCGTGCGCCTTTGGTGTCTAGTCATGCTGGCCACATGACCGCGGAGATGTCCTCGGACAAGTGCTGGCTCTTCGGCTTTGAAACGGAGATGAGCACCGGCCCCTAGAGTTAGAAACGACTAGCATACATGTGCGGGGGAACCCTTACCTTTACCTTTAACCATAATGAAAGTATAGTTCAACTCATCTTCAGCGCACCAAGCTAAGTTAAACTACCTTAAAGTTTTGCTCTTCAGTTTATAGATGTTAGAAAACTGTGGATCTAAAACATGGGAGTAGAACCAATACCCTATTGAAAGCACAGGGAAGGCTTTTGCTAAATTGTACTGTGTCCCAATGGTAAATAATATCCAGTGGTATATATCTGGTTTTGGCTGAGAGGAATATTTAAAATTTTCAAAGCACCACATAAGGCGTTCTTGCAAAATGGAGAAAGCCAGTGTCTCAGGTTGTCCTGAATGAAATCCTAGGAGAAGCAAAAGCACAGGTATAAAATTAAACAAATAAATTAAAAACAACATACTTGAAAGTCTAATTCCAGAAGAGATTACTAACAGTCAGAGAAACATGCAGAAAATGTACATTCGGCTAGACCAGTGTTTCTCAACCTTGGCAATTTAAAAATGTGTAGTTTCAACACCCAGAATTTCCTAGCCAGTGATAAAAGTCAACAAACCGAACTGTGGCTAAGATTTTATACTAAAGGGGGAAAAAATCAGTGGTAGAGTTGCTGTACAAAGGAGCACTATCAGATGTTCACAATGCTCTTCTTGCTTCTGGTCACAAGTAATAAACTGTTCCCCATAATAAGGATTTCTGTACTATTTTCTGATGGCTGTATAGGTAATCCCCTGTTTACAACAATTCACTTAGTGACTGTTCACAAGTTACAACAGCCCCGAAAACAGTGACTTATGACTGTTTTTCACACTTACAACTTTGTAGTATCCCCATGGTCACTTGATCAAAATTCAGATGCTTGGCAACTAACCCATACTTATGACCTTTGCTGTGTCCCAAGGTCAACCTTTTGACAAGCAAAATCAATGGGGATGTCAGATTCGCTTAACAACCGAGTTACTAACTTAACAACTGTGACAAGAAAGGTCACAAAAGGCAGCAAAACTCACTTCACAAATGTCTCACTTAAGAGAAATTACAGGCTCCGTTGTGGTCGTACATTGAGGACTCCCTGTTGTATAATTACCAGGATCTAGGTAGTAATATTTAGATACAAAAATATTCCAATGGTTCTCCAGATCATTGAAGACCATAACTGGTAGCTATAGGCCGCACTTTCCCCATCTTTAATTCAAGGGGCATTTATTGGTCCAGATCTTGCTGCAAATCCATGCTGATTGATTGAACTCATGTATACCTTTACTCCCAAGTTCTATCCTTCACAAGCCTAACATCCATGTGGGTAGGTGGCTGTGTTAGTATGTCTGGATCAGGCATATCAAACTTGTGATGTCATGTGATGTCACGTGATGTATCGCAACTTTTTCCCCATTGCCGGCAATGGTGTGGGCATGGTTTCGGCATGACGTGTCTGGCCCGCGGGTTGGCAGTTTGACATGCCTGGTCTAGATAATAAGATCTGGAAAATTGTCCCAGATTATTGGGAGGTGATTCTGATCTGGCTCCTATGATAGAGAAAGACTTATCTAAGGCAGCGGAATCTGAAGCACTGTCTGTTCTATCTTATTTCCTAGAGGAGGCCATGACATCAATTGATAAAATACCTGATATTGTCATTAGCTACTGCCAGCTCTCCTTGAGTTCCCTAAAAGATTTTCTGTCAGTATTGTTTGTTTGTTTAGCATATGACATATCATACATGGACTTGCAATATATAATTAACATTTCCTCAAGATTTAAAAATAGGAAAGTTAAAAAGATCTATATGCAGATACCAATGTCTAGGCCAGGGGTATCAAACTGCCAGCCTGCAGGCCGGACACATCATCTGGAAGCCACTCCCACCCCATTGCTGGCAATGGCAAAATAATCCCGATATGTCTCGCGACATCACGTGACGTCACGAGTTTGACATGCCTGGTCTAGGCCATCTAGCCATTGAAGCACAGCATTATTTATATGAAAAAAATCAAACACTGGACCAGTATATATTCTCAGCTTATAGCCAGTCACAATGTGATCTATTGCTGAATGCAGACCCTGCAGTCACACTAAGGGAAGAATACTATGCCTCATTTATACATTGAGTATAGTATAAAATATACACTGTAATTTATCCTTCCTTCCTTCCTTCCTTCCTTCCTTCCTTCCTTCCTTCCTTCCTTCCTTCCTTCCTTCCTTCCTTCCTTCCTTCCTGTTGGGCATATCAAACAAAGCAATGGCTTATAACTATCCAATATTTCTAAGAATCTGTACCGGGGCCCCCAAGGTATTTTTTGAAATAAATTGGATGCTGAAGGTTGAAGCTTAGCTGTGCAACTTTGCAACTTCCCATTTTATTTCTTTTTAATTAAAGTCAGGTGGGGCATGGAAGAATTTCATCAATGCTTGGATGACCACCTGTGCATTGCATAACATGCGGTGAGCAATGGGTTGGATATGGCAAGTTAACCTCTCCCCCCGCCCTCCCCCACATCTTGTATTCCTCCAAGAAGAAAATAAATTGAATTTAATTCACCTAAGCTTTCTTCCTTCCCCAGAATGAACCAGCTCTGTAATGAATGATATGCTACAGAGTCTGTCAAAATTTCTTAACACCTCTGGAAGATTTCATGTGTGCAAAGTAGCTTTTTATTTATTTATTTTTCTATACTAACCTTAAGCCATAATGTGTTTGAAGGGGAGGTGATACAATATTGCTGTTTCACCCACCCTAAAGATAGGTTATAGATTAAACTAAAGCTTTCACTCCTGATGACTTTGTCACAAAATACTAGTCTCTCAGATGTCACTTACCTAGGAAAGTAGCTGTGTAGCTAGAACAGAAATTAAAACTCATTTCATTCTCCTATACAAAGAACCTGGAAGACAAATGGCTGCTTTAAGTATGCCACTGTTTCTTAATTACTGGGATAGGAAATATTGTACAAATTACTCAAGTGATCTTTTTATTAACTTACTCATCGTTGGGTGAGCCACAATTTGGATGATAATACTTGTTATACATTATGTTCATTATGCTGTATAGATATTTGCAGCTCATATTTCACAAGAGGAAAAAAAAGTCCCTTGTATGCATGAATACAATTCATGAAGTAATAAAACTGAGTATTAAAAATCTATATTCACATGGAGAGGTGTCCTTTAGCCCTATCCGACCCTGATTTTTCTAATATCTGATATAATCAGGGTTGATTTTACACCAAGCAAAATTTCCTCAGCACACTTCTATCCTGAAATATTTATTTTAGATCCAGAATAGATTAGAGCCAAACCAGCAATCTCAGTAGTTGGATGAATATGTCATGGTTTATGAAATTTACCTTAGGAAATGGGGACAAGATGCTGCTTAGGGATTGATCAGATAAAGTAGGGGGGGACCCCACAGTTGCATAGCAGGCCAAAAAATAACCTCAGAAAGGATCATCCTTAATTTAGCAGGCTGTAAAAAGAGACAGTGGAAGATTTGTACTTTCAAATTTGTGTGATTGTGTTAATGGAATTGTATAATAAAGTAGAATTAGCTCTTCTGATTGTGTTTCCTGTCTGATCTAGTTGAGAAGACTACTAAAATGCAAGTAACAGTGCCAAATATGCAATTAATATTTGCATACTCTCCAATTAACATTATCAGGAATAAACGTATCTGCACAGTGGTCTACCAATAGTAACACAACTGTTAAAAGCATCTAGGTTAAGATGAAAGGACAAGGTAACAGAAAGGATACTTGCTAGGACTTTGCTACAGACAATAAAACCAGTCTGAAGAAGTGAACAAAGGTTTATTAAAGTAGATATCTGAACTCTCAAAAAAGCATGAAATGTTTGTGATGGGAGACCTCTACTACTTAGACATCTGTTGGAAGAGTAATTCTGCCAAACTCAAGATGTTAGATGAAATCTTGACTTGTGTGGCTGATATTTTTTTCTTTTAAAGTTTTATTTAATGACTAAGGGGTCTCCTACCTTGGATTTAGTCTTTACTATCAGGGATAAGTTTATTGAAAATATTAAAATAATGGGTATTTGGGTGCAAGTGGCCATCCATTCTTAAATTTCTTGACTCTTGATCAACAGATCAGCCAACTGCAACCATAGATTTTAGAAAGGCCAATTCTAATAAACTAAAATAAACCAGTAGGGAAGTCGCCACAAGAAGAAACCTTAATATGTGAAGGTATTACAGCCAGCTGGAATTTCTTGAGTAGGAAATTAAAGATACTATGGTCCCAAATAAGTTGCATAGTAAGGGGGGAAATAAAAGGAATCAAGCTGATTGACTAAAAAAGATGTTTACTGGAAATAGTAGGAAGGAATATGTTTGGAAATTGCCAGACAAGGTGAAAGAAAGGGTCAAATGAGGACCTAGCTTGGAGTCCTTGTGCAGCCACAAGCTGTGTAGGCTTGACTTCCTCCAAGATCCACGAAACCTTGTCTGACCATTCACAGGGGAAGGAAAGCAGATTGGTGAGATTCTTGTAACCTAGGTGGTAGATAATAAAGTTATTGGCTTTAATTATTCATGAGTGTCTCTGGTTGCTTGCATCTGATAAAAGAAAGTCTACAAAGCTTCATTTAGAAATATAGAGATAGGTCAAGAAGGCAAAGGAAGAAAATAAGTTTTTTTCAAAATGGCAACAGTGAAAGAAAGACAAAGACTCACAATTAGTTCCAAATGGAAATCTTAATAGGTAACCTCAGAAAACAGGTGAACCCAATTCCTAGCTTCTTTCTGACTTACATCCAGGGCTTTTTTTTGTCATAGAATGCTCAGAACGGAGTTCCGGCACCTTTTTTGGATGGAACCTTGTAGGGTAGGCAAGGCAGGTTGTATGTTATGTGTGAGTTCTGGCACCTTTTTCTTTTACAAGAAAAGCACTGCTTACCATCCAAAGCAAATCCGATTAGCATAGACTGAAAACAAACACAAAAAGAGAAAATAAATAAGTAAGAATATGGTTAAAAAGTCTTCTAGCTAATTTCAGTGTCCTCAAAATTCCCAGCCCTACCTAATGATGTACACCTTAGAATATTAGTTAGAAGGAACTGGAATTGTTGGGTTGCACTATTGTAAGATGGATCCACTATTGCCTTGCTAACCATGTTCATGTCTGGCATTGATAGCTGTGTACTGAGTCATCAGTAGGATCTGTCTTGGAACCCTAAGGATCTATCGTGGAACTAAAGTTGTTCAACATTTTTATTAAATCCTGGATAACAAAATTAATGGGCTACTTGTCAAATGTATGGCTGGCACAACATTGGAAGGTCTGGCCAATACCCAGGAAGATAGAATGAGATTGCAATGTAATTTGACAGGTTGGAAGTTTGGGCTGAGAGGAACAAGTGGTTCTTCAGCAAGGAGAAACCTGGGTTATTTCATTTAGGAAAGAAAAATGAGGGACACATTCAGTATGGATGTCAGGACCCACCCCAAACCACGTCTTAGGAAGACAAAAACTCTTGGAGCCAGGATTTTAGTCCAAAAGAAATCTTTACTATGGCGTGCTCGGTTGTAGGAAATGAGACAGGGCTTAATATTTCCACGATGTAAACCCTTATAAAGAGTTCCCGGTTTAACCCCCCTTAATCCCCATTTGGTCAGTCCCCCCCCCATCCTTCCTCTCGTATCATCCATCTCGTGGGAAAGAGGAAGTTAGGACCCTTTTGTTTATTGCTGTCTACCGTGACAAAACCCAGATGCTAACCCCCCCTTTTGTTTCCCCAGTTCAAAAGGCTTCTCCTTTCCTTTGAAATGCCTATTGCCGGTTCAATATACATCTATCCTCTTCTCTTCGGGAGATGACAGAATCCATGGGATAATGTTTGAAACATTCCATTTATGAATATGATATAAATGGATTCTGACAGTCCGCTCTCCTTAGAAGAAGGATGTGTCCATCTGTAGGGGGAGAAAAGAAAAGAGAAGAAAAAATAACATGTGTAAATGTTAACTCGGTTTGTTTGGATATTCTGTATGAAATCTCTTAAGCAGCTTTGGTGCTTTAACGTGGTGTTTGCTGACCCATTCATTTTCTGAGGAGGGGAGGTGTTTCCAAGCCACTAGATATTGAGTTGTTCCATGATGTCTCCTGGAATCCAGAATTTCCTTCACCTCGAAATGTTGTTCTCCTTCCACCATGATGGGAGGTGGTGGTGGTGGAATTTTTGTTCGTAGGGGAGATTGTTGTTCTCTCTTTATTAGACTGCAGTGAAAGATTGGGTGTATTCGTCTAAGATTTTTAGGTAGTTCTAATTCAACTGTTACTGGGTTTATGATTCTTTTAATTGGAAAAGGTCCAATGTATTTTGGTCCTAGTTTTTTACAGGGTTGGAGAGACTTAAGGTATTTTGTAGACAGATATACCATCTCTCCCACCTTGAACGGTGTGGGATCAGATCTTTTCTTGTCTGCCTGTGTCTTGTGTGCTAATCTAGCCTCTGTTAATGCTTTTCTGACAATAGGCCAGGTGTATTGTAACTGAGCAATCCATTCCTTTAGTTCTGGAATTACCGGTTCTTTTGGGGTTAGGTCAGGTATGGGGTTGAAGCTCTGGCCTGTGGCTACTTGAAAAGGAGTGTAACCTGTACTGGAGTGAATTGCGTTGTTATATGCCACTTCTGCGAAAGGCAGCAGGTCTGTCCAATTGTTCTGCTGAAAATGTACATAACATCTTAAATATTGTTCAAGTACAGAGTTAGCCTTTTCTGCTTGCCCATTACCCTGAGGGTGATGACTAGATGTCAGTCCTTGGGTGGTTCCTAACAGAGATAAAAATTCCTTCCAGAATGCTGAGGTAAATTGCACCCCCCTGTCAGATATGATGCGTAGTGGTGCTCCATGCAATCTGTAAATATGTTGTACAAAAAGTTTTGCTAATGTTTTTGCAGTAGGAATTTTTGGGCAAGGTATGAAATGGACTTGCTTAGAGAACAGATCAGTAACAGTCCAGATAACGGTGTTTCCGTTGCTTTCTGGTAGTTCCACAATAAAATCCATGGCTATTTCTTTCCATGGGGCTGAGGGATTCGCCACTGGTTGTAACAGTCCTGGCGATTTCCCTTGTAACCTCTTGGCCATTGCGCAAATTTGACAGCTACCCACATAGCTTTCTATGTCCTTTTTCATAGATGGCCACCAAAATTGCCTTTTAGTTAAGTGTAAGGTTTTTACAAAGCCAAAGTGTCCTGCTGATTTTGTATCATGGCACAGTTGCATGAAATTGATTCTCTGTGTGGCAGGTATATATAGCTTCTCCCCCACCCACGGCAGTCCATCTTTAATTGTGCACACATGTTTATTTTTCTGGAACCATTCATCACTTTCCAAAGATTTCCTGAATTCTATTCCAGTTTGGCTATCTACCTTCGGTTTCATTTTTTCTTGTGCCCTGGTGGTGACTGGTGCTGCCAGTTGTTGTTCCGGTACAAGTGGTTTAAAGTCAGTAACTCTTGTGCTGTTATATTGGGGCATGCGGGATAATGCATCTGCCAGGAAGTTCTTTCCCCCCGGTAAGTGTTTGAGAGTGAAATTGAATCGGTGAAAGTGTTGGGACCAGCGGGCTTGCTTAGGAGTGAGCTTCCTGGGCGTTTTTAGTGCTTCTAAATTTTTGTGGTCAGTCCAGACTTGGAAAGGTATTTTATTTCCTTCCAAAAATTGACGCCAAGTTAATAATGACCACCTTAATGAGAATGCTTCCTTCTCCCATATTGGCCATCGTTGTTCAGTTTCTGTAAGTTTCCTGGATGTATATGCGCAAGGTTGCAACGCCCCCTCATCATTTTCTTGTAGTAATACGGCTCCGACTGCTACGTCGCTCGCATCTGCCTGTATTACAAAAGGTTTGTTGGGATCTGGGTGTTTAAGTACAGGTTCCGCAGAAAAGAGTCTCTTTAGCCTCTCAAATGCTGCTTGACATTCCATTGACCATTTCAGAGGCTGGCTGGGTTTCACGGGTGACCCCCCCTTCGTTTTCAACAAATTTGTGAGGGGCATGGCTATTTGGCCAAATGCAGGGATGAATTGGCGGTAGAAATTTGCAAACCCCAGGAAACTTTGCAATTGCTTCCGTGTGCGGGGGGGTGCCCACTCTAGTACTGCCCTGACCTTCTCTGGGTCCATTTCGATGCCCTCTGGGGATATGCGATATCCCAGGTAGTCGATTTTTTCCTTATGAAATTCACACTTCGATAATTTAGCATATAAATGGGCAGCTCGCAATTTCTTCAGGACTGCTCTGACTAGTTTGATATGTTCCTCTTTGGTTTCTGTGAAGATAAGGATGTCATCGAGGTAAACCAGGACCCCCTTATATAGGTGCTCTCTCAGTACGTCATTAATTAATTGCATAAAGACTGCGGGGGCCCCTTGCAGTCCAAATGGCAATACTTTGAATTGATAGCACCCCATTGGGCAGTTGAATGCAGTTTTCCATTTGTCTCCTTCCTTAATCCTAATACGGTAGTATGCTTCCCTCAGGTCTAGTTTGGTAAAGATCTTTCCTTTCGATAGGTGGGATAGCATATCCTTCATTAGGGGAAGGGGGTATAGATTACATTCACTAATTGTATTTAGGTTCCGGTAATCTACAACCAAACGAAAGGAACCATCCTTCTTCTCCCTGAACAGAACCGGGGCGGCTACTTTGGGTTTGGCGGGCTCAATAAATCCTCTTTCTAAGTTTTTCTTTATGAATCTTTCCATTTCTGCCATTTCCCTTGGGCTCATGGCATACATCCTGGGTTTTGGGAGTTTTGCCCCAGGTTTGAATTCTATGGTGCAGTCTGTGGGGCGGTGGGGGGGGAGCTCATCTGCTCTTTCCTCACTGAAAACCTCAGCCAGGTCCCTGTATTCCTCCGGTATCTCTGTTAGCCCCTTCTCTTCCCCCACTGCTGCTTTTTCCTCCCTCTGGGTTGCGGGGGTGTTTGGGGGTTTTACGTTTTCCTGTTCCCCTTTTGGGAAGTTGAGTTCTGCAGTCCTCCAGTTTATCCCGGGGTTCCATTTCTTCAGCCATTCCAGTCCTAAAATCATTGGGCATGCCATGCCTGGGGCCACTATAAATGTTATGTCTTCCTCATGGGACCCCAGGGACATGTGGAGTGGTAGAGTGGCTAGGGTAGCTGGTCCCCCCCTGCTATAGACCCGTCTAATTGACTGAAGGAGATTGGTTGTTTTAGCCTCCTCACTGGGATGCTCAGTTCCTCCACCAGTGTTGGGCTGATGAGGCAGCGGATGCAGCCAGAGTCTATCAAAGCTTTTATTTCATTTGCTTTTGGTGCAGAGGAAGCTAATATAGTTACTGTCTTAAGTATGGGTGGAAGAGGTCCACTTACCAAAGGTTCTCCCTCTGAGCTGTCTTCCGAGGTGTCCACCGCCCCTGCAGTGTAAGCCGGAGTCCAATCCCAGGTTTTGGCAGAAATTGTGGACTCTACAGCCTCTGTCCCCTTCATGGAAGATTCTTTTGGGTTGCCTTGAGACTTCCCCAGCTTTTTGGAAGATGGTGCCTCTGTTTTGCGTGGAGGGGCTTTCGAACGACATTCTGCAGCACGGTGGCCCTCTCTCCCGCAATTGAAACATCCCTTTGATTTTTTAGCCGTGGCCGGTGGGTTTTCCCCCTCACGTGTTTGCTCGAGTGGCGGGCGGCCCCATGGTTTTCCTCTGCGTTGTCTTTTCAATAGGTCTATTTCCACTTCCTCTGCCAGGACATACCAGTCATCGAGATGGTAGGGGTCTCCCCGAGGCAGGCAAGCGTCATACAGGTCGTAGTTTAGACCGTCTTTGAAATGGCTGAGGAGGATGTCTTCTGGCCAGTTCAGCTTGCTGGCGATGGCTCGGAATTCTTGGGTATATTCGGCCACTGTTCTCCTGCCCTGCCTCACCATCTTGATTCTCTCCCGGGCCTTCCGGTCAGCCAAAGGGTCCTCAAATCGTCGCCTCAAGGATGACATGAATCGGTTGAAGTCGTTGAGTTCTGGGGTGTTGGAGTCATGCAGGTTCACCACCCAGTCTGCGGCCGTCCCGTCCAGGGCAGATTGCACAATTCGGATGCGTGTTTTGTCACTGGGGATGTCCCGTCCGTACTCTTCCATGTAGCTGAGGACTTGGGTTAGGAAAAATCCCAGTCGTGATGGCTCCCCCTTGAATTTTGCTTCCAGGGGTGGGAATCTTTGGCTGGATCGTTGTCTGCGCCGCGGAGTGTATCGCTCCTCATCTCGATCCCCATCTGTGGGTCTGGGGGGGGGTACCGCTGAGTCAGCGGCTCCTGTTCCATTGGACAGCCCTGGGGTTTCAGGTGTTGGGTCCCTTCCATTACCCCTCCAGTTGCGACCCCAGGTGTTGTGGTTTCCAGCTCTCTCCTCCCTTAGTGAGCTCAGGGTTGTTTTCATCAAGTCAATAGCTTTTTCCAGAATCCGCTCTTCCTCACTGGCGTGCAGGGAGTTCTCCATCTCTTGTTTCCATTCCGGTTGGTGGTCGCTCCGTCTCAGGGTCACTTCTCTCGAAGCCTTTTTCCACTCACTTTTCCTTCCAATGCCCATCGACCACTGGGGTTTTTGTTCGTGCTGCTCCGCCGTTTCCTCCCAGGAGGAATATGATGCCTCAGTTTCCCAATGTTTCTGGGAGTTCGGCTGGGGGGAAGGCTCCTTCTCCGTGGGGCTTTCTTCCCTTCTTGCTTCATCGTCAGACATCATATTTATTTGCAAAGTCCCCCGGTAAGGTTCTTCTTCCCGGGTTGACTTTCGTTGCAAGCCCTGTCTAATGTCAGGACCCACCCCAAACCACGTCTTAGGAAGACAAAAACTCTTGGAGCCAGGATTTTAGTCCAAAAGAAATCTTTACTATGGCGTGCTCGGTTGTAGGAAATGAGACAGGGCTTAATATTTCCACGATGTAAACCCTTATAAAGAGTTCCCGGTTTAACCCCCCTTAATCCCCATTTGGTCAGTCCCCCCCCATCCTTCCTCTCGTATCATCCATCTCGTGGGAAAGAGGAAGTTAGGACCCTTTTGTTTATTGCTGTCTACCGTGACAAAACCCAGATGCTAACCCCCCCTTTTGTTTCCCCAGTTCAAAAGGCTTCTCCTTTCCTTTGAAATGCCTATTGCCGGTTCAATACACATCTATCCTCTTCTCTTCGGGAGATGACAGAATCCATGGGATAATGTTTGAAACATTCCATTTATGAATAAAGCAGGCATGTCAAACTCCCAGCCCGTGGGCCGGATGCATCATGCCAAAATCGTGCCCACCCCATTGCTGGCAATGGGGAAAAAGTTACAATACGTCATGCGACATCACATGACGTCATGAGTTTGACATACCTGCTCTAAAGTATCGCATCAGAGAAGTACTTGGAGGTGGTTATTGACAACTGTCTGAATATGAGCCAGAAGGGAGAGAGAGCTTCTAGAATGACTAATACAGTTCTGAGCTGCATTGGAAGAAGCTTTATATCTAAGATATATGAAGTTCTTATCTCCCTCTATTTTTTTAAATAAATAATAATAAACCTTTATTGTCAAAGTACAACATGTGTACATTGAGATTAGCTGAACCTCCCGCCGTGCTCTCTCTCCCCAACACACAGTGACAACAAACCCTCCATCCCACCACACTATGTGAGCCAACTACACCACACACCGGCCTCCCAAGTTAATTCTGCATAAGATTATGTCCCATTTAAAAGCCTAACAGCCCACGGATAAAAGCTATTTTTCAGCCTGTTGGTACGGCTGGCTATATTCCTATATCTCCTACCAGATGGTAGGAGAGTAAAGAGATACCTTCCAGGGTGTGAGTCATCTTCTATTCTGCACAGGTGAGGCCATACCTGTACACCAGATTTCCAAAAGAATATTGACAGGTTAGAATGAGTTCAGAGGATGATGACAAAGATAGTTTAAGGTCTTGAGGACAAACCTAAAGACAGACTAAAAAAAATCTGGGATGCTCAATCTGGAGAAAAAAACCTCCAAAGACATGGTTTCAGTGTTCAGGTATATAAAGGATGCCATAGGAACTATATTTCACTGCCATAGAAACTGGGAATAATAATGGGTATTAAGTTGCAGCTACCTATATTTAGTTTAAATATAAGGGGGAAAATTATGTCAGTAAGATCTATATAACAGTGTCATAGCCTATATACAGAGGCTGAGAGTTTTTACTCCCTGGAAGTTTTTCAGAAGAGGCTTTCAGATGCTTCATAGGGAAGTTTCATTGGTTTTCTTTCACACTGCAGAGGATTGAACTCAATGGTGCTTGTGGTTCCTTCCAAATTTAGAGCTCTTTGATTTTATTATCCTTAGGGAAGACAGAGTAGAAAGCCTGCAAACTTTGTAGAGAATGAGAGAACATAAGAACTGAAGAAGCTTCTTGGAAGAGAAGCACAATGTTTTCAAAGAAAAAAACCCAAGAAAGTCCAGTTGCCTTTTGGAAAGCATCTTTGGGATAAGACCACAAGCAATGTCCATCTAGTCCAGTTGTCTGTTGTCAAACTGGCCAGCCAACTGCACCAGGAAGCCTACTAGTCTCCTGGCAGGTGGCCTTCAATGGAAGCCACACCGCCATTAAAGCTAATATCCACTGATTTCCATAACTTCCACAAATTAGTCCACTCCTTTCTTTAAGGCCAGAGAAGCAATAATCAGCACAATGTCTCATGATGTTCCCAAGATGAATTAGAAAGGAAGGGCAATCTCTGTAAATCTCACATATCCAAGCATCTGTGTAAGGAATCCATTCTCTATCAGCAGTTAAAAGTTTGATAGAATTTTTAAGTGTGTTTCTATGCTTAAAAAGCAACAGATGAAAAGGTATGTCAATCAAATTCCTCATATTATCTTTTTTTCTGGCAAAGCTTCTAATGTTGCTCCCTCTTGGCTAGTTTATTTTTCTTCCCCTTGACTAACTTACCTTGTTCCCTCTTGGTTAGCTTTCCTTTCAAACAGAGGAGATTGCTTCAAATTTTTGTTGGATATTTGTTAAGGCTTTGATGCTCCTTGGAGATAGTTGCATTTTAACCTGATTTTTTTTTTCTTGTTCCTTCGCTTTTTATGAAGGTTTTGGTAGTTTGTTGAATACTGTAGTTGCAATACCCTGTAGATATCAGGGATATCAGTGTTCCACACTTGGAATACTGCATCCAGTTCTGGTCGCCACAATCCAAAAAAGATGTTGAGACTCTGGAAGGATGCAGAGAAGAGCAACAAAAATGATTAGGGGGCTGGAGGCTAAAACGTACGAAGAACAGTTACAGGAATTGGGTATGTTCAGTTCAATGGAAAGAAGGGTTAGGGGCAACATGATAGCACTCTTCCAATATTTGAGGGACTCCTACATAGTTAAGGGGGTCAAACTATTTTCTAAAGCACCAAAAGTCAAGACAAGAAACAATGGTTGGAAACTAACTAAGGAGGGAAGCAGCCTAGAACTAAGGAGAAATTTCCAAATCATAAGAGCAATTAAACAATGGAACAGCTTGCCTTCAGAAGTTGTGGGTGCCCCAAATGGTGAACACATGACGTTGCAACTGTCAACCTCTGCAACCATCGTAAATACATGCCCGTTGCCAAATGCCTCAGTTTTGATCACATGACTGCAGAGATGCTGCAATGGTCATAAGTGTAAAGATCAGTCACAAGACACTTGTTTTTAGTGCTGTTGTACAAACGGTTAACAACAAATGGTCATAAGTCAAAGACTACCTGTATTTAATGTATTTATTTATTAAGCTTCTCTACCACTATAACTGAATCAATGCCCATTGGTTTATGTCAAAAGACACATATTAGACATTGAAAAATCAATAATAATGATAAAAAAAACCATACATACATAATACATGTGTCCTTGATGCTCTCTGAGCTTGGATGTTTTCTTGCAGATATTTCATTACCCAAACTAGGAAAGATCATCAATGCTGGTGATGATGTGCTAATGACACTAGCACTGATTATGTTACCTAGAAGACCTCTGAGGTACCTTCCAACTCTATAATTCTGTTTTCTGTGTTTGCAGGATGTGCTCAAAAGAGTAAAAAAGTTATGACAGTAACAATAGGATTGGAGGAACTCCCTGTATGCTATGTACATAGAAAATCAGCAGAATTTCAACGGCATTATCACAGCCACTATCTTAATTTATTTTTTTACCATATCCTAAGGACTTCCTGGTAAATATATTGATAAATTAAATGTCAGACAATCATTAGAAAAAAAATAAATGCCGCACAAGTGGCTGTTGAATCCAGAAAAGGAATAGAAACAAATTCTTCCATAAATTCCAATGAAAGCAAATGGGGTTGTTCTCCTCCCTCCAGGCTGCACAATAAGACAAACAGATGAGGACCACTAACATTTATCTTTCCCCAATAAAATTTTGGGGTGGAAAATCTATCAGATTAAAATGGTACACTATTGAATGCTACATTCAAATAGTGGCAGCTATGTTTGAAGAAACAGCTAACCCTGAGGATGTTTACATTTGAAAATCATGGAGATTTACTTGTCCAGAAAGTGAAAAAAAGGTAATTTTATTTTTTAAAAAAATAGTTTAGCCAGATTATTACTATTCATGCTTCATTAGGAGATAATGTGCAGAAAGATGCTTTATGTTAGAGGATATAACAAATGTAAATTGTTCAGAAATTGATTTTTTTTAATCCAATGAGTTAAAAACTGGGCAGACTGGAATACCGTGCTATCACGGTAAACAACAATGTGACTAACATGTTTAGTGATATGAACAAAATTGATCTGAACAAAATCTGAGGAATTCTTGAGTGTTTTGCTATATGATACAGTCTGGAATTTTGCAGAAATATTGATGAGTGTGTTGATCCAAAGCCCTTATTCCGATATTTGACAAATCATTGTATGTATAAATAAAAAATATAGATTCATGTGCCAGCCTGAACCCATCTCCCTACTGATGGACAGGATGTGAAGGCAATATTTTTGTTTGCTACAATTATAGCCTATAGCATCAGAGTTCAGAAGCAGCCTACAAGACTAATTGCCAAATTAACTCTATCATAGAGAGTCCTGGGTGCTCTCTGAGCTTGGTTGTTTCCTTGCATACATTACCCAAACTAGGTAATCAATACTAGTGATGATTTGGGTAAGGAAACATCTGCAAGAAAACAACCAAGTCAGAGAGCACCAGGACCCTTCATATAATAATAATAATAGTAATAGTAATAATAATAATAATAATAATAATAATAATAATAATAATAATAATAAGAAGAAGAAGAAGAAGAAGAAGAAGAAGAAGAAGAAGAAGAAGAAGAAGAAGAAGAAGAAGAAGAAGAAGAAGAAGAAGAAGAAGAAGAAGAAGAAGAAGTTGTTGTTGTTGGAAGGGACCTTGGAGGTCATCTAGTTCAACCCCCTGCTCAGGCAGGGAACCCTATACCATTTCAGACAAATGGCTGGCCAGTCTCTTCTTAAAAATTTCCAGTGTTGGAGCATTCACCGCTTCTGGAGGCAGGTTGTTCCACTGGTTAATTATTCTGTCAGGAAATTTCTTCTTAGTTCTAGGTTGCTTCTCTCTTTGATTAGTTTCCATCCGTTGCTTCTTGTCCTGCCTTCAGGTGCTTTGGAGAATAGCTTAACTCCCTCTTCTTTGTGGCAGCCCCTGAGATATTGGAACATTGTTATCATGTCACCCCTATTCCTTCTCTTCTTTAAACTAGACATACCCAATTGGAGCAACTGTTCCCTATATGTTTTAGCCTCCAGTCCCCTGATCAGCTTTGTTGCTCTTCTCTGTGCTGTTTCTAGAGTCTCATTTCAACCCTGAGCTACAAATATTCTCTTTAATGATAATTCTATCATTGCTTAGCCTGTTGTACTGAGCAACTCACCTTCTGGGAACAGCAATAGAAGCTTGGACCTTTCTTTAAAAACCCAAAAGTTTAGAATTGGGTTCTTCATATATGAAAACAGTAACTGACATAGATTCCAGTAATAATGTTAGGATAATATTTTTATTAGAACCATCCAATCTGCAAGCTGTCATGTTCTTCACTGGGTAGCCGTTAAACAAAGAAGGATAGAAAGAAGGAAAGTTGGTCCATATTGAAGCCATACGTTTGCATTAAGTATAATCTTAAAGTAGGATGGTGTGATGTTTTTCATTTAAAAATAGCGCTTTCTTTAGGTTGTTGCAATAAAGACAGAAACATTATTTGATCTCCGTTTTTCCAAATATAAAAATAGCTGCTGCCTCCAGATCTGTTTGCAGCTTTAGTTGGAGCAAACAAATTCCTTGAGAGATGGAAAGGGTGTCTCCAATAGCCAATTTGGCTCCATTTCCGTTCTTTGAAAACTGGATAATAAAGATTGCAGCAGTTCAGTATTGGAGGAAAAAGTTCCATATAACCTGAAGCTGAATTTTTTTAAAGAAACATTGTTTACAAGTTAGACCTTTTTTCCTCCTTGTCATAATTCCTAAAATATCCAGAAGTGCTTTTTCAAAAGACAACTGGACTTTCTTTGTTTTTTCCCTGGAAGATGTTTCACTTCTTATCCAAGAAGCATCTTCAGAACTGAAGAAGTTCTTGGAAGGGAAGCAAAACGTGTTCAAGGAAAAAACAAAGGAAGTCCAGTTGTATTTTGAAAATGCACCTTTGGGACAACCATCACCTGGATGACTGAGAATCTTCATAGACAGTACCTAAAATAATATTCATCTTTGTAAATATACTTTAGAAAAGAACAAACATCACCCCCAACTTTTCCACAGTTCATAATGTCATCTCCCTAATAATTACCTGCCTTACATAATTTGGCACTGAGGCCTGAAGAAACATCTCTAAAAAAAGATCTTACAGTCCAGGTAAATATATACAGGAGGAAGGGGGTTTTTTATTAGGGGTGACAGGCCTTGGATCTGTAAAATCTACCCCTTATATTATTATTAGCCCAACTTCCACAAATCTGAGTCTATCTGATTTAAATTCTGAGCCCAAAAATTGAATACTAAAAGGAACTCACGTAAAGGAACTCACTCAGATTATTTTACCAGTCTACTGTAAATCACTTGAAGTTCTACCAGTATATTCAATCTAGAACCTTTCTGGTTTTAAACAATAGCTAATCTGAAAGGCAATTTTCAATAGAAAATCAACACAACAGAAAAGTCCATTGCTTTTTCTAACTTCTATGCCATTTAGATTAAAGGGCCAATCCAAATTAATGATACAGTATTACTCAGCTAAGCAATGAAACGTTTGCAAACAAACAGCCAAGCTCAGAGAGCACCAAGAACCCACAAATCTAAACCATTCTCCCATTTTCCAGTCTTTGTGTTGCTCTGTTGATATGTTAAGAAAAATAAGAACCATTGGGAGATTACAGCCTTTAAGGCAAATCATGATGTATGGATGAGAAATAGATTTCACCAAAATAAACACTGTTTCTTCCAAAAATGTATTTTGCTTAGTGTGGTCTTCTCTATCCTATATTGCCTGTGTAGATCTCATACTTCAACTCCCAGAAGGTGGAAATCATGGGACCTGAAATCCAAAATACCTAGAGAGCAATACAGTTGGGAAAGTAGAACATTTTTATGAAGTGGCCATAAATGGAACATTTCCATAACCATCCCTAGCAGCACCAGCAGCTAGTGTGGAACTAGAGAACATATAATTCCAGGAGAAAATATCTATAGAGATTTTCAGTCATCTATGTCATGGTTTCCCAAAGGTGCTTTTTCCTAAGGCAACTGGACTTCGTTTTCCTTGAAGACATTTTGCTTCTCATCCAAGAAACTTCTTCAGTAAGAACTGAAGTTAACAATCTCCAGGAGAGAGAATGTTAACTTAAGTGATGCATTTTTCAGCAGCCGATATGCATTCTTCTCATGCCTACTTCTGACCTTACATTGCCTTTGAGAAATTTAATTCCTTCTCGTGTCATATTTATGTGAACATCTGATTCTTGTTAATGAAAAGGAGAAAGGAAGCATTTGTAATAAGAATGGATAGTTGGACCACTGAAGATTTCATAGTCCATTTTAAGCTGACTGAAGCAAAAATCACCTTAATTGTGATGTGTCAAAATGGTCTCCAGCTCTTGCTTGGATGACTGGGCTGGAGACAAAATTAAAACTGAGGATACTAATCTATTGGTGTTCTCTATTAATGGGAAGAATAAAAATGGAAAGATTGTCCATCAATCGCAAGGGACTTTTAAAAAGCCAGGACATATTAGATTATGCGTGTATTATGTCAACACTGATGATTAGCAATTCATCCATATAAGCTCCCCATATTTTCAACCTTTCCAGGTGAACAAGAGATTGAGAGCATTCCCTTTTGATTTTCATATTCCTAATACTCACTGGGCAAATTTGTTATTTTATTTAGTATCACATCTGCAAGTGGGCATTGCACACTACCCAGAGGCTACCATGCAGGAACAAATCATGCATTGCAATGATTGCTTGGAGATGAGAGATACTTCTAATGTAATCTACAGTATCCCCTGCATGGATTGCCCATGTGAATATGTAAGACAGATGGGATGAAGCTAACCATCAGATTGCAAGAATATGAGCAAGCGGTCAGACGAGGAAACCCAAACTCAATGGTAGCCTTACATCGCAAAGAACAAGAGCATACATTCAATTTCATAGCTACTAAAATTGTTGGCTGAGCAGGTACAAAAATAGCCAGGGAAATTATTGAAATCTGGGAAATGGGCACCTCGTGAGTCAACAGAAGTGCTGATTTATTACCAGCTTATAAGGTACTTAGGAGCCAAGAACTTGGCAGCAGGAAACAACCACCAATGACCTAATAACTGGCAAACAACATCCCAATCAACAACTAAAAAGTCACATACAACTAGGCACCACATAAATAATACACATAGAATAGCCCAAAGCCCACAATCAGGTGAGAGAGGTTCCCTGAGGATGGGTTCCAGCATAAGTCAGAAAACTTGGAAGGCTGAACCTCTGGTCCTGGGGGCAAATATGCTGACTCTGTAGGGCTGCAAGGCACTGTGAAGTGGTATATAAGTCTAAGTGCAATTGCTACTGCCATTATTTAAGATATCCACATGCCCTCTGGAAAAGATCTGTTTTCTCTAATTTACAAGCAGTGCAACCATAAAGGTGCCCCTTAATCTTTGGAGGAATTGGGTTCCAAGGAATATGGGTCAATATGGATCAGGACTGTTTGTGGACCCTCTCCCACTTAATTATAACTAAGTCAGTCTAAATACTAGGCAACTAAAGTGGTTTCAGGGACTACATTGTGACATTCAGTCAAGTTCAGTCCTTTATTTGCTTACCCCTAACGAACAGAATCTTGCCAAACTAAAGCTATAACCTTCCAACTATTTGATGTATGATGTGTCATTGAAGCTTCTAATGTTGCTCCCTCTTGGCTAGTTTATTTTTCTTCTCCTTGACTAACTTACCTTGTTCCCTCTTGGTTAGCTTTCCTTTCAAACAGAGGAGATTGCTTCAAATTTCTGTTGGATATTTGTTAAGGCTTTGATGCTCCTTGGAGATAGTTGCATTTTAACCTGATTTTCTTTTGCTTGTTCCTTTGCTTTTTATGAAGGCTTTGGTAGTTTGTTGAATACTGTAGTTGCAATACCCTGTAGATATCAGGGATATCAGTGTTCCACACTTGGAATACTGCATCCAGTTCTGGTCGCCACAATACAAAAAAGATGCTGAGACTCTGGAAATATGCAGAGAAGAGCAACAAAAATGATTAGGGGGCTGGAGGCTAAACCGTACGAAGAACAGTTACAGGAATTGGGTATGTTCAGTCCAATGGAAAGAACGGTTAGGGGCAACATGATAGCACTCTTCCAATATTTGAGGGACTCCTACATAGTTAAGGGGGTCAAACTATTTTCTAAAGCACCAAAAGTCAAGACAAGAAACAATGGTTGGAAACTAACTAAGGAGGGAAGCAGCCTAGAACTAAGGAGAAATTTCCAAATCATAAGAGCAATTAAACAACGGAACAGCTTGCCTTCAGAAGTTGTGGGTGCCCCAAATGGTGAACACATGACGTTGCAACTGTCAACCTCTGCAACCATCGTAAATACATGCCCGTTGCCAAATGCCTCAGTTTTGATCACATGACTGCAGAGATGCTGCAATGGTCATAAGTGTAAAGATCAGTCACAAGACACTTGTTTTTAGTGCTGTTGTACAAACGGTTAACAACAAATGGTCATAAGTCAAAGACTACCTGTATTTAATGTATTTATTTATTAAGCTTCTCTACCACTATAACTGAATCAATGCCCATTGGTTTATGTCAAAAGACACATATTAGACATTGAAAAATCAATAATAATGATAAAAAAACCATACATACATAATACATGTGTCCTTGATGCTCTCTGAGCTTGGATGTTTTCTTGCAGATATTTCATTACCCAAACTAGGAAAGATCATCAATGCTGGTGATGATGTGCTAATGACACTAGCACTGATTATGTTACCTAGTTTGGGTAATGAAACATCTGCAAGAAAAGAACCAAGTTGAGAGAGCACAAAGATCCCCTCATTTCAACCCTGAGCTACAAATATTCTTCTTTATTGGTTTCATGCCTTTGGTTGTGGATAAGTACACCTTCCATCTGCAGCTCGATCTGTTTTCAGTCCAACAAATTGATAACACACCTCAATGCATGTCACTTAAATCTTCCATGGAAAAAGAAGAGTCATAAATCAAGGAAAGAAACACCAGAAATTGTATCTTCTGTAAACCAATTATAACAACCATCCAGGAATGTAAATCAGTATGCAATAAATTCTGCAAAGGATATTTCTCTGCACATGAATTTTCCTTCCTGAAGAGAGCAGGAAAATGCTAATTTTAATAAACAGAATTGTGTTTTATACACAAAGGTATTATTAGAAAGATTTATACTGATAAACATCACAATCTACCATGAAAAACATACATCTAAGCTAGTAAGCCTCTCTGATTTGGGATGGCAATAGGTTGTTGATCACTTTTGCACTAAATTCTGTTTGCCCATTGGGAAGTTATGACAGGAGGCAACATCAGAGACTCAGCTAATGGATAGATCCTTCATTAGAGAGCAACCATACTTTAGGCCCAGGATCAAAATAATCTACACTTTACTGCACAATGAGACAAAATTCTGTAACTTATGCAGTGAGACTGATTGCCTTCTAAAATTCATTGCTTGCAGAGCTAATAAATCCAATGATGTCAACCAGATCCAAAACAACAGATTCCATGGTGATTCATAATGTTCTAAATTAAAACTCCCTGAACATAATCCAACTGAGTTCAATGCATTTATTCCATTAAACTCATGTGTGAGTTGAGCAAAGCCCTCTTCGTTAGTTAGTTAGTTAGTTAGTTAGTTAGTTAGTTAGTTAGTTAGTAACTCTGGGTGGCTTACAATACCAAAACAAGCCAAAACAATATGGGATCTGGACCTAATACTGTATAGAAAGAAATCCCCAAAATAACCAACACACTGAACAAGGGGCCCCACCTATCTCAACCAAAGTTATGGAAGAACAACCAAATCTTCAAGGCTATACAGAATGACAACAGGGTGACAGCCACATGGAGTTAAGAAGGTTCTCATTCCAAAGGGCAGGCAAGGCAAGAAAAGGCACACTTCTGGAATCCCAATAGATGGCACAGTTTAATCAAAAAGGAGCTGGAGCAAGCCAACGCTGATGACATCTACTGGGCAGGTAGAAAGCATGGGAGATAGACAATCCTTCAGATAAACTGTCCTTTTGCCATATTGTTGTTGTTGTTGTTAGTTGCGAAGTCGTGTCCGACCCATCGCGACCCTATGGACAACGTTCCTCCAGGCTTTCCTGTCCTCTACCATCTTCTGAAGTCCATTTAAGCTCACGCCTACTGCTTCAGTAACTCCATCCAGCCACCTCATTCTCTGTCGTCCCCTTCTTCTATTGCCCTCAATCTTTCCCAGCATTAGGCTCTTCTCCAGTGAGTCCTTCCTCCTCATTAGGTGGCCAAAGTATTTGAGTTTTAACTTCAGGATCTGGCCTTCTAAAGAGCAGTCAGGGTTGATCTCCTCTAGGACTGACCGGTTTGATCGCCTTGCAGTCCAAGGGACTCGCAGGAGTCTTCTCCAGCACCAGAGTTCAAAGGCCTCAATTCTTTTGCGCTCAGCCTTTCTTATGGTCCAACTTTCACTGCCATACATTGCAACTGGGAAGACTATAGCCTTGACTATACGCACTTTTGTTGACAGGGTGATGTCTCTGCTTTTTAGTGTGCTGTCTAGATTTGCCATGGCTTTCCTCCCGAGGAGCAAGCGTCTTTTAATTTCTTGACTACAGTCCCCATCTGCAGTGATCTTGGAGCCCAGGAAAATAAAATCTGTCACTACCTCCATTTCTTCCCCATCTATTTGCCTTTTGCCATATAGGGGTTTATAAATGATATCTCACACCTTCAATTGCACCTGAAATCAGATGGGCAACCAGTGTAGCTCACAAAGTAGAGTTTCACATGGTCATAGGCAAAACACACCCATCATTGCCTACTTTACTGCATTCTGGATCAGTTGAAGCTTCCAAGAGGTTTTTATGTATGATGCATTGCTACAGTTGAGTTTTGAGTCAAGATGTGAATTACTATCTGAAGTCTGTCAAAATTCAGAAAGGTTGTAACTGGAGCATCAGATGGCACTAAGCAAAGGACATAGCTGGTGCCTATTTTTCAAATAAGTATCATGGGTCCAATGGGACCTCCAGATTTGATATTACTCTGGAGTGGGGAAGTGCTACCTCTTAAAAGAGAATGAATGGAGAGTTTTTATGTAGAATTCTTTTTAAGTATACATATATACCTTTTTTTTTCTTCTGTTCAATGAGCCAACAGTGTGTGCTGGTAGCCAAAAAGCCAATGGAATCCTAGGCTACAGTAATAAAGGGGTAGAATCAAGACCATGTGAAGCTCTAGTATCGCTTCACAAAGCCTTAGTAAGACCATATTTGGAATATTGTATCCACTTCCAATAATTAGGGACTGGAGGCTAAAACATATGAACAACGGTTACAGGAATTGGGTATGTCGAGTCTAATGAAAAGAAGGACTACGGGAGATGTGATAGCAGTGTTTCGATATTTGAGAGGCTCCTACAAAGATGAGGGGGGGTCAACCTATTTTCTAAAGCACCAGAAGGCAACATGAGAAGCAATGGATGGAAACTAATCAAGGAGAGAAGCAACCTAGAACTAAGCCAAAATTTCCTAACCATGAGAGCAATCAACCAATGGAACAGCTTGTCTTCAGAGGTTGTGGATGCTCCATCACTGGAGACTGGTCAACCATTTATCTGAAATGGTATAGGGCAGGGGTCTTCAAACTTGGCCCTTTTATGACTTGTGGACTTCAACTCCCAGAATTCCTCAGCCAGAAAAGCTGGCTGAGGAATTCTGGGAGTTGAAGTCCACAAGTCATAAAAGGGCCAAGTTTGAAGACCCCTGGTATAAGGTCTCCTGCTCAAGCAGGGAGTTGGACTAAGGTCCCTTCCTATGTCCTATTATTCTATGTTCTATGTGTGATTCAACATACATACATAATATATACTTATAACTAAGCTTAACATATCTTATTCAAAGGCTAGTTGGCTACAGGGCTGACCAAATGATTTACTGATAAAGGATAGTGTTTAGCTTCAGAGAAAATAAAAAATAATTGGAAATCTATTTCATATGGTAGAACTATTCAAGAGAGACAAGAAGAAAACACTCTGGAAAGACAGGCCAAATAATTGCATTTGGAGTTTGATTTGCATAGTTCTCTTAACTTAGATGTATGGGTGTGCATAAAGTAATAACAAATATGTGATACAGAGAAAAATGAATTATGGCTGTCGCTGGAAGCTTGTAATGTTATTTATTAGCATTTCATTCCACAAGAATTCCAAAACATCACTCTTCGTTATTTTTGTTGCGGTTTGGTGGTGTTGTTAGAATGTTTGTAGGAAATGTTTTAAAATGTATCATCTATCACCTTTCAGTTACAAGTTTTCCATGGGATGGTGGTTGCTACATAAAACTAGACAATGTTTGCTGCCTTCCGAAAACTTTGTTTGGGTGAACAAAAATACTAAATGCTGCTGTTAGTCCACCTCATATGGTTGATGGATTTCAAGCAGTTTTCTTCAGATCTGCAAAACAGGAATGGCCTATTAAGCAAAGAGAAGACACTACATTTAAGCAACATACCCTAGGGGTGACTGCAGCTGCAGCTGATCTTATGGCTTCTCTATCTTTTCCTTTGGATGGAAGACAGAAGACATATGCCTTGTGACCAAAACTGGTCCCTCCAACTATTTCTGCTGCTTCAAGTATAATAATGGATGCTGTCACCAATATTCAAATTGAGTCCTTTCCATTTGCATGTAGTTCTTGAAGAAGAGGAAGAACTGCCTTCACACTGAGAAGCTTACATAGCATAGTCCTCAACGTATGGCTGGTTGCTTAGTGACCAGTGGAACTTACAATGGTACCTAGGGGCTACTTATCACCTCAATTGGAAGTGAGGCTCTTTGCAGCATACTGCGATCACATGTCCATATTTTATGACAGTTTTGCCAAAAACCAGCATTAAACTTCTGGTTTTCAACAAAACCTTGCCTATAACAAACCACTGGTTCACTTAACAACTGTGGCATTCACTTTAGATCGGTGGTGTTCACTAATGATAGCAACAAAAAAGGGGTCGTAAGTCACATGACTGGCCCATTGTACAACCATCACAACTTAAAACCATGATGGGCAGGTTTCATTACGGTGGTAAGTCAAGGACTACTTGTAATACTGTATGTATTCATTGTACCTTTGACTGGACCTGCAAACTCGACCTTACTGGTACCAAGTTGAGAACATTTTCACAGCTGTATATCAAAGGTTATTAACCTCATATTTTCATATTGAGGCTTTGGTGAGGTGACATGTATGATTACTGAATCAAAAGTGTTTAAGCATATAACAGAGGAAAAGTGAATAAGAGCTAAGGACACATTCAGACAATCCATATGTAATAAATTTTAAGAAGAAAGGGAGTGGTCTTATATCAAATTGTTGGCCCCTGTAGCCTTCTGGAGTATCAAAGAAAAGTATTGACCTACAACCAGCTTACGAACCCCTCAAAATTCAAATCAACTGCACAGTCAACCAAAGACAGCACTGACCCTCAGCCAATCCCCCTCCCCTCACCAGCAGTTCATCTCCCAATGACCCTGACCTGATGTAACCTCCCCATCACAACCTCTCTCTGATGACTCACACCTGACCCATCATAAGACACATCACGAGACCCTCACCTGAAGACCTTATAAACAGAAGAACACTGACACTGACATTCCCCCAAAGTCCACTGAAGATGTTATCTAGCCTGGTAACGAAACGTTCAGAAACCAACCCAAACTGGAGAGAACAAAGATAAGAACAAACTGTCACACTTATCCTACACCCGTGCTACAGATATTCACCACTATTGCAAAGAAAATAGTGACTGTATCTACCCTAACTGTAAATACTAAAGTTTAACTAGGATCTTCTACCTGTTGAATAAATCCTCTACAAACAGAAATAACCCATTTAGAAAAAAATGTTTTCTTGGAAAATTAGCACTGGGCCAAAATGTCTCAATTCTCTGCTGTTCCATTCAGTTTTATAACACAGAAAAATGTTTTGGTACAGTATAGTTCCTGTTTAAATTTGATTGTACTGTCAGCAAATAACACATTTTTTGTGAGAGCTCAAAATACTTTGGACAGATACTATCCCCAGATGCATTTAGAGAAAAGAAAAATTATAATTATAGGCTGGTGAGGATTTAGGGTATTTTTTTATCATTATTTAGCCAGCATTCCTTAAATTCTCTTCAAAAGGGGCCTAACCTATCTTTACAATTAATCTCCTGCCCCAAAGATTTTATACCCTATTTAAAATACATTGCTATGTTTTAAAGAATCCTTTCCCAATTTTTCCTCTCAGAATGGAGCAATGATTTAGAGAGAAAGATCAACTCTTAAGTTTTTGCTTATATTCACATACTACCAAGTAATATCTTGCTAAAATGGAGAAAAAATATACATAAATTGTCGTGTAAATCAGGGGTCCCCAACTCCCAAACCTGTACTGGGCCTGCCTCTGACGCTGACGCTGCCACCGGTCTACAGAGCTGGAAAGGTTGGGGACGGCTAATGTAAACATATGTAATAACCATCCCTTCATGCTCTTCTACTGAAATCATTTGGACCACATCTCTGGCTTATAAAATCTTTTGTGTAACTGTCCCAGTGTCAACGCTGCTAACGTTGGATGTTCTTGCTTTGACAACAGATGGAAATGTAGCCATCTTTTCTCTTTTGCTTTTAGAGTTAGATGGTGCTGGGAGGGGGGATGTGGATGAGAGTCCAGTTAGTCATAACAACAATAACTCAGCCGTGGGAATCAAAGTTATTGCACCAGGAGCGGATAAAGACTTGGCGGGCTGGAGAGCTGGGGAGAAAGCCCACACTTCAAGCTAATCAGGGAATGTGATTTATGACCGTTAATTGGAGGAGGGAATTGTGCTTTGCTACTTTGTGCCCAGGGGAGGAGAATTCAGGTTTTGACTATGTAGTGCCGATACTTTGTTTCTCAAATAAAAGATTCTTTAAGGTAAAACAATGCCTCAAAGTTCTTTTAAAGACTTTCATCTGTCGGAACCATGACACCCAGTTTTAGGTACTTAGCAGTTTTTGCAACATGTATTTGTTCTGAAATGTTCACATCCTGGATGTTTCCCACACAATCAGATGGACTTTCCATCTGCTCTTGGTAATGGCTAGCGTTTTCTTGTAAAGTTTTCTTTACATCACTTTTGTTTTGATATTGATTTCAACTCTCCTGCCACTACTTTTCTAACCTGCACAATGTTGCATGTTACTTCCAATCTAGACTGATCAAATATTACATTTTTATGAAGCATGAGAACAAAAGAAAGAAGGCCCAATCACTAGCACCAAGGCATTTTAGTTTGAAACTTTTTAAATTAAAGGCTTTCATTTATCAGAGATGTGATATAATATGGATTCTTAGTCCTTCAGATTCTGGATCTAATACTCCTTTATTTAGTAACATGATTAAATCATTTTTTTCCCTCTGAATTTATTTATTTATTTTTTTGCTTGGATTAAGCCATGGCTCCATTGAGGTTTGTTAACCAGTTTAAGCCCAAGTCTGTTTTGCAAATAATTATCTGAAGATATTGGATTCTATAAAAGGACAAAATAATATTTGGAAGAATATCTTAGTGAGAAATCATAGACAGACCAGAACTAGTTAGTCCAATCTCTCTCATAAAACAATTATAAGGGGAAAGGAGGCAGATAAATCTTTGTAGGCATAGAAGGTCCATAAAATTTTCTGCTTTAAGTAAGAGATTAAATGGATTAAATCCTCACATTAAGTATGGGGGGTTAAATTATTCCATAGTGAAAAGTCAGCTAGGTTTGCAATTGAATCTTACTTAACACTGTATGTGTGTGTGTGTGTGTGTGTGTGTGTGTGTGTGTGTGTCTGTGTCTGTGTCTGTGTCTGTGTGTCTGTGTGTCTGTGTTTGTCTGGGTGTCTGTGTGTCTGTCTGTCTGTGTATACCCATTCCTTTGTCAGTGTTGATTCTTGATGATTGCCTGGACAAGTCACTGAGCTGGAAGGATTTCAGCATCAGATACATTTGCAAAATATTTGTTTTGCTTTTAAGAAGACTGATCCTCTCTAACGTTAACCATTTATTTTTCCAGAACAAACCAATGAAAATTAAATTGCGATATGAAGGAAGGCAAATTAAGCTTTATACTTTGGACACCAAAGCTCTTTTTTGCTTGTTTGTTCTCTGCATTAAAGCTACTCCTTCCCTTCCCTTCTAGCAACCTAGAACTAAGGAGAAACTTCCTGACAGTTAGAACAATTAACCAGTGGAACAACCTGCCTCCAGAAGTGGTGAATGCTCCAACACTGGAAGTTTTTAAGAGGAGACTGGATAGCCATTTGCCTGAAATGGTATAGGGTTTCCTGCCCGAGCAGAGGGTTGGACTAGATGACCTCCAAGGTCCCTTCCAACTTATTATTATTATTATTATTATTATTATTATTATTATTATTATTATTATTATTATTATTATTATTATTATTATTATTATTAGGGTCCTGGTGCTCTCTGACTTGGTTGTTTTCTTGCAGATGTTTCATTACCCAAATCATCACTAGTATTGATTACCTAGTTTGGGTAATGTATGCAAGAAAACAACCAAGCTCAGAGAGCACCCAGGACTCTCTATGATAGAGTTAATTTGGCAATTAGTCTTGTAGGCTGCTTCTGAACTCTGATGCAATAGGCTATAATTGTAGCAAACAAAAATATTCTTTTCACATCCTGTCCATCAGTAGGGAGATGGGTTCAGGCTGGCACATGAATCTATATTTTTTATTTATACATACAATGATCCCTTTCAAATTAGTAGTAGTAGTAGTAGTAGTAGTAGTAGTAGTAGTAGTAGTAGTAAACAAAATTGTACGCTATTGGTTTTCACGGGGCCTCTTGAGACAGAGCTGTCAAGGCTGAAACGTGCTCAGGGCACACCTTGAACAATCATCTGGATAAGCCTTAAAACTCTCAAATGAACCAAAGTAGCTTACAGATCTCAATTCTAAAGTGTCAGGGCTACCATATTCTTCCAGAAGAAAAAAGAAAGGAGGTTAAGAGCTGCAGAACAGATCTTCTTAAAGTAATAAAGAATCCTTTTGAAAAGGAAAAAAAAAGTCCTGAAAGCTAATTTGTTGACATTACCTATCGCTGGGTCATGAATCCCTGTGTGTTTACGTCTATCAGCACACATCAAGCTTTGACTGTAGAAAATGTGTCATTAAGTACAAGTGCTATTGCTTAGCAATGGTACAGCCAAAAATCTGGTGGTGGGGAGGAGAATCAATATAGCTATTATCAGCTGTTGACAACAGCTTGGAAAAGCAATAATCACTTTTAAAATCTTTTGCAAGAGTCCCAGCGATCAGCCAGTTTGTTAACCTGTCTCTAAGCAAGTTTATTGTAAAAATGCCACACACACACACACACACACACACACATTGGATTTGGTGACACTGCTGTAGCTAATGTTTGGTTTTCAACAAACAGCGTGTTTCTTACTGGGAGAGTACTGTGGCCCAGTGCAAAGAAGAATTGACTGGGATTTTCAGAAAAGGAAAAAAAAATAGGAAGGAGTATAATTGTCATGACCTATGTATATCTGCTTATTTGAATATAAGGATTTTCTTGTATCAAATTCAGAATGGTTGGATCTTTTGTATTAATTTTTATGTACTGGTAGTCCTTGGCTTAGGACTGTAATTGGGATCAGAAGTTCTATGGCTAAGCAAGGAGGTATCTTAAGTGAATGACATCCCATTTTATAAACTTTTTGCCATGGTTAAATCTATCACTGCAATTGTTAAGGGAATCACATAGTCATAAAGCAAACCCACCTACCGCCTTTGAGTTTGCTTGTTGGAAGCTGGCTGAGAAGGTCACAAGTGGTGATCACATGGTTCCAGGATACTGCAACTGTCATGAATACATGTTCTGTTCTCAAGCACCCAAATCTTGATCACGTGACCATAAGGATGCTGCAAGGTGCATAAGTGCAAGAACTGGTCATAAGTCACATTTTTTTTTAGTGCTATTGAAACTTGGAAAACTTTAAACGGCTAACAAACACCATACATCAAAGACTACCTGCATTTAAAGTGCATACTGAAGAGCAGGGGTCCCCAACCCCAGGGCCATGGACCGGTACCGGACTCTGGCATGCCAGCAACCGGTCTGCACAAACAAGCAAAGCCCCATCCATGGAATGCAGGCAGCACACAAAACCACGCATTGTCTGGTCTGTGGAAAACACTCTCTCCATGGAACCAGTCCCTAGTGCCCCAAAGGTTGGGGACCTCTGCTGGAGAGGTCAAGGATTGCTGGATATCTCTTGCAAAGCTTCACAGTCAGATGGTTCCTAATGGTTAGGACAGGAGCTCCCAACTAGGGGTGCTTGCAACCCCTGAGGGTACGAGATGATATTCCAGGGGGCGAGAAAAGTTGGGTTTTCAAAATTATAGTGTATATGCATAATTTGCTGCCATTATTTCAAACTTTTGTAAGGGGTGCGAGAATGTATCAGAAGCGTTCCAGGGGTGCAGGCTATAGGAAAGGTTGGGAGCCGCTGGGTTAGAATCTATCGGCCAGTTTAAGCTGGTGAGCTGTGCCACCTCCATTATTAGCATTATCTTTCAGAATTATTCTGTTTGGGCCATCGGGAGTATATAAATCTTTTAAATGGGCCTCTTTCCCTATACCTGCCAGGTCTCCCAACCAATTGCTCGCTTTTAAAAACACGATCAGCCCAATAATGGGTAACAACCCCTGGGGGCTACACAGAACAGTTAACAATCCTTGAGGGGCTGCATGGTGCAACAGTAACACTATCACTATACTATCACTGTACTATGTCCAATTAATCAAGCTATTCTGCTATGTCCAATTAATCAAGCTACTTTTAAATCCAGGTCTAGCAGCTTTTCTGCTGATAGAAACCCCAGGAGTTTACTCAGTCAAGTGAGATGGAGCCATCCTGTTGTACTTTTCCCTTTGTGTTACTTGTTAGTCAATCTGCTTTTAAACATGGGCTTAGCACTCAAATGAGATCTATATGTCTGGTGACCTTGCAGAAAATATATCAGTTCCTCTTTCTCCTGTTGCCTTTCCCAGTCTCAGCATTCAGGGGTTGAGAGGTTGTGCAAAGCTGAGTGACTTTCAAAAGATGGATAAGCCATTTGACCAAGCAGGACTCTTCCTTGCTCCCATCCCCATCTTAGCTATGAGTGAGCAGTAGATATTTTTCCCTGGCCAGAGGGAATAGAGATAATGCAAAGCAGAATCCTTTTCTTTAATATGTCCTGTGCACGGGGTATAAGAATAACACACAATGTGGCAGGGGGGGGCAGTAAATTGCATTTTGGTATAGTTTAGGCCAGCTAAACATCTAAGGACACACAACCAATGGTGTGCCAGAAAAGCAGTAAGGTAGATGGCCTTTATAAAGCTTCAGCAACTGGGTGATGCTGTAATTTATAGCACATCTGAAAAACAAGGCCCTCAGTGATGAGAAAGCTATTTTTCCATTTACTAATCTTCTTAGAACCAAACAATAGACAATTATTAACTGAAAGTCTGTCTTGAACATGCATTTCTTGAAATGCAAACAATATCCCTTGAAAGGGCCAATCAAGATACTTATCCAAGTTCACAGTAGGTGAAATGGTCCTCAAACAGTTTTCTCCCTGATGCAGGACTGGAAGAAATTACTTCCCAAAGGTGAGTTTTACATTCAGAGAAATGTTTATCAGGGTCAGATCAGGCCAAGAAAGAGTTAAATAAATTCCTTGGTGTCAGTAGATATTTCCCCTTACCCCAACTGGCTTCTAATTGTATACTTTTAATTTTGATGTTAACTGGGAGGACGAGTTTAACATCTAGCTTGTCCTGCATTAAGGAATTCTGGTAGCTTTCAAGGAACTTTAGTGTTCCCCAAGGGCAGATTTTGAAATATAATCATTATTATATAAAGTTGAAATAATAATAGCAATAATAATAATGAGGTCTTTCATAGAGCCCTTTCCATCCTGAGATGGCAATGCACATCTAGTTTTGCAGAAAATATGCAAGGAGCTGCTGTGGTGCATACGTATTTTCCTAAATAAGTGAGATGTTTATTGTCATCTCACACGTGAGCTCAGAGTGCAAAGTTTTTCAGACAGGTGGGGTGGCTTACCTGGTGTGATAGATAGGTAGTCCTCAACTTACAACAGTTCATTTAGTGACCATTTGAAGTTGAAAAAAGTGACTTATGACTGCTTTTCACAATTATGATGGCTGCAGCATCCCTGTGGTCCTGTGATCAAAATTCGGATGCTTGACAACTGACTCATATTTATGACGGTTGCAGTGTCCTCGGGTCACAGGATCCCCTTTTGTGACTTTCTGACAAGCAAAGTCAAAGGGGGAAGCCAGATTCACTTCACAACCGTGTTACTAACTTAACAATTGCAGTGATTCACTTAACATCTGTGGCAAGAAACATCGTAAAATGGGGCAAAACTCACTTAACAAATGTTTCACTTAGCAACAGAAATGTTGGGCTGAATTGTGGTGGTAAGTCAAGGACTACCTGTCATTACAAAAGAAAAAGCATCTACCATCCCAACTGCAAGGGCCTGATCCTCCCCAATACTTTCCCTCAGTTTTGTGTGGTTGATTTGTGTATGTATTGTGAATAGTCATTAAACAAATGATAGATAAAAAGTCATTGTTATTGTTATATACTGGGTTCAATGCTTAATTGATGAGATGAGGTGAGTGAGTTCAGCAAGAATCATTCTTTATTTGTTGCAGGAACTGAACTGAGAAACGGGGCTGCGAATGCAGCAATTTATACCCTGGCCTCTAGGTGGCGGCCAATAGGCTTAAAGCAACCTATTGGCGCCCAAGAAGCAGCCAATGGTGGCGCTGGAGACGGGTTGTCTGAGAAGCTGGGAGCCGTTAGCCAGCTTCCCTGCTTAAGCAACCTTCCAGCAATTAACCCCACGTGATATTCTTAAGTAAGACAAAGCCCAATACATTACAGTTATAATAACATATAGGACAAGGGTGTCAAACTCGCAACGTCATGTGACGTGTCGTGACATATCATGACTTTTTCCCCGTTGCCGGCAATGGGGTGGGTGCAATTTCGTTATGATGCATCCAGCCCACAGGCCGGCAGTTGGACACCCCTAATATAGGATGTTGCTGATCATTACAATTCTCACTAAAGGCAGAGAAACATATTCTTGGAGAATGGGAGAGAAGGTAAAGCTGCTGCCTCTGAAACAGACCATACTATGAATGAAAATTACAGTTATGACATAGCTTTAATAGACATTTGATAATAATAATAATAAAGTTGGAAGGGACCTTGGGGGTCATCTAGTCCAACCCACTGCTCAGGCAGAAAACCCTATACCATTTCAGGCAAATGGCTGTCCAGTCTCTTTTTATAAACTTCCAATGTTGGAGCATTCACTGCTTCTGGAGGCAGGCTGTTCCACTGACTAATTGTTCTGTCAGAAAATTTCTCCTCAGTTCTAGGTTGCTTCTGTCTTCAGTTAGTTTCCATCTGTTGCTTCTTGTCCTGCCTTAGGGTGCTTTGGAGAATAGCCTGACTCCCTCTTCTTTGTGGCAGCCCCTGAGATATTGGAACACTGCTATCATGTCACCCCTCACCCTTCTCTTCATTAAACTACACATACCCAATTCCAGCAACCATTCCCTATATGTTTTAGCCTCCATTCCCCTAATCATCTTTGTTGCTCTTCTCTGTACCCTTTCTAGAGTCTCAACATCTTTTTTACATCATGGTGACCAAAACTGGATTCAGTATTCCAAGTGTGGCCTTACCAAGGCATTGTAAAGTGGTATTAACCCTTTATGTGATCTTGATTCTATTTTTAGTAACACCTGCTTGTCTAACTCAGCTCTCAACAGAATAGATGTCACTGTTGGGAACTGGGGAGGAAAGGGGTTGGAAAATGTTTTCAATGTAGCAATAAATGGAAGTTCATGTATATACAGGTAGGTCTTGGCCTTTGACCACAACTGAGCCCAAAATTGCTGTTGTTATTTTTGCCCCATTTTACAATCTTTCTTGCCACAATTGAGTCATGGCAGTTAGTAGTACAGTTGTTAGGTGGATCTGGTTTCCCCATTGACTTTGCTTGTCAGAAGGTCACAAAAGGTGACCTCATGACTCTGGGACACTGCAACCATCATAAATATGAACCAGTTGCTAAACATCCAAATTCTGTTCATGTGACCCTGGGGATGCTGCAACACTATGAAAAATAGTCATAAGACACTTTTTCAATGTCACTCTAACTTTGAATCTTCACTCAAGAAATGGTTGTAAATGGAGGTCTACTTGTAGAGTACAGCCAACATTCAGGTAGTCCTTGGCCTATGACCATAATAGAATTTCCATCCTATGTCACAACAGTTGTCAGTCAAGACACCCAAGTGCCCAACCTGATTTTGTGACATTTTTTTTTGCAACAGTTGTTAAACAAATGTGTCGTCATAAATTGAATCTCATGGTCCTGTTGTCTTCAACGGGCATTTTTGCCAGAAAAAAAATCATAAATTACAGTCACCTGACTGTGGGCTGCTGAAAAGAACCATAAATGCAGGCTGGTTGCTGAGCACTAAAAAATGTGATCACCTGACCACGAGGTAGCAGGGTCAACTTATGTTGTAACGTTGAACCTGCTAAGTGACAAGTTGTAAGTCAAGGACTATCTGTACTGTCCAGAGTTAGATGTTAAATGGTTCTACCATATTATGTCACTTTAGGTCTTTGACCTGAATATTTACTTGCTGTTTTCGAAGGAGTATAATTCTGAACCCTGCCTATTTTCGCAACCATCTTCGTCAAGCTGCCGTCTTCCGATGCTTAGAGCGATATTCTGAGGCTGCAAGGTAGGACTGAGATTCATGGGGCAGCTTTCTGGCCTCAATTTACTTTTTTTCCCCCTTTTACCTAGAAATAGCAATTGCCACATGGGATCATACTCTCCATCCCAACCTTCTGATCTTCCCCAGCATAGAGCTTTTCAGACATCCTGGGCTCCAATTTCATAATATGAGGAGAGTTGAAGTGGTAATCATGAGTTCTCAGGCCAGGGGTGGTAAACATTAATCAGTTGGCTTCAAGGCCTACCAAACTCTGGGCCAGGAGCCTGTTAATTTCTGGAGGAGGACAAAAGGAAGAAACAACCAACTGAAACTACCAAGGATTCAAAAGTTATGTGCTCTGCCTCACTGGCAATGAGCAATCAGCAGCTTCGTATGGCTTTGTACTTGCCCTCAATAAAGATTCTTATTTATCTGAGCCCTGTAGGTGAGCCTTCTGCCATGTCTAATCAAGCAATGGAGCTAAGTGTGTAGCTTGAAGTGTCAAGAGATCTGCGATAGGCTGCCAAGTTTCAGTCATGGAAGCCTGACATATAAGCCCACAGGGACAGCACGTTTGACCATGTTGGAAATATCTGGTTTACAGTAGTCTACTGTATATACACACAGAAGTCAAATAGGAAATGGAAACAGGAATCTTTTCTTTTTTTTTTTTTTTTTTTAATTAAATTTATTATTTAAAAACATTGGACACAGTACCAGCGAGCTGACAAACCTTTTTGTCTACAATGTTTAAATATATATATATATACATGTATATATGTACATCAAAAATACACTTAAATACACTTAGATTACAAATTGGTGAAATACCACAATATTTAAAACAGTGAGCTAGTCTGTAAAACCTAATAGAGACCTTTCTTTTTATCCATCCAAAGATACAATTTGTTCCAAATTCTATAATAGTCTGATTGATCTTTATTCTTTAATTCCAAAGTTAATCTGTCCATTTCAGCGCAATCCCAAATTTTCCTAATAACCTCTTTTTGTCCTGGGATCTCATTCTTTTTCCATTTTTGCGCAAATGATATTCTAGCTGCTGTGATGATATGGATCGTTAAGTATAGCACATCTTTAGGATATTTCTCTTTCGTGATTCCCAACAAGAAAAGTTCTGGACTAAACTCCAGATCTTGTTTCAATATTTCTTTCAGCCAAATCCAAATCATTCTCCAAAATTTTTGTGTTTTACTGCAAGACCACCACGTGTGGAAGTATGTGCCTATCTCTTCAGAACACTTCCAACATTTGGGAGATACTGTTGTATACATTTTTGCTAAGCGGGCTGGGGGAAGATGCCATCGGTAAAACATTTTAAATAAATTTTCTTTATACGATGAGGCCAGTGTTATCCTTTTATTCCTATCCCAAATTGTTTGCCAAGTATCTAGGTCGATGTTATGTCCTAAATTGTTAGCCCAGATCAACATGGGGTCTTTCACTTGCTCTTCAAACAGCTTATATCCCAAAAGTAATTTATAAAAATTCCTTATTTGTTTTGAGTCCGGTCCCAATAATATTTTGTCCAATGCTGTTTCAGAGGTATATATCCCCCATTCATTTTTATCCTTCCTAAATCTCGATTGGATTTGTAAGTAGGCCCACCAATCGAGTTTTATACCTTGTAATTCTAGTTCATTCCTAAGTTTCAATTCCCCCTCCTCATTCAGAATATCCTTGTATGAGATTATGTTACCCAAATCAAACAGATTTGGGTAAACTATCGCTTCAAGGGTGGATAGCCAGACCGGTATTTTGGTGTAATTGTGAGATCTAATTTTTTTCCAAGTATTGAGTAGCGCTTGCCTGATCCGGTGTCTTTGAAAATGCGAGAAAAGACCTTGTTTCTCCGTCCATAGGAAAGCATGCCAGCCATATTGCAAATCGTGACCCTCTAAAGTTAATAGTCTTCTATTTCTCAAGATTACCCATTCTCTAATCCAGCTCAGGGCCACGGCGTGGTAATATAATTCCCAGTCTGGCAATCCAAAACCCCCATTTTCCTTCGTGTCTTGTAAATATTTCAATTTAATTCTTGGTTTTTTCCCCTGCCAAATAAAATTTAGTGATAATTTATCCAAATTTCGAAAAAATTTAGAGTCGAGTTGAATTGGGATATTCTGAAACAGAAACAGGATTTTAGGCAGAATGTTCATCTTAATGACAGCGATTCTTCCCAATAATGAGAGTTTTAGGTTTCCCCATCTTTCCAGGTCACCTTTTATTTGATTCACTACACTATCATAATTATCCTTTTTGAGTGAAGTGCATCTAGCCGTAATGTTAATCCCTAAATATTTTATTTTCTTGACTATTTCTATATCCGTGATTTCGGCCAGATTACCTTTTTGTTTATTGGTCATATTTTTAACAATCATCTTGGTCTTATTTCTATTTATTCGCAGTCCGGCAACCTCACCATATTTAGATAATTCTTCCAATAGCTTTGGTCCCGTCTGACATGGATCCTCCATAATAAAAACTAGATCGTCCGCGAAAGCTTGCAATTTAAAGGTTTCCTTTTTAATGGTTAATCCTTTTATCTTTGGGTCGTTTCTTATAGTTCTCGTTAATACTTCAAGAGTCAATATAAACAGCAACGGTGATAAGGGGCAGCCTTGCCGTGTTCCCTTTTGAATTTGAAACTTGCTAGATGCTTCCCCATTAATAATTATTTTTGCTTCCTGATTGTCATAAATTGCCCTAATTATATTTATAAATTTTTCACCCATATTCATAAAGCTAAGCTGTTGGCACAAAAAAGACCATTTAACATTGTCAAATGCCTTTTGGGCGTCTAAGAAAAGTAATGCCATCTGTTGTTCGCTATGTAATTCATAGTACTCCAATGTATCTAATATTATTCTAATGTTGTGCTTAGTGTGTCTCTTAGCGAGAAAACCATTTTGATCTGCGTGTATGAAATCATTCAGAAATCGTTTCAATCGTTCCGCTATAATTGATGTAAATATCTTGTAGTCCGAGTTAAGAAGTGATATGGGTCTGTAATTTTGGATTAATGTATGGTCTGTGTTATCTTTCGGAATAAGGGTTATGTTTGCCTCTAGCCAAGATTTAGGCGTCCTTGCGCCTTCTAATACTGCGTTAAATACCTCCACTAGGGGTTGAGCTAGGATATTTTGTAATTCTTTATAAATCTCTGATGGAAGACCGTCGGGTCCCGATGCTTTATTATTCTTTTGTGCATTAATAGCTTTTATCACCTCAGATAGTCGAATTTCCTCGTTTAACATATTTCTGGTATCTTCTGTGACCTTAGGTAGTTTGGCTCTTTGAAAATATTCCTCCATTTTCTCCACACTTGCCTGGCTATCTTCTTTATATAAACGTTCATAAAATTCCTGGGCTATAATTTTTTTTTTTTCCTCCTGGTGGAATATTCTCCCTTCCTCATCTCGTAGTTCGTGAATCCAGTTTTTCCCCTTTTGTTTTCCCAATTTGTATGCGAGCCACCGGCCCGGTTTATTTGCATTTTCAAAAAAATTTTGTTTCGTGTTTCTCAATTGTTGTGCCAATTTCTCTTTGTCTAGAATGTTAAGTTTGTGTTTAATCAGATCCATAGATTGCTTGATATTCTCTTTTTGTGGATCTTGTTGGAGTGTAACTTCTAAGCTCTTATATTCCTCTTCTAATCTTTCCCGTTGTTGTCTTTTCCCCTTATTTTTATATACCATATATGCCCTCGCTACCCCTCTCATCACAGCCTTAGCTGTATCCCAATTGTTTTGTACTGAGGTGTCTATAGCTTTATTTTCCTTAAAGAAAAAACTTAGTTCTCTCTCCATCTTAGATTTGAATTCGTCTTCTTTTAAAATTGCTCTTTGAAGCGTCCATCTGGATATTTTTTTGGAACCTTTCCAGATAAGTTTAATAGGATTGTGATCTGCCCAAGTACCTGTCGCTATATGTACCTCATCTATTTCTGAACTAATTTCTTTCGTCATCCACACCATGTCTATTCTAGACCATGAGTTATGTCGGTTGGAGTAATATGTATATTGTCTAGCCTTACGATTTCTTTCCCTCCAGACATCTTGGATATTTAGTTCCTCAGCCAAGTTAAGAAAAGATCTCGGTAGAGTTCTTCTCTTCTTTTTCCTAAGCGTCTTTCCCATATAATCCAAATTTATATCTAGGATAGCATTAAAATCTCCTATTAAACAAATCTCCTCATAATCAATGCTACATATCTTATTGTGAAGTGTTTTGAAAAATTGTTCTTGGTTATGGTTTGGGGCATATATCTCTACCATCATGACCTTCCTGTGATTTATTATAACCTCGACTATCAGTATTCTACCCTCTTTATCGTTATAAATTAGTTTTGCAGTCAATTTTGGGTTTACATATAGTGCCACTCCTCTCTTTTTCTTGTGTCGGTCTAAGGAAACGAATAGGTTCCCTATTCTTGGTTGTACTAACAAATATTTTTGTTGTTCCTTTATATGGACTTCTTGTATTGCCACGATATCCAATTGTTGGTGAATAAGCCTATTAAAAAATTTTCGCCTTTTCACTGGCGAATTCAATCCATTAATATTCACAGACATAATACTACACTCACCTCCCTTCATCTTACTTATTTCTGGTTTTTGTGGATCTCGTGATTCGGGGCTCTCTCTCTTCCTTGTCTCTAGTTCCATGTTTCTCTGTTAACTCACCGGATTTGTTCCTTCTATCCTCTGTAGCTAAGATCTTCCCATCCATTGCCACACGTATTGTATCTCTTTCTCTTACCTCCCTTCCATCTTGATCTTCTAAATCTACTTCCTCTTGGCTATGGAAGTGGCGTTTGTAAAAATCTTCTGCCTTCTCTATCGTGTCCAGTCTATGCCTTCTATCCTGCCACGTAACAAGAATACCCTCTGGAGTTAGCCATCTAAAGTTTACATTTTCTCTTATTAGTTTGGATGTTAAGAATTGATAGCCGCGTCTCAGATCCCTCATCCTTTTAGGTATCTGTTTAAGGATGGTGATTGGTTGGCCCCGAAATTCTAATGGTTCCTCTCTAGATCTATGCAGAAGCTCATCCCGAATTGATTTTTTAACTAACCTTACATGTACTTCTTTTGGGAGGTTGTGCCTTCTCGCATAATTAGTTTGGACCCTGTATGTTTCATCAATTTCCGCCAGCATTTCCTCCTTCCCTACACCGAGTGCCTTTGCCATCAGTTCTGCCATCATGACCAAAAGATCTTCCCCTCTTTTTTCTTGAACGTTCTGGAAGCGTAGATAATGAGCAGCCTTTTCTGCTTCCAGAAAAATGACTGTTGTTTCTAATTCCTTATTAGCCTGAAGGAGTGTTTCATTTAAATCATCTACTCTCTTTTCCTCTTTTTCCATTCTAGCTTCCATATCTTGAAGTCTTTGTTCATTTTTGACTAATTGCTGTTGAATCCCTTCAAATTTATCATCTATCGCTTGGATTTTCCCCTTTAATTCACCAGTGTCGTTTCTTATTTGGCCTATTTCTCTCTTCATCTCCTCGTGGTTTTTGGCCATTGCCTCGTGTAGGTTTTGCAAAAGGGCATGTAAATCTTTAAAGGAATTCGAGTTAGATCTTTCCCTTTGCAGCATATCCTCTATAGATTTCTGATTGGAGGGACTTGAGGCCATCCCCTGTCCCTGTGCTGCTGCCTTTTTGCCAGCGCTAGGCTTAGTTGCTCCCGAGATACTTGTCATGTTTCCCCAATTTTAACAGCGTTTTATCAATGTATAATACCCTGAGTCTTATATAAACCTTTTAACTCTATGACAAAAGATATATAAAACAGTTACCACCAGATACTTATTACCAACTAAGCAATTTATATAATAAAATTCTATAGTATGAATATAATCAAAGTCACGTTCTTCTTCTTTCCCCCCCCCCCCCCGTTTCCGGCGCAGAAATTGGCACCTTTTCCGTCTTCCTCTGCTGTCAAAGACCAGTAGGTGTCCCACTAAACAAACCTCCAGTTACTAAATTGCTATATCAAATGGCCGCCCGTGACAAGTAGAGTAGAATTTCAAAAGTTTCAAAAGTTCACAAATTCAAAATTTACCAGGATAGACCAGACTAGACCAAGCTGATCGCTTTCCACGCCCGACAATCCAGAGTTCAGTCTCTAAGGCTCCAAAGCTCAGACTTTGACTTGTTGTAGCTTTTCTCCAGCTAGAATACAGTCATATAGTCTTCGGCTTTCTTTCCCTTGCTGTTTTTGCCAAACGCCTCCCTCAAGACTTCTATCGCCGCTTATTCCCTCTCCGTGAGGCTCCCACTTCGAACCAGTACCTCTTTCACAAGCGCTTCCTATTTAATATTCGGATACACTCTCCGTCAGCTCCGCTCTACCGTTGTCCCGCTGCTTACGTGCTAGCTCCGTCCCTCTGTCAGATCTTCATGTCGGCCATTACTGGCCTCCTTCTCCCCGGTTCGCTCGCATCAGACTTTCTCCGGATCTTCAACACGAACTGCCGCTCATGAAGGTTCTCCGGGCTGCCTGCAACTTCGGATGTCCCTACAGGACCTCCTGAAGCTCCGAAAAGCCCCCGCGAACACTGGGTGAGAGGTTGTGCGAGGAGAGAGCTCCGTTCACACAGCCGCCCGCTCTGACAGTTGGCTCCGCCCCCCAGGAATCTTTTCATTAACATAGGAGTTTGACAACAAACCTCAGTTAAAGTTGTAATTAGTGCACCATTGGGAGATTGAAAGAATGGGTTAGGAATAGATTGTCTGCTAGGAGAAAATCTCTGAAGTTACTAGGAGTCAAAAATAACGATGGCCCATAATCAATTTGCAACACACAAATGCCGGCTGAAGTCACGTGCCTTGGCCAATTCTGCATGGCTCTTCCCAATAGCATTCAGGAGGGTATCATTATCATAGTGTTATCATGCAAGCCTGGCCCTTTTCTATGCACATCCTAATACTGCATATATGTCAAATGGCGCTCAACTTATGCTGTCAAATTGCAGAGCTGCTTTTCTATTTCTGATTAAAGAAACAAAGTAAAATATACATTTATGGATTTCTTAAAGTAATATCCCATGCTTCATGCAACTATGCCCTCATTTTATTCTCCCAACAACTCTAGGAAGTTCCTCAAACACACACACACACACAGAGAGAGAGAGAGAGAGAGAGAGAGAGAGAGAGAGCGCGCCCAAATCTTTCAATGAATTTCCATATTTCCAACCTTGAATTTAGGTCTGTACTATCCTTGTCCACCACTTTAATCAGCTGATAAAGAAATCAAGGAAATTCCACCTACACTTGGTTGCAAAGTGGGAATATATATTCCTTGAAACTGATTTCTTACATGTTTTCTATTATATACAATGTTTTAATGGGAAAAAGAGCAATATGGTTCTCCACTAATTAAAATGTTTTAGTTGATGAATCTTCTGTTGTTATTAATGAATGAATCAATTACATTTAATGAAATGTGCATATTGTCTGTCCCAGTTGTTCCTTCCAAGAAAAACATTGTATTCCCAGCTCTCTGCTTCTCCATTCCCAAATGGTCTGTTTTTCTTTTGCATCTGACATTCAGCCTGAGGGTGTTAAGTCTCCCTACGATATCAGGGGGAAAACATCAGAACTTCCACACATATGCTGAGGTTTTCCTCCTGCTGTTTGTGCTCCCATTTTCAGGTAAATAGATAGCATCTTAGAATCATAGGATAACACAGTTGGAAGGGACCTAGGAGGTCTTCTAGTCCAACCCCCTACTCAAGCAGGAAACCCTATACCCCTGGTAGCAAACCTATGGCACGTGTGCTACAGGTGGCACACAGAGCCCTCTCTCTGGGCACATGCGCCATCACCCCAGTCCTAGGCCTTCAGCTGGGTTTTATAAAACCTTTTCGCTTTAGTCCTCCGCCGCCGTGTGCAAAAAAAAAAAGGTTCAATCAATCAATCAATTTCAATTTCTCACGGGGAGAAAAAAGATCTCACAAAGTTGGAATTGATTGATTGAACTTTTTAGTCCCACCCAGTCTGCCGTTACCACCGCAGCCACACCCACCCAGCGGGCCACACCCACCCGGCATCCAACGATACATAAGTGGGTTTTGGGTTGCAGTTTGGGCACTCGGTCTCTAAAAGGTTCGCCATCACTGCCTTATACTATTTCAAACAAATGGCTGTCCAGTCTTCTTTTGAAAGCTTCCAGTAATAGAGCACTCACAACTTTTGAAGGCAAGCTCATCTTCAAGCCTAACTCATGTTGCTAGGGCATTTTTAAGACTAACCAACTTTATTAGGACAAAAACATTTCCTACTAAGAAAGTCAGTTGGTGTTGGAGATGCCATCAGAGACCACATCTCCTTCATGATCCTAGACCTGTGCTTTTCAAATTTGACAACTTTAAGATGTGTGGACTTGCTTAGACTGACACAACTCTTGGTTTCCCAATTTCAGCTAGAGTCTTAGCACCTGAGTTTACTCTTAAAAGGAGTGATTACTTTACTAATACAGAAAAGCTAAGGCTCATCGTTAAAAAAAGAAAGGTCATATTTAACTTTTAAAAGATCCTTTTTCATTTCTTCTATAGTGGTTCAGGCTTTCATGGCTGGCATCAATCAAGTAGTGATGAGCTTTTGAGCTTAACTGTCTTGCTCTAGTTTTCTTGGGTCATGACATTTTGAAGGCGGCTGCGGCTGGCAAGCTGGTTTTATTTCTTATTCCAAGAAAAGAGAGCAATCATCACATTGGTTTGAAAAGGAAAACTATTCCTCAAATTTGAAAACACTTGCATCTTTCTCAAGCTGCATTTTTGTGTTTAGCCAAATATTTGCTAAAACATCTGTCAGCACAATCCTTAATATTAGCATGTTGATTTCTTCAGTCAAAAACACTGCATGTCTGCATGTGTGCATAAACACACAGATACTGTATATACATGGACTAATATCTGTTGCAGTGTTTCTCAAAGCTGGCAGCATTAAGGTACTTTATGTCGATTGTGGAATTCTGGGAACTGAAGTCTGTGCATCACAAAGTTGCCAAGCTTGAGAAACCCTGGAATGTTGAAACCTAACTTAGATAAAATCCTGTATGGTTTTTTAAAAAATCATAGAAACTCGGCAAGTCAGTGGGAAATGGGATACAGAATAAATGAACACACGTAAGCACACACGCTTGTTCCAGTGTGTGTAATGAAAATATAAAGAAACAGTTTCTGAAGACTTAGAAACTACAAGAACAGCTAATGAAATTGTTGTGCAAGTGAAATAGAATGTTAGGGAAACTTGTAAATAAACTGTAGTGAAGACTAATGCTGGAATTGTAGAATAAATATCATGCTTATAAATAGAGAGCATTAAGGTTAACGTGGCAATGGTAAATCTTTAATGAGCTGACAGTGCTGTCATGAAATATTTGCCACTGAAATTAAGAATCAAGATCTGTTCTTAGATACTCAAGTGAAGTTGCTTATAAATTGGTGGCTGTTCTTTCTTTCAACCTACTCATCCTCTTCTAGGCATATATGGATATTAGATCTAAACACTTACAGGTAGTGCTTGACTTACAACCACAAATGAGCCCAAAATTTCTGTGGCCATTGTGTGGAACTGTTAGCACCATTTGTGAGGAAGAGAGGGATGGTCTTGGGTTCCAGGAGAACCATGTTGCTGACTTCTTGCTGCAAACTAGAATCTGCACAGGTAGTTCTTAACTTGGGAACCCAACATTTCTGTAGCTAAGCAAGACAGTTGTCAAGTGAATTTTGCCCCATTTTATGGGGCACAGTTGTTAAGTGAATTACTGCAGTTGTTAAGTTGGTAACAAGGTTGTTAAGTGAATCTGGCTTTCCCATTGACTCTGCTTGTCAGAAGGCTGCAAAAGATGGTCACATGGATCCAGAACACTGCAGCTGTCATAAGTACATGCCAGTTGTCAAGCATCTGAATTTTGATCACATGACCATGGAGATGCTGCAAGAGTTGTAAAGTGTGAAAAATGGTCCCTTTTTTCATTGCTGTTGTAACTTTGAATGGTCACTAAATGAACTGTTGCAAGTCAAGGACTACCTGTAGTCATATATCACAATGTAATCCAACCACTTTTCTTTTTCTTAAGACGCACCAATCATAGCATCAGAGAAAGTGAAATCATCATTTCATGTAAAATAGCTCAAAAGGAAAAATCCAGCTGTGTTCAGTTTGCTAGTGTCAGGCTCCAGAAACCAAGAAAGACAAACGTGATTCTTGCAAGCAGATTTCTTTATTGTTCCTCACCTACAGACATAAGCATAGCTCCCACACACTCTGGAAACTATTAGGGAGGAGCTGTCTTCACCCTCTTTCTCTCATGTAAGCTATCTGGACTGAGTTGCCTCTTGCTCCAAATTATATCCCATTGCAGCTAGAGTGTGAGTCCTAAACTCAATTGCTATTTTGGAAATGCCATGTTCAGGGTCAACCACTGGGGAAATCAGGAGATTCATGCAGTTCAAATGAGTATAAAAGTTTATTGCAAGCTTAACCTCGCTACAAGAATCTGAGCTACTAACGGTCAAGGGATATTAATGGGAGTTAAGAAAGATATTCAAGGTGGGCTGGACTTATCTATCTTGTGGGTGCACAGGAACTCTTGACTGATGATGTGTTTGACCCCTCCCTCGGGCTCAGTCTGGTCATCTCCTACATTCAGCTAGCAATAACCAATTCAGGAAGGTTTCCCAAATGGACTAGTTGTACTTCAGATTAGGAAACAAACTACCTTAAACCCACCCCAAAAGAGAAGATACCCACTCCACCAGATATAGTACTTGGAAATGTGAATTCTTCATTTATGAAAATAATAATAGTAACAATAACTGTAACAGAAAGACAGCAGAACAGAGTGCCATAGTAACACCCTGGGATGGCATTAGTAAGGGTCTCAATTTGATTTAATCCTGCAGCTGTCCAGAAGAGCCTTGAGTATTTAACCTTGAGATAAAAATCTATAAGCAAGTCTGAATTAGTTCATGATTCAAAGAGTGGTTTTAGGGCATGTATCATAATGTTCATTGCCCATCAATTGCTGCAGGAGAATGCTGGATCCATGAAGCCAGGGACAGATTCTTGTATATTCTGAGCTATGCTTGTGAAGATCTGAGACATTCCAGCAAGACATTGAGAGGTCCTCTGTATTGTTTTCTTGCAGGCTTTTCATTTCCCTAGCACTGATGGTGTTGCTTAGTTTGGGTAATGAAATTTGCAAGAAAACAACCAAGCACAGACAGCAAACACCAACAAGCCCTCATTTTAACCCTGAGCAACTAATAATCTTCTTTATCAGTAGGACATTACCAGAAGAATATCATCCTAGATATGCTTTAAGTAGAATCATAAAAAATATGTTTAGTTACTTGCATTATAATATATTGTATAATAATGTTTGTTCAAAGTAAGTCCTGATAAGTGCAGTCAAGATAATGCAGAGCAGTAAGATAAATACTCAGAGACCTGGTTTGGCCTAGTGGTTAAGGTACCATGCTAGAAACCAGGAGACTGTGAGTTATAGTCCTGCCTTAGTCATAAAAGCCATCTGTGTGACCTTGGGCCAATCACTTTCTCTCAGCCCACAACCTGAGGCTTGGGTACAAGATGGATAATCAATTCCTCTCATACCCAACAGATCAATACTTGGTTGATCTGAAAAAAGCAGATCTTGCACTTGCAAGAAAATGCTAGGAAAGAAAAATAAATGTGAATTAGGAAGAGCCATGGAAAATGATAGAGGATGGGGAAGGAGCTTTCAATTCTGTGGTGAAGGTGGCATGGCTTATAGCATAATACCAATGGCCATCACCAACAAGATGATGGTCCTCAGTGCATCTAGTAATGCTCATTGGATTGAATTGATTATAAGGACCCATCAAGCTCACACAGTTGATGATTCTATGATATCTGTCTACCCTGTCACTAAAAAATACCTTGGTAATTATAATTAGCATGGAATTCTTTGCTCATACAAAATCATAAGCACCATTGTTGGATTTGAGTTTCAGCTGACACAAAGTCATTTGCTAGAAAAGGATAATTTTCTTTCTTCTTTTGTCCTCTACCATGTATCTAAATCTAGTTGGACTGCTCCACCCGTTAGAGAATGGATCCCATTGTTTGAGCAGAAATTAACTCTCAAGATTAATACAGTCTTAGTAAAAGATCAGACAAACCCGTGATCTTCCAAGTGCTAAAACATAAGATAAACAGAATGAAAAATGACATACATATGCTTACTGATTGGATGAGGCAACTGACATTTTCATAGCCAACTTGTGAACTTTCTCCAGATTTTATTATTGGCTCTACTTATGCATGGAAATTCCTATTATTATTATTTTTAAAGGACCCAAAGCATCGTCAGAATAAACATTAATTGCAAACTGATTACTTCAAAACACAACTAAGCTTCACCTTGGGTCTCCTTTGCAATGCACCCAAGCCTTCAGTTTTTGTCTGGTGTTTGCTTTGTGTATAATAATTCTATTGTTGTAATATTTCTGCAGATCAAGAAAATAAGGTACTCTCTGATTTAACTGCTTTGTTATACACTTTGTATGAAATTTTAAGGCTGTTGTTTTACCAAAATAGTTGAATCTAACAAGCAAGACAGAACTAATCCATCTTATATCTCCTCAGAACTCATGCAATGATTTCTCTACTAAATTCAGTTTTGATTTTGAAAAAAAAACACAAATATTCCTTTGTGTTTTCCAATAGCAGGAATTAGTTGCACTCAGTACTGATTAGCCAAAGCAGATGGAGTGACCCAGATTTCTGTACAATTTCTGAGACAAGTTTGTAATATTTTTTAAAAAACCCGTTGCTTTAAATATAATAAGTCTATAAACGAACATCCACACAACACTTTATTTTAAAAAGTTAACAGGCTCTGCCTCTAGCACATGAGTAGTCCATTATACCCGTGATTTCAATTACAAATCAGCACATACAAGTGGAACTTTCTCCCCAATTTAAGTAGCAACAATAGCAACTCAAATCAAGGATGGGAATTAGCTAGCTTCAATTGGTAAAAGAACATGTACCAGGCTCTCTCAGATTGATTGGAAAGCATGCTAGAGAACATGATGAAAAAAAAGTGTTCTTTCATTTAAAGCTATAAAAGAAAAGACAAATTTCCTTGCACCGAGTCTGGAAATAGAAAGGTAGCTGCTGAATCTTGAAGAAATTCAGAGTTATATATGCTACCAGGCGACCTTGTGACCCATTGGGTCATTCTTTGAAAGAAATATAGTGCAGTCTGATGTGGCCAGAATGAACATTTAAAAAAAAAATTACCCCAATGCTGGATTGATTATTTAAAAATAGCACATATTATAAATAGAAAAATAATTGTATTGGCAAGTCTAGACTACTGCAATGCTCTTTACATGGGGCTGCCCTTGAGAACCACTCGGAAGCTTCAGCTGGTACAGAGTGCAGCTGCACGAGTTCTTTTGGGGGTCTCCCGATACTCCCATATTACATCTCTGCTCCGTGAGCTGCACTGGCTTCCAGTTGCCTTCCGAGTGAAATTCAAGGTGCTGGTGATGACATACAAAGCCCTACATGGCATGGGTCCGGATTACCTACGGGAGCACCTACTGCCGGCGTCAACGTCCCTCTGTCCTGTACGTTCCCACAGAGAGGGCCTCCTCAGGGTACCACCGGTCAGAGAATGTCGACTGGTGACCCCCAGGGGGAGAGCATTCTCGGTGGGCGCACCAGCCCTTTGGAACCGCTTACCGGCTGAACTCCGGATGGCCCCTGACCTTCGCTCCTTCCGGCGTGATCTAAAAACTTATCTATTCGAACAAGCCAGCCTGGCCTGATGGGTTTGGGTTTTAACATTATTTAACTAATGTATTCTTATTTTATTGCCCTGTACACCTCCCTGAGTCCTTCAGGAGAAGGGCGGTATATAAATCAAATAATTAATTAATTAATTAATTAATTAATTAATTAATTAATTAATTAATGGGCTTCTTAATGAAGTCAATATTAACCTACTTAAATAGATAAACAGGAAGAGGCCTATGGAGACTCTCAGGTCATGGCTGTCTCCAAGGTGCTTTTCCAAGAGGCCACTGGACTTCCTTGTTTTCCTTTGAAGACGTTTCGCTTCTCATCCAAGAAGCTTCTTCAACTGAGAAGCAAAAGTCTTCAAAGAAAAACAAGAAAGTCTAGTTGCCTCTTGGAAAAGCACCTTTGAGGTAAACAGGAAGACTATAGGAGAGCGAGAGTAGGAGTGACTTTGACTTCCTGCTGGCTTCCCCATTGAGTTTTCCTGTGGGAAGCTGGTAGGGAGCCTCGGAAATCACATGACCATGGGGACACTGCAATGGCCACAACTTGGAAAATAAAACTGGTCTGAATATCATGAAAATCTGAATTCCACAGGCCTATATTTTTAATGTACCCTTTAAGTTAGCAGAATCTGGATTATTTAATTCAAAAAGATATTGCAGCTTAATAGACCATTTGGGCTAACTTTAAAGGTACAAACCAACAAACAGATAAACGGAATGAGAGTTTTGATAGTCTATAAATCCAGGCAGTTGCATATAGCAATAGCAATAGTCTAGTACAGACTGGAAATCTCAAAAATATGAATTACAATAGCCACATCCTGGATATTTCTTTGGACTTCTGGGCTTTGTTATTTCTTCTGGCTCGTGGAAAATAAATTCAATTTGAATGTTGAACATTTCTCCAGGTGCTCTGGAGGATGGAATGGATCCACTGCACCAATTCTGGACACAACATTAGCTGACACAGCAAAGCTTCATTATGAATCAAGAAAAGAAGCAAGCCACTTGCTCTCACTAGGGCAGGGGTAGGCAACCTTGGCTCTTTTATGACTCGTGGACTTCAACTCCCAGAATACCTGAGACATGCTGGCTCAGGAATTCTGGGACTTGAAGTCCACGAGTCATAAAAGAGCCAAGGTTGCCTACCCCTGCACTAGGGAGTCAGACAAGGTATTCTCTTACAGTAAGCCTTTCCTCTAAAAAAATTATTTAAAAACAAAATGGTGCTTGAAAATATGACTTCAGAACATGCTATGAGGGCCATCCAATTTACCGCACATTTTTATTCATTGATTCCATCCAGAAATCTCTCATTCTGTGCCTAAGCAGATACACTTAAGATCACACCATTCTTCCCCCCCCTTTTTTATTTCATGTTCCCTTTTTCCTTTCATTGACTAAAGCTTACTACAGATTAACATTTCATTAAAACATTAAAACAAACTATGGCTTGAATTCCTAAGCCAAGATTCCAACCTACTATTTCATCTCAACCAGCACGTTGCAATTGCAAGCATATCATATGAAAAAGAGGACATAATTTGTCATATTTGGATGCAGTGGCAAAGTATGGTTTAATTCAATATTACACAGCCCGACGTTACCACATCCAAAGTCCCTATGGAGCTGGGGAGATTTATATATGTAATAAATAAATAATAAAGAAGCAACCAAGAGTCAAGATTGATGCAAATGAAATCTTATTGAGTTAATGCGATTAATGTAACTTTAATTGCATTTTTATTGAATCAATTCTACAGTATTGAATCAACTCTAATTATGTCCTCGTCCCATGTATTTGTGGGAGTACAACCTTTGGCATGCAATCAAAATCTAAGTGGAGTCTTAGCTACAAAAAAGTTTAACTGGTAGTGAGGTCAACAGTTCAGTGGAGAAGGAAATGGACAAAGAGCCATACAGTCAGAATTTTCATTGGCTTGCTGAAATCTCTAATGCAAGTCATGAACTGCAGCCTTGATGGTACTCTGAATAATTTTCATAAGTAAAGCAAATGACCAATAAAATGTGCATCTGCCAAATGAGCTCACAGTGTGCTGTTCAATGAAGAAGGAGGAAACATCTAGTAGATTCTTCAGATTTGGCTACATTCCATGTTTGAGTAGCTTTTCTTTTTCAGGGCACTGGGTGCTATCAAAACATAGAAACATTAAGAGATTATCTTTCTCTCACTTGGAAAGCATTTTACTGAACCAGTAAAAGCAAGAGTTCCGTTCCTTGCTGATTTGCTTCTTCTCAAGATATGTTTCTTTGGCTATGGAAGAGTTCAGGAGCTCAAGCCTTAACACCCCTGCATCTTCAAATGACAATCAGCTGGAAAGATTTCCCCTACTAGCCTATGCTTTAAGTCAGGGATCCCCAACCCCTGGGCCGTGGCCTTCCTCAATCTAGATCCAATACTGCACCATCCAGTGCTTCCTCTCTTCTTCCAGTGGTATACATTTTTCCACACTAGGCAAACACAATTCTTATTGCTATTAATACATATACAATTGAATATCAACATCTTTATCAGATTTTTCTAATATTATGCATAATATCAATAGTGTCAGTTTAAAATATCTTTTCTAACCAAGACATCTCAATTGCATTTGCACTTAAAATCCATTTGTTCAATCAATATCCTGTTTTTCCGGCTTTTTTAAAATTTTGATTTCCCATCAATGTTCAAAGTGTCTCTATCGCTTATAGTTTTCTCATAATAAATTATATTGAGTAACCAAAAGCTTCCCTTTTTCAGACCCTCTTAGCATTTTCATATTTCCCTTCTCATACCAAAATATAGTATTCTAGTTGCAGATCCCTATCTGTCTAGTTATAATAATACTTTTATTTCTAACAATTGTCAGTTCTCTTAGCCATGTTCAAACATCTATTTAATGGTATAATATCCCATCTAATAGGTCAAAAGCTCTATTTTCTTCAGTCTTCCTCCAGCTTTCTTCTTTTGCCAACTAACATTCCAAGTCAATGCATTTGAATCATCAAGTAGTTCTTCCTCTATTTTTATGTATATTGTTTGGAATAAGAAAGGCAACTTGATTAAAGTATTTTTGGAAGAATGCTCAGCTCATTTATATTTATTATACAGCCTCCCTCCTTCTCCAATTTTCCACAATTCTCCTAACAATTTTATCTTCCGTTTGATCAGCTTTTCTTCCTTATTCTCAAATGTGTTCTGAGATCTTGACAAGTAAGATATCTTTTCCATTTCTGGTATTATCATTACGTCTTCTAATTCTTCGTTTGTCTGAGTCTTTCTGCTGCTTCCTTCCCTTAGGTCCTCCATCTTTGGATCCGCTTTCTCTAGTTTTCCTTCTATTTTCTGGGTTACTAGTTCCTTCTTTGTACTCATTTTCTGAATTTGTAGGCTTAGATTAGAAAATTGTTCTTTTATCTCCTTTGCGTCATTTTTAGTCTCATCATGTAATAAAACAGTTGTCTCTTGGATTGATTTCAACATAGAAAAAATTTATTTCTGAGATTCATCAACATTTTCTTGTTGGTATGTCAAGCGGGGGCTTTGAAGACAAGTGTTAGGGATGGTTTTATACCATTTTAAGGCTAAGTATGGAACATCCATTTTGTTTTTGTATGTGGTCTTTATAGTCCAATCTATTTAGGGATTTAAAGTTTCAGTCAATTGTCATTTGAACTCCAAATTCTCAAACCAGCCTATCAGTCTATCCTTAAGCCTCCCCTAAACAAATATAAGCAAAATTCAAGTTTTTCTGTCCATTGAAAAACATGTCCTTTCTGTCCAGAGAGAAAAAAGCTGTTAAATGTTGTTCATCAATCAAAAGTTTATAATCCAAGGTATTCCATCATCTCAATCAGTTCCTCTGTTTCTTCTACAGAGAAATAGCTCCATGACACGGCTCTAAAAGCATAATAGATTGTTGTGCCATGGTGCCATCTTCCAGTTTTTTATATCCAAACTTATATTACAAGCTTTTCATGTCTCTTTTCTAAAAAAAGTCTCAAAAGCACTTTTAGTCCTCATATTTCAAAGCTATATATCTGTATTGATTCCAAATTAATCTTGTAACTTTCTCTGTTTTCCCCCAAGCAATTAGTTCGCCGCTTTTCTTTTCCTGAGGGAATGGGTGGAAATTCCCCTTCCCTCTTTCCTTGGGGGGGGGCAGGATTCTTTGCTTTGGGCATTTTTTTCCAGGAAAAAATCTTAAAGTCATAAAGAGAGGATAAAGTCTCACCCAGTTCCATCCACGTTGCTCAAATGTTGCTCATTAGTGCTTATTTTCTTCAGTTGTCAGCAGCTTCTGACTGGCCGCACAAATGTGGCCAGTCTTTCCCCCACCAGTTTGGAGGGCTTCCTCAGATCAAATGGAAGGGCCGCTGCCCCTCCATGATCAATGAGGGTCCCCTCCTTCTTTGTTGCCTCTCCAGGGTGACCTTCGACCCTTTTTAGGGTCCCCAGCAGGGCAAAATCGAATGTGGAAGACAGAGCCCCATCTTCCTGCATCCGTCAGGCCATGATGCCTAACTGGAAGCCATACTATGTATACTTTATAGTAGTATATATTTATACCATACAATGTATTTCACTATACCTTTCTAGCTTACAATTCATCCAAGTTTCCAACACATCCATATACCTCTTTGCCCTTTGCTCCTTAAGTTTTTCACTTCTCCTTTTTGAAGGATCTCATAAACTGCATCCAACAGAACTTTCTTGGTCTTTTGCCAAGCTATTCATTTTTCTTTCATAGATTTGTTTTCCAATTCTATGCTCATTTATTCTCTCTACAAGAGTAAACCACTCAACCTACTTCTTTTATACCGGTCACTCAGGTTTCCATTCAATCTCCATTTACCCATTACCATTCATTCTTGACTTTATCCCTTCTAGTTTAATCCAGTAGTCTTAGTCTTAAGTACCAGTCATTCCCATTGCAACCAACCTACTTTTATGTTTCTCCTAAAATACTCACTTCCCATTCCCATATAGCAAAATGGGGTGAAGCATGCTTTTATGTACAGCTTTTATTTCTGCATTGCTAAACAATCATTCCTTGCAACAGACCAAGGGGACATCACATATTCTTTTCTTTAACATTCTGCTCACCTTGAACCATTTACTAAGCATTCTGTTTGTTTTCACACATGATTCTTGCTTTTAGTGCATTCAGCAACCAATCTTCAACTCCACTTTCATGCAAAATTTCTCTAATTCTGTTTTATTAATTCATCAAACATTTTTCTCTGTACATACATACATACATACATACATACATACATACATACATATAAATCTGCCCACATACTAACAAATATTACTGTAAAGTGTTTTTTTTAAAAAACACAAATCTTATTTTCCACAAATCGTATTGGATACATGGAAATTTACAGGAGAGAGTGAAGGGAGGCAAACAATGGGAATTGTGAGATGATGTTATTACACAAATGTTGCAAGCAATGCGCGTACATGAGTTGTGAAGTACGCATGTAATGGTGTCATTTGCCTGATAATGTGTATCATTATTTTAACATCATGTTTTGCTGCAGAGTCCTCTGACTTGACATATATGCACCAAAGAGAAATTCTTTGCAATATATCATTGGAGCCTGTATAATAGGCCAGATTAAAACCAGTGTCAGATGTGAGACGGTACCCACAAAATAATTTCTATGCTTGATTCATTCATCTTCAGCAGTCTAGTTTTCAGAGCTCAGAAATAATAGCTAAGCTCTCATAGCAGTTGACTTGAACTGATCCAAATTTTGGAGCTGTTTTGATTACTAATTAATGTTTGTCTTTACCAAACCAGGCAGTGTATTATCTCAGCTAACAGAATTTATTTCTTTAAAGGAGATGGTAATGGATTCATGAGATAAGTTACTGCAACAGAGCTGAAACAACATTTTTATCATGGCACACTTAGTCTAAAATCAAAATAAATGTTTCCATAATAATCAGTGATGTGCCATTTCACCCATTTACTGCAAAATTATCTATTGCATTGAGTATATACGAGTAGAGGAAAAAATCTATTTTTCCCCTCTGACATAGGATAGGTTTGTCTGATGGTTATAGCATTTCAGACTTCAAACAAGGGGTGCTCAACTGACCAAAATAAACATATCCCTAGTGGCTTTCAACAAAAATCTAGAAGAGCACCTTATTAGGGCTTAACCAGAACTTAAGCAGCTTTTGACTACTGTGTGTAGACTTGTCTGTGGAGATTTTCAGTCATCCAGGTCAAGGTTGTCCCAAAGGAGCTTTATCAACAGGCAACTGTACTTTTTTCCCCCTTGAAGATGTTTTGATTCTTATCCAAGAAGCTTCTTCGGTTCTGACACTTCTTCAGTCAGAATGAAGACAGGAGAAGTGAAACGTCTTCAAGGAAAAACAAAGTCCAACCGCCTTTTGAAAAAGCACTTTTGGGATATGTGTAGGGGTCCATTTCATGTTATGATTTGTAAATCTGTACATAGTGAAGTATGCATAAACAAACATCTAAATAAACAAACAAGCATGCAATGGCAATATTTTGTTTCTGCTAATCTCTCATGGCATTGATTTCCTCTCTTCCCCAGCCCTTATGTGAGATGAGTGGAAGTCATCCTGTGTCAAGGGAGAATTTTTTTCCCCTGGTTCCAATCCAAGGGTAGCCATAAAGTATATAAAATCTGTTAGGCTTTGTCCTTCATTATACTGGAGAACTCAAGTGATTGCAGTCACTTGGGAAAAAAAAAGGCAAGAGAGGCAAGGTAGGGATTGGAAACACTTGGAAGAACCACCATGTGTCTTTCCTGGTTTGGGGGGGTCTGACATCAATCGTGCCAAATTGAAGCATTCTGCTATCTGCATCTATCATATTCTCTGAGAGCTTTTAGGGAGGGGCTGCCTTCATCCTCTTTCTTTAACACACAATATCTGGACTGAGTTGCCTCTTGAAATGCACCCCCTCCCTCCCTCCCTCCCTCCCTCCCTCCTGGGAATTGATCTCCTCGCTGCATTCCATCACAATAATGACATTTTCATTTCAGATACATCCAGATTAATGCTTGATCCAGCTAGCTCATTCAGGAGTTTGCCTTCCTTGGTGGAATAAGTCCTCAAAGATACTGTTTCCATTGATAATTAAATTGAATTTAATTAAAATTATATCTATTATTCAAGGGACACCTGCTATATAACACATTTTAGGTACCTGTTAAAAACTCATTCTTTTACCAAGGACTGAATATATTGTTTTCTTTCTCCCATCTCTCCACATGAAGTGAATATTTCATACAGTATTAATGATTATTTATTATATAATTTATCGCTCTTTCTATTTGAAAATGGCAGCTGAGAATTAGTGTCTTCCGTATCTCTTTATCCCCATCTAGTGGCTATGCAGTCCAGATATGACAATGTTAGTTGCCATCAAGTCAATGTTGATTTATGGCAGTTGTGTAAACAGCTGTCCTGAACTCAATCTTCAGTCAGGCAGCTAATCCTTGTTACAGTGAAACCTCTGGTTGATGTAATTGTATCAATCCATTGCACTGTTGGTCTTCTCCCTTTGCATGTTCCTTCAACCCTGCCCAACATGTCTTTAGTAAAACAAAATTTTAACCTCTGCTGGGTTTAGACCCTTCTAGGTCTCAGCCAATCAGAATGAAACATGCTAAAATGAGTTCTCACCTTTCACACCACCCTTCCTACAGTCAGGGCTTTTTTTGTCATAGAATGCTCAGAACGGAGTTCCAGCACCTTTTTTGGATGGAACCTTGTAGGGTAGGCAAGGTGGGTTGTGTGACGTGTGAGTTCCGGCACCTTTTTCTTTTACAAAAAAAGCACTGCCTACAGTCATTTGGAAATTGTAATTTGCACCAAGTGGAGCATGGCCCATTGATGGGAGTGAGATTTTTTATATATATCTATAAAACATTTAACTTTTTTAAAAAATCCAAATGACTCCTGCTTATTGTATACACTTTAGTACAAGATGGAAAGGATCAACAGTGGTGTGGAATGTAGGTGAACAGGTAAGAAATTCTTAATTAATCAGATTAAATTGTTAGGAAGCATTGTCATCATCATTTTGTAATAATATTTATAAGCAGAATGCCTTGTCTTAATTAGTAGATGATAGATAGATAGATAGATAGATAGATAGATAGATAGATAGATAGATGATAAATAGATAGATAGATAGATAGATAGATAGATAGATAGATAGATGATAAATAAATAGATAGATAGATAGATAGATAGATAGATAGATAGATAGATAGATAGATAGATAGATGATAGATAGATAGATAGATGAGAGAGAGTTACACATAGATGAGAGGGGGCATTTCAAGCTGCATAGTGTATGTGTGTGCACAGAGATAGACAATTGCAATGCAGATTGACTTTTCTATTTGCTCAGCCAAGATTGCAAAAAAAAAAACCCTCCTTCCCCAGTTGCAGTGATTTTCTTTTTCCTGCTCATCAAGAATCCCACACTCCAGAGGGAACACAAAACTCAAAGGCATTTGTGTATCTTCCAACTCATAAACTGAAGGCCCTTCAACTTACATCTCCTGATGCAATATGGTGTTAATGTGTAGATATATTTACATGCAAATAGTATGCACCAGGACTGAGAGCTGTAAAGAATGCAGTCCTCAAGGAAGAGGAGTTTGTTTGTTTGTTTTTCCCCCTTGAAGCAATCTTGACAACAAATACTGTTCCCAAAGCTGTGATCTACAGAACTGGAACATTCTCGTTCTCATCAGTAGGCCCGTGTCTCTTTCTCAACCTAGTAAGCAAGCAGAAGCTTCAAAATAACAAGATAGGAAAGGGTTAAAAATGCCTTCCAGCGTGCTGCAGTCTCATTGATTGAAACATATAAGGAGATAGACCCAGCAGATGTTTGCTTTCTTTTTTTTTTAAAGCAAAGCATGTATGTTTAAAGCAAAGACAGAATTAACAGAGTATCTTGTTTATCCCTGCCTGGCTTGCCAAGAACACTCTACAATGCTAATAATACTGTCTTTTATACCTCTTTTTTTCCTATTATATTTAATATATTTTAATGCCTTCTTTATGCTTCTGTTTGGTTCTGCCCTCCTAATCTACAGTACCAGTTGTAGCCAATATTGGAATAGGTGCTACTTTTCTTGCGTAGAACAATTATTGTTATTTTTAAAGGACAGTTTCTAGAACTTTCACCCTTGGCCACTGATCGTGGGCTGTTCTGCTTTGGGAACAGAGATATTATGGCTTATTACCTTAGGATGAGTTCCTATTTTAATGGCAAATACTGTACCAGAGAAAGAAGCATAGAGATTTATCCTGGCACTTAATATTTTAGTGCCTTGCAGGAGATTTATTTTTGCAACTGGTCCCAGCAATATCCTGCTCAAATCACCTGGGAATACATACATAATCCAAACAGCATGCTGAAGGCCTTATGCCACTACTCAATGGCTTCTATTTTCTATGATGAAGTTTCATGTGCTGGCAGTTTGCAAAGAGAGAGCGGAAGCCATCCAGAAATATATTCCTGCAGCATTATGTCACAGAAAAGAGAGAGGAAAGGAAAGAAGGAAGGGAAAGGAAAGTGAAAAAGGAAAGGAGTCCTGCAATCTAAGTATTTATTTTTAGAAGCAGATATGATTTAGAAGCTTTGCTACCAAAGGTTTAAGGTTAAAATAGGCTCCAAGTAGGGCGAAAGAAATTATAATTTGCACTCAGAGCATTCTCCCCACTGCTGTGTGCTACTAAAGTTGTCTCTCATGGTGTCTGCCTGGCAGGGCTGGCTCACTCTAGTTTCCATTCAATTAAACAATCGTGATGACATACATCCCAGAAACATAGCACTAAAATGGCGTTGAGGTCATCCAATCCAATCATTCCTTACATACCTGCATCCACTTAGGGAAGAGGCCATTTCAACCACTGGAATCATCCTTCTATTCAATACCTGAATCCCATGTTATATCACCTAGATCATGAGTGTCAAACTCGCCACGTCATGTGACGTGTCACAACATATCACAACTTTTTTCGCATTGCCAGAGCTGGGGTGGGCATGGCCTCCACATCATGCAACTGGCCTGCAGGTTGGCAGTTTGACACCCCTGACCTAGATGATTGTCCAGACATAACATCCAGTGAAGAAGAGTTCCTAATCTCTCTGGGTGATCGAGTCAAGATCCAATTGTTGTAACCAGTAGGAGATTTTTTTCTTAGCAGTCAACTACTAGTGTTTGTCTTCCTGCTTGCTGTATGTCTGGCATTCTGTCAAAACAGAAGAGATGTTGAATGTTCTTTTTCTATGTGACTCCTTCGATTGTGTCTTCTTCAGATGTCTTCTATAAAGACTAAGCATACCTCCATCTTTCCTCCTAGGTCTTATCATTTCCCTGATCATCTTTATTGCCCTTTTTTTTTGCATCTGTTCCAATGTGTCCAAAGCTTTCTTTCTTCAGAGACCAAATGCAACTCATATCCTTACTATTTTGCTGCACAAAGTAGTCCTTCAACTGTGCCAAGGAAGGATTATTTGAAAGGTAGGATCAGTGTTAAATAGTAAATGATGTAGTCATGATACAGCTCAGGGTGAACCAAAACAGAGCTTCCTAAATGTAATCAGAAAATAGATAACTCTGGTCCAGTCATCCAATTACTGATAACAGCTTCAGATCCTTAGAGGCACACCATCAGGTAAGGAATCAAAGATCCGTGAAAATGAATCCATTAGATACAAATAGAAGACTGAGTGAGGAGATAGAGTTCCATTTCCTTATCCAAGCCAGTATTACCTCAAGTTCTGACTTTAATAAAAGCATTAAAATGTAATACTTTTATTCTGCTTTTCGGCAAGAAAATAGCTCACAAAATGAAATGAAAATCTCTGAAAACTGCATCAAAAATATAGCAGACAATATTAAAAGAACAGATCAATAGGTAGTTGTTGATTACCGCTCTAATATATACAACCTCTCCTGAGATGGTCTTCTAATGAAGATTATGGTGTAGTGACTTGATCATCCTTCCCATTCTCTTTTGGGTTTCCTCCCATTTACCTTCAGATTTCTGCACTCTCTCAAATTTCTTCTACTTCCGTTCTCAGGATCTCAACTAATAATCAACTGACTTGGGACCTTTTTTACTTTTATTGCGGCAATGGTCACAAATGTTCATCGCATTAATATGTATGAGATTTGAAAAGATTGAGGAAAGAAATTGTGGCTTTATTGCATGCTGTATACTTAGTTTGTTGCCATTGTCTTCTGGCGAGTATTCCTGATTCCTCATTTAATCACTTGATCATAATCTAAAACAGGAATCTTCAGGCTACACCCATATTTCATTACATTGCAGGGCTTTTCAAATTAGTCCTCCAGTCTCATTTTCTTATGCATACATACACCCACACACACACACACATACACAAGTGTCTACCAGGTCTTGTTTCTCCCTACAGCTGTGCTTACTCTTTACATTCTTCTCCTTTATTTTTCTGTTTCTCTTTCTTTTCTGGTTTGAAGTTTGCAGACCTTGGGTCCATGACTCTGGAATCAATTCTCTATGAAAGGTTGACGACTTTTAAGGAAGAGTATTGATTCTTTTGACATTTGGTGTTGGAGAAGACTCCTGAGAATATCGCCTATATCCAGGAAAACAAACCAATGGCTCGTCAAACAAATCAACTCAGAGTTCACACTCAGGGCACAAATGATCAGACTTAAATTATATTACTGTACTTTGGACAGATTATGCAAAGATCTAGTTCTCTGGAAAAGGATGTAATGCTGGGGACGGTGGGAGGAAAGAGAAGAAGAGAATGACCTGCAGCAAGATGGATGGACTCAGTTTCAATGTTGAGTTGAGTTTACTAAGACCCAATTAGGGATACAATATCATGGAGAGAATCTATCTATGTGATCGCAAGAAGTCAAAGTGACTTGATAGCACATAATCAATCATTACCAAATCATTAGTCTATTTGAACAATGTATTATTGCAGAACCTGGTTATTTTACCTTAATCTCATTAATATTGATAGTTTTCAGGTTGCATTTGTCTTACACTAAGAATCTACATATGCCTACAAAGGGCATTTCTTTCTATAGTTATTTGGTTCAATTTGTTTTAGCTGTATATATTCGTTTTACTGGGTTGGTTGGTAAGTTGCAAACTAAATTTGTTGCATGGAATTTTGGAACTGTTGTGTTTCCTTTAGTTTTGTATGGTGCCTAGGTAAAGGTATGTGATTAATTGCTATTATGAAAAAAAATATTTTACAGACCAACACAGCCTGGTTTTAGTCAACATAGATGTAATGTCTCTAACCTGATCTGCATGCTATAACTTTCACTCTGGAGCACAACATAGAATTTTGTTGACTAAAAATGCATATCCATCTACATCTGCAAAGGAGCTGAAGAAGATAAAGTACAAACTTTGTAATTGTGCCCTCTAGTTTCTATCATAGGTCTTGACTCCACCCAGTGGCAACATAGAGCAAATAATATCCATTAACTGCAGCCTATAGGCTCAACTACAATGCAGGTCAAACTTGCTTGTCCTAAAACACACAAATTTGTTGTTGCTTCTATCACAAAAAAAGGGGGGGATGTTAGTTTTTTTCTAGATCAACTTCCGGAGTACTTTATATCAAACTGTTGAGTGTGTTCGTTTTAGTTAGTTTGTTTAAAATTTTTAGAATCTTCTTGATCTCAGTTACCTGGAAATTGCTTTGAGGTTGATTCATACAACAAGTTAGTTGACTTACTAAATTAACCCATTTTCTGAGTTTGCACAGTATATTGAACCAAAAATTGAACTTTTATCCCTCCAGATGGCTCCTATCATCTTTATCATCCATTCTGGGTCAAGACATAGAGAAGTTCAATAATATCCAAAAGGCCCAAGTTTTCCAATCATTCCCCTAGGACAATGGGCTATAAAATATACAGTGGTTCTAAAATGCAATGAGCTTTTTGCATGAAATAGTTCCATAGCTTTCCATCTTCAACACTTTTTCATATCTGCGATTATCTACGATTACTGCCAGCTAGTTTTCCTCAGAAACTGTAGAACTTTTCGTTCTACCAGTAAAGGAGAATATTTGTAGTTCAGGGTTGAAATGATGGGCTCTTCATAATGTTGTTACCTAGTTTGGGTAATGAAATCTCTGCAAGAAAACAACCAAGCTTAGAGAGCACCAAGGACCCCTCAAGTTTTCATTCTATAAAAATTCAATAAATAATAATAATAATTCTCCTCATGAAAAACTGAGAAAGCCACTTGGCCTTCATTTTTTGCACCCTAATAAATTTTATATTCACTGTCCCTGCTGTCATGCCCTTTCCACTCTTAATTATGACCACGCAATTGGCACCTCTGGAGTACAGAGACGTAATTCCCTTGACAAACAAGAACCTAGCGCCACCTGAGGCAAGTAATTCAGAAACCACTTTAAATTATAATTATTCGTTTTATTCCACTAAATTGTTACAAAATGACACCAGCTTGACCAGGTCAAAGAAATCACCTTGCAAATGTATGTGGCGTTTTAGGGGGCCTTCTTCAAAACGATCTGAAACTTGTGAGATCATAAAGCTCTCATGAGATTTCATCCAACGTATCCCAAGCTCTAACACAACCTGACATAGTTTGTCAAAACCTTGTGAGAGCTTACATTAGATTTTTGGCATCCTTCCACGTGACTTCGGACAACAGTCAATTGGTTGGGGGCAGGGTATACATTTGGTAAGTAAATAAATGCAGTTAATAACATTTCCCTACATGTGGTTCTCACAAGAGTGGTGGGTTAAGATGTTTAGTCTGGAAACATTATAACTGTAATTTCATTGTGTAAAGCTGTTAGCACCATTTCCAGGGGTTAGGGTTAGGGTTAGGGTTAGGGTTAGGGTTAGGGTTAGGGTTAGGGTGGTGTTGGGTTCCAGGAGAACCTTGTTGCTGACTTCTTGATGAAGACTAGAATCTATAATCCAGTCTGTCTGAGACAGAGCTTGGAGGGCAATAATAGGATGAAGCCACATTTGTTAAGATGTTCAGGGCCTGTCTATCCATAAAAATGACAGCCCACTTGTAGCAGATTCTTCTGAGGCTGATCCATTTGTTTTACAATATAATTTTCACCCTGCAATATAGGAGCGGGATGGCTTTATTGCAGGACACACAGAGAGAAAAATGTTAAATTTGCAAACCAATGAAATGGATGAGAAGATGCAGCCTACGCTGCCAATAGCAAATATGGAGAAAGCAAGCCACTAGCTTATTCTGCCCCAACTAATTTCACTTGGCAAACAGCGGAGTGACTTGGCAAAGGCAACAGAATAACATTCATTCCACAATGAGTGAAGAGAGAGATGACATTTGAGACTACAGATCTGTGGAATTTAATATCTTAAAACTATGGTTGCTTTGGAAGTGTCAGATTGTGCAATGAATTAACAACAATTTATATAACTCACAGCTTTTTCCAAATAATGCCAGCTGGAAGTGTGTGTGCTGTTAAAATACATCTTGAAACTTGCTTTCTTTTGCATGTTCTAAATTTGGGGCATCTATGGAGCATACAAAAGGTATGTGAGTCACACCTAAGTTGTTTCATTGCTTCATGCTCAGCCACAAGCCACCTAGGTTAGAATGTACTGTCTGACACAATGAATTGAAGAACTTCTAGATCAGGGGTCCCCAACCCCCTGTCTGTGGACCAGCACTGGTCTGCGGCATGCCAGTAACTGGTCCATGCAAACAAGCAAAGCCCCATCTGTGGAACGCAGGCAGCACACGAAACCATGCACCCTCCAATCTGCGGAAAAACCTTTCTCCATGGAACCAACCCCCTGGTGCCCAAAAGGCTGGGGGATACTATTCTAGATCATCCAAACTAGAACTTAATTCTACTAATGTCATACCCCAAAATTTGAACCAAGACAGATTCTGATAGTGTAATATTTATCATCTTTCAATGCCAAATGTCAAAGTCTATGATTTTGGGTCTACTATACTTAGTAAAGGGACGCGGTGGCTCAGTGGGTTAGGACGCTGAGCTTGTTGATCAGAAGGTCGGCAGTTTGACAGGTCGAATCCCGAGTGCCGCGTAACAGAGTGAGCGCCTGTTACTCGTCCCAGCTTCTGCCAACCTAGCAGTTCGAAAGCATGTAAAAATGCAAGTAGAAAAAATAGGGACCACTATGGTGGGAAGGTAACAGCGTTCCGTGCGCCTTTGGCGTCTAGTCATGCCGGCCACATGACCACGGAGATGTCCTCGGACAAGCGCTGGCTCTTCGGCTTTGAAACGGAGATGAGCACCGACCCCTAGAGTTGGAAACGACTAGCACGCATGTGCGGGGGAACCTTTACCTTTACCTTTTATACTTAGTAGTCTCTACTAGTCTTGCTTAGTATTCTCAGTGGATTTTAAAGAGAATCTATTACTGTGCATGTGTATTTCAGGTGTCAACAAAACTAGCCCTATGATTCCTTAGACATAGACATAGAATTATAGGGCTGGAAGTGACCTTGGAGTTCTTCTAGTCTCACCTCCTGCTCGAAACAAGGGACTTTATACCATCCTGGACAGATGAATTTTTGAAAATCTCCAGTGATGGAGCATCCACAACTCCAGGAGGCAAGCTGTTCCATTGATTAATTGTTCTGATGGATCAGCATTCTCCATCCCCCTCTGTCTCACGCCACCTCCTTCAGATCTGCCATAGACACCCCAATGTCATCCTTTATAGTGTCCAGCCATTGATTGCTCCCAGCATGATTGCTTTTTGAGTGAGCCAGCTCGTAAGACTTGACCAAAGTTTGACAACGTCTGTTTGGAGAGTTTGGCTTCAAGTGATATTTTGGTGATATTCAATTTAGGACTTCTTTGTTTGTTATTTATGTTATGAGCCATGGTGGCACAGTGATTAGAATGCAATACTGCAGGCTAACTGCCAACTGCCAGCAGTTTGATCCTGACTGGCTCAAGATTGACTTAGCCTTATGACTTAGCAATATGCTGACTCTGTAAATCACTTAGAGAGGGCTGTAAAGCACTATGAAGCAGTATATAAGCCTAAGTGCTATTGCTAAGTGCTATTTTTGCAGTCCATGGGATGTGTAATAGTCGCCTCCAGCACCACAGTTCAAAGGCTTCTCCTTCCTCCTATCTGCCTTTTTCAGAGCCCACATTTCACAGCCATAAGTAGTAACTGGAAAAATTATTACACAGCTACTTTTCTCAAAATCCAGAAGTTGAAAAAAATCACTTCAACTCCCAAAATTTTCTTTTGGAGATGTTTGGAGATGTTGACTGGGAGATGAAGCATCTCCGGTGGGAATGACTATCTAGAGTATCACTGTAGCATTCCTCTTCCATAACACCCAAATGACTTTGAACTGTTTGTGATTTAAATCCTCCATTTCCTTTATTTTCAATTGGCCATATCTCATTAAGAACACAATGCAGCTTGTGAAAACATGTCCTGGAATAGCATTACTACTGTCTTGGGATTAGGGTTTTTTTAACTAGAGAGAAACTTCCAGAGTCAATTTACAGTAATGTCAAGGAGCAATAAATATATTGGTGATGGAACAGGATGGGCACGAGAGAGATGGGGAACTACATGCTGATAGGAAAACATCAACAAATAAACTTTTTGTGCTCGTAATTAGACACACAAGATTATTATATGTTTAATTGACTAAAGTGACAATTTGGAATTACATCTAGTTGCATTTAATTGGATTTGGAACCTCCAGAGAGAAAGAAACTGAGAGGAGTATTGGAGGAGTTACCATAAAAAGCAAAGTGATTTTCTGAAGTCTGTAAATGCTTGCATTAATATCCACTGCACAATAGTTTTTAATATCCTCCCAGCCTAATAAGAGGAACTGGCAGTTGTTGCAACACTTGGGATACTAAAGCATATTTAATTAGTTGCAGCATTTGCAATCTCTCTTCTCCCTTCCTCCCATCGGTCCATTCCATAATTTCTACTGTAACATAATCAAAGGTGAACTACACTTGACTTTGCCACAAGGTTGAGATATTCTCTGGCACAATCTTCACGCTCTGAATCTATGTGTGCATAAATTCTGCCTGTATACAATGCAATGGGTACCTCCCTAAACACTTTAAAGTGAAGCAAATTAAACATTTGGGGGATAGACAAAATACTTGCATATTCACAATGCACGTAGAAATATGTATCACGTGCCAGGAGAATAATGGCTCACATTTTGCTACCTCATAAGACTGTGTTTCCATGGAGGCTATTGATTTTGATAAGCACAGCTATGAAGACACACTATTATGAACAGATCCTTTTTATAGAGATGGGCAAAGGAGGTGAGTGGGAGGGAGGAGCGCCTAGGTTGTCAGAAATGAACAGAAGAATGTTCTCAAGTGGACCAGGACAGGATCTTCTGGAGAAGAAGGAATTCTCTTGGGGAAAGGGCTATTTTGCATTTGAGAGTTTTATTGTAGCCCCATTGAATACTTGTGGAAAACTTCATAACTTGGAGTGCAATGAGGAAACCTAAGGAATTCCTACACCCATGGTTAACAGTTCCTATTCCTATTTTAGTCTGGGTTTATCTACCATCATCTAAAGTTTTTTTTTGTTAGGCCCCAAAACTATACTTCAATAAATGCAACAATAAATAAAATAAAGATGTCAACGTGCAAAACTTAATCTTGGATCCCAGAATCAAACCAGAGATGATGAACCATCAACCCTCTCTTAAGCCAGATGTCCCTGAACTAAGATCCCAAACATAAGATCTCACAGCCACATTTTGCTAAATGTCAAAGGAAGGAAACTTCCTGTTTTTCAGTTACCATATTCACATGATATACTTAATTGGGTCCTGATGGAATCATGAGTTACAGAAATGGGGTTTTTTTTAAAGAATTCTTTCTTTCTCCCTGTCTTTCTCTCCATTGTATATTTTGTCCCTGCCTTGAGGTGATGAAAAAGGGAAAGAAAAGATGATGCTATCCCTGCTTGTGCTAACACTACTTGGAACATCATGGAAAAATCCAATGGTTCAATTAAAGAGCAGCGTAAAATGACAATCTCCCAGTCATCTTCACAACTACTAGGAAGCCATCAAAGAAAGCTGTTCCCTATCTAAGCAGTCATTTGTGATTATCAGCCACCAGCACACAGAGATTTGTCCCAGGATAGCTTCTAACTAAATTAGTCATGTTGTCCAAACACAGCTAGAAATGATTCTCTAGTTTAGGGGGAGAAAAAGACAAAAGCTGTCCATCAATGGTGGATATCCTTTCAGTTCTGTCTTATTGCAACACGTTCTCCATTGACAAAGGGACAAGGCAAGAGAGCCAATTCAATGGATTAGATTTTGCACAGCAGATCTCCTAACTTCTGCTCTGATTGTTCCATAGTTTACATACTTTATGTCTTATGCCTTTATGTCATAAACATTACATTTGTGTATTCTTGTTTTTCTTCTTGCTACCCTTTAATATGTTCCATTTTCTAATTCTGTTGTGTCACTAGAAGCACCATGATTGCTGACTACACGTACTGGCTGTCTGGAGGAAGAGATCAGCACACCAGCAAGCTCATCAAACTGTATTGGCAGGTAAAAATGAATGGCCTAACTAAGAGAGAGGTGCCCCCATTGCTCTTCAAATCCAGATGAAGGATTGGTGTTTAAAAGACTGCCAGCTAAGGTAGCTCTGGGACTTATCAATCAGAAAGCCATTATATATGGCAGCAACGTATTTATAATGAAGGAGATTTTTTTCCCTAAGACTAATTTTAAGGGGGGGGGAATCAAGATTGACGCATAATTCAGTTTTACTGAGTATAAACAAATTTCAACATTGATAGAAATACGCGCACACATGCACAGACATAGATAAAATTCAGTTATAGTAGCTTCAGCTCGATTTTTCTGAAGTTCCCTCTTGCACTTTTGCTAGCCAAAAAGCTATTCATATAGTAAGTCAAGCTTTCTGCTTCATCAAGAAAACAGTTTTGAGAAAGTTGAATTTTGCAAGCAAACAGTCAATTTTGCCCTTTCCAACTCATTATGTGGAACCAATTAGCTAGCAGATTTCACCACATCTCTGAATGAAATGACATCATTTGTTGTAATTTCAATATATCCACAAGTAGATTCCAATATGTATTTTGTACCAGAATAACAGCCATTGTTATTCAGTTATTCAGTTGCTTCCAACTTCTCTTAACTCAATACAAATCATTTACCAGGATTGTCAGTGGGTAACTCAAAAATATTTGAGTTTTCATAGGCTAATCCATCTCATGTCATGTGCGAGGAACCACAAGCTTCCAATACAAGGAGTTAATCAGAGTGGTATGTTTATTCTTACTCACCTATGGACAGGATTCTTGCCAGACTAAAGTACTCAGTACTGAACTGCTAGATTTAACAGAATAACAGAGTTGGAAGGGACCTTGAAGGTCTTCTAGTACAACACACTGCTCAAACACTAGTACTATGAAGTTTAGGGAGGGTATCTTTCTTCCTTTCCCATGAGCAAGGCTAGCTAGCTTTTCCATCCTCCCCTCAACTTAGCTCCAGTTCCCACCACAACCTCAACAGGAATGGGAGGAAACAGGAAGAATAACAAAACCATTTAGAACTTATATCAGAACACTCAATGCATGCAAGAAAGGGTGGAACTTTTAATATGAGCCTTTGAGGCTATTTTCATGATTTTGACCAAAGCCACAACTATGGTGAGCAACCACACCAGTGATTGTATTTAACCATCTTGTATTCTGTTGGCCTTTTTTTCAATGGCCTTTAGGTTTTTCAAGTGCCAAGATCTGTCCAGTGATTCTTTCATTCACATTATTTATCTAAAATATTTATGTTCCAGAATCCTTATTAGTGATTTCAGTCAGCAATCCGTGTTTATTTCCTCTAGTATTGAATGATTTGTTCTTTCTATGGCACAGCAATTTTTTCCAGCTACACAATCCAAAGACATCCATTCTTCTTCACTCAGCCTCTTGATGGCCCAGTTTTATAGCCATGTGCGACATTGAGAATACTATGGCCTGGACAATAACTTTTTTTTTGGTCAATGTGGTATCTCTCTGCTTGTGTTACTATCATTATCCCAAGTTGCAGGACTTATTTTTATTTCATAGCCACCTTCACCATTCCTATTAATTTTTGAGCTTAGGAAAATAAACTCAGTTACTCCTTAATCTTAACAAAAAAAAACAGAGTTGAAAGAGACTTTGGAGGACTTCTAGTCCAACCCCCACCCCGCCGCCGCTCAAGCAAGAAACCTTATATAGTTTAAGACAAGTGATTGTTCAATCTCTTCTTAGAAACCTCGATTGATGGAGAACCCACAATATCTGAAGCCAAGTCTTCTTTTTCTCCTATTTGTACTGGATTAGAATTGCCTGTTGACATAATGTCGGTTTGTTATTGTGATGGTTTTAATTTATTTTTTATTTTAATTCCATTTATATCCCTCCCTTCTCCGAAGACTCAGGGCGGCTTACAAGCTTAGCAGTAGCTAATGTTAAGCAGCAGACTAGTTTGCCCTTACTTATTTTATCCTGAACAAGATATTTGTGGTTCCCAGTTATCAAACTGATATTGTAATGGTATGTAGGAATGATCTTCTGGGGAAGAAATGCTGCCTAGAAAATAATCAGATAATAGAGGGAATAGCCTGTAGTTGCATAAGGGGTTGATGTCCTTTGGCATATTTTTCAGCTGCTATATGGGTTCTTTTGTTGTTTGGTTAGGTTTCCTATGATGGATAATCTGGGTGATCTGCTAATTTGTCTGTTTTGTATGCCATCTCATAATTGTGACTCTGGGTAGCAACCATACGATTAAAACAGCAAAAAACAAAGCAGCACTATAATAATAATGGTGCCCAAGGTCAACATGTCTAAATCCATACATCCACCATATTTGTCAAGAAAAAAAAAGCATATTGACAAACTCATCTAGCCTGTAGGTCCCATATCTGAAGAAACATCTATGTCCATGTTTCTCAATCTTGATAACTTTAAGATCTATGGACTTCAGTTCCCAGAATTCCTCAGCCAACATGCTGGCCATGGAATTGTGGGAGTTGAAATACATACATCTTAAAGTTGCCAAGGTTGAGGAACACTGATCTAGGTCTTTGAGCATTCTTTTTTTGGGATTCACACAGTATGGAAAATAATAAAAATCCTAACGGAGGTCAGCATTAACCAAAGTTAACATTGTATACAATTGAATGTGTGATATTTTTGGTTAAAAAATAAGCTTGTAAGCTGCCCTGAGTCTTTGGAGAAGGGCGGGATATAAATGGAATTAAAATAAATAAATAAATAAATAAATATGCTAGGCCAGCAGTTATAAAGTTGATACCACTGTGATTTCATGAGGCTATCTTTCACTGAGATACTCTCTTAGTCTAGCTACCATTTCAAGGCTATGAAAACCGCAAACTATTTTCTGTTTCAGAAGATTTATTTTTCTAGGCGAATGAGATTTTATTTATAGTATCAAATGCAAGGAAATTTCATTGTTAATTGTTAAAGAGTTGTCTGAATAGGGGAGGGGCAGAGAAAGAAAGAGCCAGTAGTGAGTCATAGCTATAATTTATACCATTAGAGGGAAGAAGCTTATAAATGAAATTCAGAAAACTGACAAAAGAGCAAGTGGAGTAGAAGATAGTTCATTATATTCTATTCCTTATGCTCTGTCTGAACATTTGTCAGAAGGAAGAAGCAAGGCTCTTAATATGGTTGGTGTCAGGATGAATCCAAAAGATAGCAGGAAGTGCAAAAAATGCTTGTGCAGCAGTGAGGCTATGAAAAAATAGCTTTTGTGCAAAACTTTGAGGCCCGATGAAATGCCTGCTGAGTAACCCTATTGAAGCCAATTTGTGTGTCATAGCAAAGACCAATGCAGTGACTTTTCTGATGCTCCTGGGATTCTTATCAACAATCATGCAAGTTCACTTCTGTGTAAAGAAAATGCTAAGGAACTTAAGCAGCATGATGGAACTCCTCTACTTTGACATTGACATGAGTGCTGTGCCACTGAATGTTATCATCTCATTAAACATGGAGCCTTTCTGAGTTTCTCTGGGGTGTGATGGCTAATACTGATGTAGGCTTCTTTCACTTTCTCAGTAGGGCCAGCCACAAGACTTTGCTTTTCTTGCTCTAATGCTAATGGTATATTCTATGAAGGTGCCGTCCACAAAACTAGGAATTTAAAGGTAGAAGCTCCATATAGCACCCATAGGTGACCAGTCCAGAATACACTTCTGGACCCAGTCTTAAAAGTTCTGCATAACCTGGGGCAAGTTTAACTCTCTCAGCAGTGAGCAAATGGTTGCCAGGTTAATGCAGTTGTGTTCCAAACATTTACTACTTTTAAGAAATTAAGAGATAGGAATAGCAATAGTACTCCATTTCATAGTGCTTTATCGCCCTCTCTAAGCAGTTTACAGAATCAGCATCTTGCCCCCAACAATCTGGATCCTCATTTTACCAAGCTTGGAAGGATGGAAGGCTGAGTCAACCTTGAACCGGTCAGGATAGAACTGCTGGCAGTCAGTAGAATTAGCTTGCAATACTGCATTTTAACCACTGCACCACCATGGATCTTCACACAAAGACCATGTTTTTTATACCACCCTCCATTCCTAAAGCTTCTCTATCTTTGTGGCACTATAGTCCACTGTGCCTACCTACCTTCTTCTGGTTATTGCCATGAAGACACAACTTTGTTATAATAGAGTCCTGCTTAGAAGACACTAATAATAATAATAATAATAATAATAATAATAATAATAATAATAATAATAATAATAATAATAATAATAATAATAATAATAATAATAATAATAATCAGAAGAAGAAGAAGAAGAAGAAGAAGAAGAAGAAGAAGAAGAAGAAGAAGAAGAAGAAGAAGAAGAAGAAGAAGTTGGAAGGGACCTTGGAGGTCATCTAGTCCAAACCCCTGCTCAGGCAGGAAACCCTATACCATTTCAGACACTAAGATTTGCCAGTGTGCTTTGCCCAAGCCAGCCAAACCAGACGGGGAAATACAAGTAGATGAGTTAATTCTACTCTATTGCCAGGATACATTAACAGAATATTTCATGTCTGAAAGTGCAAATCTCCCATTGCATCTATTCACTTTGTCCTTCAAGGCCATTCATATATACCAGACATGTCAAACACAAGGCCCGGGGGCCGGATCCGGCCCACAAAGTGGTTTCATGCGGCCCACGAAGCCATCCTGGAAACAGTGAGGGAACGGCCCCCACTGCCTTGGCCCTGGCCCAGAGACCCTCACTCTGCCATCGACCCTCAGATCTGTCCCACTCCTGCCCAGGCCCCCATAGGCACCATTGATGCGAACGATGTAGAGCTGGCCACGCCCACCCAGTAGGCCATATGCACTCTAGCCACGCCCACCCAGTAGGCCATGCCCACCCAGGCCACACCCACCCAGCCCCCTGAGGGCAACCACAATGCTGATGCGGCCCTCAATGAAATTGAGTTTGACACCCCTGATATATACCATTACACTGGCACTCCACCGAGGCTAATCATGAGCTGATTCTGCCCAGCACAGGTCAGACTTATCTATGTCTCCACTGAGCCTTGGTGGAGCAGTGGGGTAATGCCTCCTTAAGTAACACCAGCTGCCTGCAATTAGTGCAGGTTCGCATCCCACCAGGCTCAAGGTTGACTCAGCCTTCCATCCTTCCGAGGTAGGTAAAATGAGGACCCAGATTGTTGGGGGCAATTAAGCTGACTTTGTAATAATGCCGCTTGGGGGGGATGTGTGAAAGCCCTAATAAGCAGGCATATACATAGAATGAAGGCTACTGCTAAGCTTGTAAGCCGCCCTGAGTCTTCGGAGAAGGGCGGGATATAAATGGAATTAAAATAAAAATAAAAAAAATAAATGTCATCCTTTTTGGCACGTCACAGAAAAATAGTGATTGGAGCTAGCAAAACTAACCTGCTTTCCCAGGACACATTAGCTGGCATTCTTCAAGTAGCATGCCAAGCTTAACATTCAGAAAAACAAGTAGAAGGGGAGAAGGAACTTATTTTCTCTAGTTTTTTGGAGCTGTTATTTTTTTTCCAGTTGGAACAAAAAGCTTAAGACTCTGTTGTGATGAAACTGTTGAGGATATCCAGCTGAAAGCTGTCAGGAGAATGGTCTCTAAAGATTTGTTTATGTATTTATTTATGCATTTTAAATTAAATTATTTACTTCAGTTTATATGGCCACCCACTTGCAAGCAATTCCGGGCAGCTAATAACAATCAGAAAAATGCAGGGGGGAAAAATATGAAAAGAACATAAAAGAAGATTTGTAAAATCTACTATCCCTACTGTTTTCATGCTAGCCTGCCAAAAACAAACAAACAAGCAAACAACAACAAAAAAAACCCACCAAAGCAGCTCTAAGCGTTTTGATGGTTTCCCGTTATATCTTGCAGCCACTTTCTTTTCAAACTGAATCTCTGTTGAAGTCAGACTGAATCAGTTGACCCTCAGATTTAGAAATGTAAATTCAATCTGAATCATAGCTCTCAAAGATCAAGGCCCGTTCATACACATCAAATTAAGGCTTGTTGGATAAGAGAGAAAGTAAAGTCTGCACTCAAAGTTGGAAGCTCCAGGGTATGGTAAGTACAGGTAGTCCTCGATATATGACCACAATTGAGGCCAACATTTCTGTTGTTAAGTGAAACATTCATTAAGTGAGCTTTACCCCATTTTATGACCTTTCTTGCGAGAGTTGATAAGTGAATCACTGCAGTTGTTAAGATAGTAAAATGGCTGTTGAGCGAATCTTGACTTCCCCAGTGAACTTGCTTATCAGAAGGTCGTCAGAGGTGATCACACGGCCCCGAGACTCTGCAACCGTCATAAATATGAGTCAGTTGCCACGCGTCTGAATTTTGATCATGTGACCGTGGAGATGCTGCAACAGTCGTAAATGTGAAAAATGGTCATAAGACACTTTTTTCAGTGCTATCGTAATTTCAAACAGTCACTAAATAAACTGTCATAAGTCAAGGACTACCCATATAATTCAACAAGATTAGCTATTTCATGGGAAGCTAGTGATATCTGTCTGAATTTAAAGGTCCAGACCCAGTTATATAACGTTAAAAGGTAAAGGTAAAGGTTACCCCACACATGTGTGCTAGTCGTTTCCAACTCTAGGGGCCGGTGCTCATCTCCTTTTCAAAGCCGAAAAGCCAGCGCTTGTCCGAGGACATCTCCATGGTCATGTGGCCGGCATGATTAGATGCCAAAGGCACATGGAGCACTGTTACCTTCCCACTGTAGTGGTCCCTATTTTTCTACTTGCATTTTACGTGCTTTCGAACTGCTAGGTTGGCAGAACCTGGGACGAGTAACATGCACTCACTCTGTTACGCGGCACTCGGGATTTGACCCGCCAAACTGCCGACCTTCTGATCGACAAGCTCAGCGCCCTAACCCACTGAGCTACCGCATCCCTTATATAACGTTAGAAAGATAGTTGTGGCAATTAATAAGATTTCTAGCTGCCCAAAAGACAGTAAGTTAATATCTAGTATCTTGATGGTTCTGCAATTGTCAGTGCTAGATAAACATGAAACTCAGATCATTGAGAAACAGTTGATAAGTGTTGCCTTGAATGAGATATGGAAGTTGTACAGAGAGGTTGTAAAGAAAAAGGGACAAATTTTCCCAGATGAAACTGGAAACGCTGTTGAAGTCTATAAAAAGACTGCTCTGTGTTCTTGGTGTCTTTAAGATATGTAGACCTTAACTTCCCAAATTCCCCAGCCAGTATGGGTTGAAGGTCACACATCTTAAAGCTGCCAAGGTTGAAAAACACTTTGTTAGGTAACATTTCCAGGCCAAATACCATCTTCTAAGCCAAGGTAAATTTGGGGAAAGAGGGTCAAGAAGGAAATGAACTGGTATTCTATTTTAAGATTAAAACAATATTTGCTTTAATACCAATCAAAGCTGGGCTTGTTCCAAGGTACTGTGGCCAGCTTCAATGTTTGTGTGATACTCATGTAGACGCATATAAAGACCAAGTTCTGTTTGCATTATTATATTTGCAGACCTGCCATTTCATTCAAAGTAAACAGTATTTCAGGGTCTGAAAGCATTTATTAATATACTATCTCAATGTTAAGGTAATGCCAAAAATAAGATGTCCTATCTTTGCGTGCTTATGATTCTGGGTAACCAAAGCAACAGCACCGATTATAGACTCCTTTAGCTAGCGAGCCGCTTCCTTCAGAATTCTTTTATTTAAAAATTGTACAGAGCTACTGAGAGAAATACTGCAGACTTGAGAAAGGACATGGAAAAGAACTTTTAACACTAAGAATTATGTCTAATTGTTACAAATTGTTTGTGTGTGTATGTTTTTAATAAAACTGAAAAGAAGAAGAATTTGGCCAAAATTGTTGGAGGGAAAAAAATACTTCTTTTTGGCTGTTGTGCTTTCTTTATAGCAGAATCAATCATGGATTAGTCTGAAGAATGGATACTTAAATCTGTAACATAATTGATCTGCATTACCCTCAAATAATGACACTTAGCCTCAGTGGCTTTGCTAGTTAATCCTAGCTAATTGACCACATAGCACTGTAAAGTCACTTCATTTATTGCCTGATCCTTGATCAAGTGAGATCATCTATTCGTTGCTGCAAGTAAAGTGGTTCTAAACCAGGAAAAGCCCTGGTGCTAAACATGATAGAAAAAGGTGACTTTGCCAGATTGTCAGCAGATTTCTGTAGTATAGGTAGTCCTCGCCTTACGACCACAACTGAGCCCAAAATTTATGTTGCTAAGTGAGATATTTGTTAAATGATTTTTTGCCCTATTTTACAACCTTGCTTGCCACAGTTGCTAAGTGAATCATTGCAGTTGTTAGGTTAGTAGCACAATTGTTAAGTGAATCTGGCTTCCTCATTGACTTTGTCAGAAGGTCGCAAAAGGGGATCACATGACCCTAGGACACTGCAACCGCCATCAGTATGAGTCAGCTGCCAAATGAGTGCATTTTGATCACATGATCATGGGGATGCTGCAATGGTTGTTAAGTGTGAAAAATGGTTGTAAGTCCCTTTTTTCAGTGATGTTTTAACTTTAAATGAACAGTTGTGAGTTGAGGTGTACCTGTATTATGGCATATTCTTTCCTTCCTTGTGTCTTTCTCTCCTTCCCTTTCCAGCCACAATACTGACTTGTCCTCATTCTTCTGAATTTTTCTGTGATAGGGGATCCATCATTTTCCTTTTCAAACTGTCTGGTTGATTAATTGCCAGTTTGGTTGTTTTTCTAACTATGCTGTTTCCTTATCAACTTTGCATAGATTGTCTTTGTGCTCAGCAGATTTTATTTCAACATATTCTGCATCATAAAAAGAGCCATCTGCAACAGGTCTTTTCCCAAATCAATAAGTACAGACTGCTTTCTCTCTCATATCCCAGATTAAGTTGGTTTAGGTTGAAAGAGGCGGGCCGCTGTCTACCATTGCAATCTGGACTCTATTGCAATAAGGGGGACATGATAGCAGTGTTCCAATATCTCAGGGGCTGCCACAAAGAAGAGGGAATCAAGCAATTCTCCAAAGCGCCTGAAGGCAGGACAAGAAGCAACGGATGGAAACTAACCAAAGAGAGAAGCAATGTAGAATTAAGGAGAAATTTCCTGACAGTTAGAACAATTAATCAGTGGAACAACCTGCCTCCAGAAGTTGTAAATGCTCCAACCCTGGAAGTTTTTAAGAAGAGACTGGACAGCCATTAGTCTGAAATGTTATAGGGTTTCCTGACTGAGCAGGGGGGTTGGACTAGATGACCTCCAAGGTCCCTTTTAACTCTGTTATTCTGTTGATTCCTTCCATCTGCATGTGGATAAATATTCATAGTTCTTTCCACACCATGCATTCTGCTTACTGGTTGTTGTTTTTTTCTTTCCTTCAAACCAAAACACCTTACTGGGGTCAGTCTAAGACATGTTGCTTTTTTGAGACAAAAGACAAGATGGTGCCACCTCCTCAGACACCTACTCCTTTCCATATATAGAAGCTGATGGGGCGGACAGGTGTGTCTTAATTCAGCACTGGCAATAAGAAAATCAGGGAGAACAGGTAAACAGATTTCTTTCATTCTTGAATGCAAGTTTGCCCCATATTTCACTTTTCAATTTTATCTGAACAAGAATACATTTCCCCCATCAAAATCAGCATTTCCCCCAGTGTGTGTGGGGGGGTGGGGGGTGCGGTGTGTGTGCGCTGCTCATTATGCAGAAAAACTGAAACTCTGCTGCATGCAGAGAACCAACCAACTGCTCAGGTATCCTCGACATATGACAATTGGAACAGGACATCCAGTTATATGCAGTTGTGCCTTTCCACAGCAGTAGTTAAGCAAATGGTTAAGTGAATCACACAGTCATGAAGGGAAGGGTCATTAAGCAACCCCTTTTTTCTGAATGGGCAATTTTGGCAGAAAGCAGCAAAAGAAAATATCACAAATCACAAATCTCCTGTGACCACGAGATGCTGCAATCTGGTCGTAAATGTGGGCCTGTAGACAAGACTGTAAGGACTATAAGGACCATGAGCTGACCAAGGAGAGGGAGAAGCACAAAATTGGGACGATGACTAGAAATGGTTTACAGGCCATAAAGTACCCATTCCATGGCTGCTGTAACTTCGAATTGTCCTAAAACAAAAGTCTGTAGCTCCTTGCTTGCTTCTTTCAGCCAGTTTTTCCTATACGTTTCTACCTCTAGATCAGGGGTGTCAAACTGCCAGCCTGTGGGCCAGATGTGTCACGCCAAAACCGCGCCCACCCCAATTGCCGGCAATGGGGAAAAAAGTCACGATACGTCGCAACACATCACATGATGTCGCAAGTTTGACACCCGTGCTCTAGATCACATGTGGACTTCATTTCCCAGAATTCTTCATCCAGCTATGTTGAAGGCCATAAGACTTAAAGTTGCCAAGGTTGGAGACCCCAGCTCTAGATCAATGCTTCTCAAGCTTGGCAGCTTTAAGATGTGTGGACTTCAACTCCCAGAATTCTTAAAATGATGGAGGTTGAGAAATACTGCTCTAGATCTACAACCTTTGCTGAGATGAGTCATAGTAGTAGTAGTAGTAGTAGTAGTAGTAGTAGTAATAACAAAAAAGTTGGAAGGGACCTTGGAGGTCATCTAGTCCAACCCTCTGCTCAGGCAGGAAACCCTATACCATTTCAGACAAATGACTGTCCAGACGCTTCTTAAAAAATTCCAGTGTTGGAGCATTCACAGCTTCTGGAGGCAGGTTGTTCCACTGGTTAATTGTTCTGTCAGAAAATTTCTCCTTAGTTCTAGGTTGCTTCTCTCTTTGGTTGGTTTCCATCAATTTCTTCTTGTCTTGCCTTCATATGCTTTGGAAAATAGCTTGACTCCCTCTTCCTTGCGGCAACCCCTGAGATATTGGAACACTGCTATCATGTACCCCCTCACTCTTCTTTAGACTAGACATACCCAATTCCAACAACCGTTCCTTATATCTTTTAGCTTCCAGTCCCCTAATCAACTTTGTTGCTCTTCTCTGCACTCTTTCTAGAGTCTCAACATCTTTTTACATCTTGGTGACCAAAACTGGATGCAGTATTCCAAGTGTGGCCTTACCAAGGCATTGTAAAGTAGTATTAACACTTCATGTGATCTTGTTTCTATCCCTCTTTTAATGCAGCCTAGCACTGTGTAGGCTTTTTTGGCAGCTGCACCACACTGCTGGCTCCTATTGAAGTGATTGTCCATAAGTAATAATGTAGTGAAAAAGCTCCCTTTTTTGCATATAAAATATCCCAGATTCAATCTACGTAAGACCGGGAAAAGGGGACGCACCTTGGGAAGCAGCATCCTAGCAGTCATAATAATGTTGAAATAAATTGTCCAGGTGGATCCAATAGAAGTCAGATTTGCAAGATGACACTTCTTATGTTGTTCCTTCCCATTGCAGAGAGGCTTGGTCACGCATCATTTTCTTCATCATGATCAAAGGCTTCCTCCAAAATGGAGCCATCTTTGATTGTTTATCATATACAACCATTTTTTTAGTGACCGTTTGAAATTACAACTGCACTGGAAAAAGTGACTTATGACCATTTTTCACACTTACGACCATTGCAGCATCCCCATGGTCACATGATCAAAATTCAGATGCTTGACAATTGGTTCATATTTATGATGGTTGCAGTGTCTCAGGGCCATATGTTCTCCTTTTGCAACCTTCTGACAAGCAATGTCAGAATGGGGAAGCCAGGTTCACTTAAGGTGTTAGTAACTTAACAGCAGCAGCAATTCACCTACTAAATGTGGCAAGAAAGGTCGTAAAATGGACAAAACTCACTGAACAATCATCTCACAGGTGAAACTCGAAAAACTAGAATATCGTGCAAAAGTTCATTTATTTCAGTAATGCAACTTAAAAGGGGAAACTAATATATGAGATAGACTCATTACATGCAAAGCAAGATAGTTCAAGCCCTGATTTGTCATAATTGTGATGATTATGGCATACAGCTCATGAAAACCCCAAATCCACAATCTCAGAAAATTAGAATATTGTGAAAAGGTGCAATATTCTAGGCTCAAAGTGTCCCACTCTCATCAGCTAATTAAGCCATAACACCTGCAAAGGGTTCCTGAGCCTTTAAATGGTCTCTCAGTCTGGTTCAGTAGGAATCACAATCATGGGGAAGACTGCTGACCTGACAGTTGTGCAGAAAACCATCATTGACACCCTCCATAAGGAGGGAAAGCCTCAAAAGGTAATTGCAAAAGAAGTTGGATGTTCCCCAAGTGCTGTATCAAAGCACATTAATAGAAAGTTATGTGGAAAGGAAAAGTGCGGAAGAAAAAGGTGCACAAGCAGCAGGGATGACCGTAGCCTGGAGAGGATTGTCAGGAAAAGGCCATTCAAAAGTGTTGGGGACTTTCACAAGGAGTGGACTGAGGCCGGAGTCAGTGCATCAAGAGCCACCACACACAGACGGACCCTGGACATGGGCTTCAAATGTCGTATTCCTCTTGTCAAGCCGCTCCTGAACAACAAACAACGTCAGAAGCGTCTTACCTGGGCTAAAGAAAAACAGACCTGGTCTGTTGCTCAGTGGTACAAAGTCCTCTTTTCTGATGAGAGCAACTTTTGCATCTCATTTGGAAACCAAGGACCCAGAGTCTGGAGGAAGAATGGAGAGGCACACACTGCAAGTTGCTTGAAGTCCAGTGTGAAGTTTCCACAGTCTGTGTTGATTTGGGGAGCCATGTCATCTGCTGGTGTTGGTCCACTGTGCTTCATTAAGTCCAGGGTCAACGCAGCCGTCTACCAGGAGATTTTGGAGCACTTCATGCTTCCTTCCGCAGACGAGCTTCATGGGGATGATGACTTCATTTTCCAGCAGGACTTGGCACCTGCCCACACTGCCAAAAGCACCAAAACCTGGTTCAATGACCGTGGGATTACTGTACTTGATTGGCCAGCAAACTCGCCTGACCTGAACCCCATAGAGAATCTATGGGGCATTGCCAAGAGAAAGATGAGACCGAACAATGCAGAAGAGCTGAAGGCTGCTATTGAAGCATGCTGTTCTTCCATAACACCTCAGCAGTGCCACAGGCTGAGAGCTTCCATGCCACACCGCATTGAGGCAGTAATTGCTGCAAAAGGGGCCCAAACCAAGTACTGAATACATATGCATGCTTATACTTTTCAGAGATCCGATATTGTTCTATGTACACTCCTTGTTTTATTGATTGCATGTAATATTCTAATTTTCTGAGATTGTGGATTTGGGGTTTTCATGAGCTGTATGCCATAATCATCACAATTGTGACAAATCAGGGCTTGAACTATCTTGCTTTGCATGTAATGAGTCGATCTCATATATTAGTTTCCCCTTTTAAGTTGCATTACTGAAATAAATGAACCTTAGCACGATATTCTAATTTTTCAATTTTCACCTGTAGCAACAGAAATTTTGGACTCAACTGTGATCATAAGTTGAGGACTACCTGCAGAGAGCGCTATACAGCTCCTTTCCCAAGCCATCACCAGCCATGGTTGTGGGAGGAAGGGACAATATTCTCTGCAACCTTGTCCAAGTGTTTTGTCTATTTTTTTCATAAGTTTAGGTTATTTACATAGGATCTGAGCCCATGAGCATTGTTCATGCACCCCAATCCTCTCTCTGTAAGTCTGGATGATTTACACAGGGTTTGTTTGATGAAAGCTTCTCCTCTTTTGTTGTGGAAGAGAGGAAGAATCAGAATCATAAGAAACCTTTTCTGCAGAATGTTGGCAGCAGCGTAAAAATACTTGGCATTGGGTTTCTTCTCAGTGGATGGCACAGACGCTTCCTACCTTCTGTTCGATAGGTGCTGAGAACGTCCCATTGTTTGCTAATTGGATATCTTGCCCGCTTATTTCCAAAGCAGGAAAACAGAAACTGCTGCATTGATTTCATTGATCCCAGGCCAGCTATATCTAATCTGGATATGCTAAACAAGCGCATGCAATAAGCAAAGTCTATTGGATAGTAAAAAGGGGATTTTGGAATCAATTCCATTGGCATCATGCTCCCATTACATGTTCTCACGATCACGTTGCTTTTATTCCAGAAGTGAATATGTAAAATGGCTAATTACTGGCTCATACTAGACTAGCATAAAATGATGAATTTGTGATACAGTTCGACCAGCCTGTTGCTTTAGCATCTTGTGTGAACAACACCATCAACTTTAGCATCATATACTGAAGATGTGAAGAGTTGAAGAGGTGTAGAGTTCAACTTTCAGAATTCTTCAGCCAACCAAGCTGACTGGGGAATTCTGGGAGTTGCTAAATCTCACAATCTCAAAGTTGCTAAATTTCACAAAACACTGGACTAAATTGAACCAGGGAACTATTTTTACCTTGACTTACGCACTGGTCTAAACTGTTCTGGCATGAGTCTACAATAGAAATGTTGCAATGCGTGCAATTTTGTGAGCAGGTAGGGCATATGCTTACATGTTATGGTGAATTTGCCTATTCAGAAAACAATCAAAAAAATGAACGTTTTGTAGAATACAGGTGGTCAGGGCTTTTTTTTTTGTCATAAAATGCTCAGAACGGAGTTCCGGCACCTTTTTTGGATGGAACCTTGTAGGGTAGGCAAGGCAGGTTGTATGACATGTGTGAGTTCCGGCACCTTTTTCTTTTACAAAAAAAATGACTGCAGGTAGTGCTCAACTTATAACCATTTGTTTAGTGACCATTCAAAGTTTAAACACTGAAACAGTGAGTTATGACTGCTTTCCACACTTATGACTATTGCAGCATCCCATGGGTCATATGATCAAAATTCAGACACTTGGCATGTGTTTATGATAGTTGCAGTGTCCCGGGCTCATGTGATCATGGTTTGTGACCTTCTGACAAGCAAAGTCAATGAGGAAGCCAGATTCACTTAACAACTCTGTTATTAACTTAACTGCAGCAATTCACACAACACCTGTGGCAAGAAAGCTCATAAAATGGGACAAAATTCACTTAACAATTGTCTCGCTTAGTGATGGAAATTTTGGGCTCAATTGTGGTTGTAAGTCAAGGACTATCTGTACTCTTCACCATCCCAGTGCAACCCAAAGGCAAGACAGCAAATAAATGAAAGGAAATCTAATACTTTAGGGTGCATCAAATTTATATTTGTTCATTTTTAATTTAAAGAATCTTTAAAAGTCAGGTGGGAAAAGGAAGCCTGGCAGGTATTATTGGATACTAAGACAGGGATTTGGGAAACAAGGAAGGAATACCTGGCAGGTATTGGCTAGGAGCATCTTGGCACAAGCAAGCAGCATCTTACTTACCTCTTATCTGTAGTTATCCACATCACATTAAAGGTGTGATTACAGAAGCTATTCTCATTTGTGATGAAACTAATATCCCCATGTAAAAAAACTGCTGCTCTTCATTTCTACTAATTGTGGATGAACATGCCCTGTTAACCAATTTTTCTGCCACATCCTCTTAACGTTTCCTTCATTTCATCTCCAGCCCATAGGTGAAGCAATTTAAGTTCATATTTGAGTGTTCCCATTTTAAGGTTGTCTCCTCCTCCTCCTCCTCCTCCTCCTCCTCCTCCTCCTCCTCCTCCTCCTCCTTTTGCCATGGATATTGGCACACTTTACCAATGATGTGATTGCTGACATGGTTATGAATAACAATGAGCCCACATCCTTGTGATCACCTTAGGCTGTTGTGAGTATTTATTTATTTTATTTATTTTAATCCCATTTATATCCAGCCCTTCTCCGAAGACTCAGGGCGGCTTACAATTTAAAGCACAAATCAATGTGCTTAGCAGTAGCCTTCATTCTATGTATATGCCTGCTCATTAGGGCTTTCACACACGCCCAAGCGGCATTATTACAAAGTCAGCTTAATTGCCCCCAACAATCTGGGTCCTCATTTTACCTACCTCGGAAGGATGGAAGGCTGAGTCAACCTTGAGCCTGGTGGGATGCGAACCTGCACTAATTGCAGGCAGCTGGTGTTACTTAAGGAGGCATTAGCCCACTGCTCCACCAAGGCTCTTAAAGAGTATAGTCTTCTCACACTTGCTGGGAACTATCCTACCTGATTATTTTGCCCACACTTCTACAAAGGCCACTGCAGTATCTGTGTAATACAGAACTGGTGCTTTCCATGCATTTGTCAGGTTTATGAGGCCTTCTTAAAACAGATGTGGCATTTTTTAAAAAATAAATATTTTATTAATTTTCTAATTTTACAAGTACTTAATAAACAACGTGTTGTCTGGGTCCATTGGTAATTCAGTGGTAAATATTAACTTTCTCAGTCTAGTTCCAATACTACACCATCCAGTGCTTCCTTGGTCCTCTCTTCTTCCGGTGGTATGCATTTTTCCATACCGGGCAAATACAATTCTTGCTACTGTTAATACATATACAATTAAATATAGACATCTTCATCACATTTTTCTGGTATTATATATAATATCGATAGTGTCAGTTTATAATATCTTTTCTAGCCAGAACATATCTCAATTGTATTTGCACTTAAAATCCATTTGTTCAATCAATATGCTGTTTTTCCCACTTTAAAAAAAAATAATAATTTCCCATCAATGTTCAAAATATCTCTATCGCTTATAATTTTCTCATAACAAATTATATTTGGGTAACCAAAAGCTTCCCTTATTCAAACCCTTTTAAAATTTTCATATTTCCAATCTCATAACAAAGTATACAGTATTCTAGTTACAAATCCTATCCTTCTAATTATAATAATACTTTTATTTCTAACAGTTATCTATTTTCTTTACTCTATTCAAACATCTGTTTAATAGTATAATATCCCATCTAATAGATCAAAACCTCTATTTTCTTCAGTTTTACTCTAGCTTTCTTCCTTTGCCAAATAGCCTTCCAAGTCAGTACATTTGAATCATCAAGTAATTCTTCCTCTATTTTGTATATATTGTTCAGAATATTTATTTATTTATTATTTATTATTTAAATTTATATACTGCCCTATTCCCGTAGGACTCAGGGTGGTTTACAGGGAAAATTAAAATACATAGTATACAAAATTAAAATCAATTAAAACTATTAATTAAATTACAATCCCTGAAGTTAAACTAAAACCCAATTAAATTAAATTAATTTAATAAGGAATAAGGAAGAGAATTTAATTGAAGTATTTTTGGAAGAACGCTCAACCCATTTATATTCATTAAACAGCCTCCATCCTTCTCCTTCAGTTTTTCTTTTCATTTCTTGTTTGTCAGTATTCAGCATTTATCCTAACAGCTTTTTCATCCGTTTGATCAGTTTTTCTTCCTTATCCCCAAATGTGTTCTGAGTTCTTGACAAGTAAGATATCTTTTCCATTTCTGGTGTTATCACTTCATCTTCTAATTTTTCATTTGTTTGTATCTGTTAATTTCTTCCTTCCATCTTTGGATCTATTTCTTCTAATTTTCCTTCTGTTTTCTGAGTTACTACTTCCTTCTTTGTAGTCATTGTCTGAATTTGTAAGTTTAGGTTAGAAAATTGTTCTTTTATCTCATTTGTGTTATCTTTAGTTTCATCATGAAATAAATCAATTGTCTCTTGGATTGATTTCAACATAGAAATAATTTCTTTCTGAGATTCACTAACATTTTCTTGTTGGTATATCAAGCTGGGGGCTTCGGAGACAAGGGTTAAAGATGGTTTTTTTTACCATTTAAGGCTAAGTATGGAACACCCATTTTGTTTTTGTATGTAGTCTTTCTAGTCCAATAGAGTCCCCAACACAGATAGCAGCCCACGAAGGCTTTTTTTTTCCTTTTCCCAGCTGCAGTCTGCAAATGTGAAAGTTTCCAGGAACAACAAAGAGTCTTATCTAAGTCCGGGCTTCAAGCTAAGTTTCCTTTAAGCAAAATAAATTGTAGTGCGATAAATCACCACTAGATGTCATTGACACCATCTTCCAGCTTTCCAAATCCAAGCCTATTTTACAAACTTTCAAATATCTTTTCTAAAAAATGTCTCAAAGGTACTTTTAGTCCCCAATTTTCAAAGCTATATATCTGTATTAATTCCAAATTGATCTTGTAGTTTTTTCTATTTTCCCCCAAAGCAATTAATTTGCCACTTTTCTTTTCCTGAGGGAGCAGAGCAAAAACTTCCTTTCCCTCACTCATCGGGGAGGATTCTTTGCTTTGGGCATTCTGTTTTCCAGGAAAGTAGTATTAAGGTCATAAAAAGAGGATAAAGTCTCACCCAGTTCCATCCACGTTGCTCAAAAATTGCTGGTTAATGCTTATCTTCGGTTGTCAGCAGCTTCTGACTGGCCACACAAATGTAGCCAGTCTTTCCCCCACCAGTTTAGAGGGCTTCCTCGGATTCAGCGGAAGGGCCATAATCCCTCCACAATAGATGAGGGTCCCCTCCTTCTTCGTTGCCTCTATGGGGCAACTTTTGACCCTTTTTAGGATCCCAGTGAGGCGAAATCGAACATGGAAGATGGAGCCCCACCTTCCTGTATCTATTATACCACAACTCCTAACCGGAAGTCCAGATTTGGCTTTTTCTTTTTTTTTTTTTCTTTTTTCTTTTTTTTTTTGAAAAGCACATTAAACCTATCTTTTAATCTTAGGCCTTAGATTCTTTTGAAGCAATGTTAGACTTATTTAAAAAAGCAATCCTCTCTTCTGAGAAGATCGATCCTGTGCTGCACAGAAAATTATGTTAAACATGGAATAAAAGCCATATTCTGCCAACTGTGTGTTGGTAGTTCTTTAATCAGTGGATGGCTTACATATTTTCTTCGGTTTCTGTTAAGGAGATGTTTCTCATGCTCATATATTTTACTGTTTTTATTGCTTGAGTTATTTCTGAAAACTCCTACAGTGTCAACATTGCTGGAATCACTTTGATATACCTACAGTTACTGTGGCTTTTTGTGCAATACAGTGTAGTTACTTATTATAAATTATGAAGTTATGAATTACGAATATGTCATCTTTGATGTGGACAGAATTTGCCTATTCCATTCCAGTTTTACCAAACCTAGGTTCTAAAATGATGAGTCTTGCTATTATGCCCACAATTATTACAAATATAGCTTCCCTATGTTCATCCATTTCATGTGCTGCCAACCACAATGTCAGAATTATTCCCCGGCATTACTGACATGTCCTTGCATACCACACTAGTTGTGGATGAAGTTTGTTCAACTGCGCTGCTCAATCACTGTTTAATTGCTCTCTCCCACCTCAGCTCATAATTCCCTCCATGAATGTGATATTTCAGCCAAGCTATTGTCGAACATGAGATTAGCAGTCTTTCACAAATCTGCTAGAGCCCAGTTCAGAAATTGCTCAATTATGAGGTCAAAGCATAGGGGGTAGGCAACCTCGGCTCTTTTATGACTCATGGACTTCAACTCTCAGAATTCCTGAGTCAGCAGCTGACTCAGGAATTCTGGGAGTTGAAGTCCATGAGTCATAAAAGAGCTGAGGTTGCCTACCCCTGCTAGAAGAAAAATTGTGCTAAGCAGTGCATCAGCAGAAGTCCCATTGAATTTACTCCATGTCTCCTTTAGTAAGGGCTACCTGTTAGTCGGGCAACTTGACTAGTGGCTAAGCCTGCTCTTCCAATAACCAGTCATTGTTTGTCCCCCATATGTTAAGAACAGTAATTGCTAGATATTTTTCCCACTTATAGGTGATAGTTTGTAAGAGAAGAAATTAAGCGCTGAGTATCCACTAATCACATTCCTTAACTTGGCATGTGTTAAATTAGTAAGGGATATGTATCGGCATCCATGGGACCAAACCAGCAGAAGAGAATGCCAGCATTATCTTCTGCTAGCTCAAGGATTAGTGAATAGACCTTTGATGAAAAAAGTGATCTAAAAATGTCCTAAGACATTGTGCATGGAGATTAGGAATAGGAATATTCTTTACTGGTCAAGTTTGATTGGATAGAAGGAATTCGTCTCTGGTGCATAAGCTCTAAGCGAACATGCAAATAACAAAGTGGCAAGTCATAGGTCATAAATCACAAAATACAAACAACAAGTGATAAATCACAAGATACCAATAGGAGATACCTATTAAGATATTGTTATTAAGATATTACATTAAGATATTATTCCATATCTATTAAGATATGTACAGTATCCTATTACATCAGATACCTCAGATTTAAATGCAGATCACAATGCATAGGCTCATTTGGATGCATATCCACAGAAAAAGTACACCAACTCTTCCTGAGATGTTGATTGAAACCAACCCAAAAAATAGCTTTCATATACACATTTCTTAAAGGGACACTAAATCTAGATTTTCTTTCCTGCCAAATCATTCACTTATACTGTGTTGTAGCATCTAACATTTCCTGAACTTTAGAATAAATCTCTCTTAAGCCTTCCTTCTTTTGCATTGTGCCGCTCAATAGAAACATATAATTTTTAGCTGTTCTGAAAGGACACTTTTACAAACACTCTGCTATGAATTAAAACATTGCCACTGCCTTAAGTTAATAAATACATTTAAGAGCCTAAATAATAAGCTGCTACATGATGTGGTCAACATTATTGGCAAAGCATGACGGATAAGATAAGTGTTTTCAATTGTTGATAGTGTATGTTTTATTTATGGATTAATTATTATTAAATGGGAGATGGAGGAAAAAATACATTTTCTGCCCAGAGTAAATAAAAAAGAAGGTTGTAACAAGGATATTCAACATATAGTCCAAAATTAAGACTTTATTGTTGTAGTTAGCTGCGAAGTCGTGTCCAACCCATCGCGACCCCATGGACAACGTTCCTCCAGGCCTTTCTGCCCTCTACCATCTTCTGGAGTCCATTTAAGCTCATGCCTACTGCTTCAGTGACTCCATCCAGCCACCTCATTCTCTGTCGTCCCCTTCTTCTCTTGCCCTCAACCTTCCCCAGCTTTAGGCTCTTCTCCAGTGAGTCCTTCCTTCTCATTAGGTGGCCAAAGTATTTGAGTTTCAACTTCAGGATCTGGCCTTCTAAAGAGCAGTCAGGGTTGATCTCCTCTAGGACTGAAGACTACTTCACCATATTTTTCTTGGAGGGACAAGTTCATTTACCTTTGGGAAGTATATACTGTAAGCAGCAATTGTATCCTCCTATCCACATTCCTCACCAATGGGTACTAAGACATATACTACCGTCGTCCTAATGCTGAACATAATACATATCCATCATGAGAATGACCATCAATAACTTTAGCTTCCATGAAAGCATTCTAAATGCAAAATGAGAAAAGAAGATAATAAACAGAAGATAACATGAAAACCAAAGATATAATTCAATGATTTAAACCTAAGCAGTATAAAAGTTACACAACTAGCTCAAATAAATGCCCTATCTTATAAGGCCAGTCTCAGCAACAGACCAGACTGAAAAGCCAATGACCATCAGAAATACATCCTGGTTGTCAATTTTGATTGTGTTACTGTGAGGAACACCACAACAGCCCTAAGATACTTATTTTCAGCACCATTATATCTTTGAACGGTTGTTAAATGAATTGTTGTAAATGGAGCATTACTCCTTTCCATCCGTTCATTTACCTGTTTGTGCTCGCTCTTTCTTTCTTTCTTTCTTTCTTTCTTTCTTTCTTTTTTTCTTTCTTTCTTTCTTTCTTTCTTTCTTTCTTTCTTTCTTTCTTTCTTTCTTTCTTTCTTTCTTTCTTTCTTTCTTTCTTTCTTTCTTGCTTCACCTTCCCTGAATTTTCTTTTGTAGTTCCTTCTCTGGGGAATCCAGTTTATTTATCTCTCAGTCAGATGGCAGGATGCATGCTCTGGTATTGTTGCCAGGCTCGTTTGCCAGTGATAAGTCAACTGGTCAAGTCCGTTGAATCCTGTCAAAGCTTTGTTGTTGTTAGTTGCGAAATCGTGTCTGACCCATCACGACCCTATGGACAATGTTCCTCCAGGCCTTCCTGTCCTCTACCATCTTCTGGAGTCCATTTAAGCTCACTCCTACTGCTTCAATGACTCCATCCAGCCACCTCATTCTCTGTCGTCCCCTTCTTCTATTGCCCTCAATCTTTCCCAGCATTAGGCTCTTCTCCAGTGAGTCCTTCCTTCTCATTAGGTGGCCAAAGTATTTGAGTTTTAGCTTCAGGATCTGGCCTTCTAAAGAGCAGTCAGGGTTGATTTCCTCTAGGACTGACCGGTTTGATCGCCTTGCAGTCCAAGGGACTCGCAGGAGTCTTCTCCAGCACCATAGTTCAAAGGCTTCAATTGGCAAAGCTTAGAAACCACAAAAATCTTGTTTCTGCACTTTCTGAAGCTTGCAAAGTGTGGAGAAAGGGGCGAAGAGAATATTGTATAGCAGGGGAAGTTCCATTCAGAAGCCACTGAACCCTACTAAGAATTGCAAGGGCAGTTCTCCAAGAATAGTGTCATTCTAAAACCAGAGATAAAACACTAATTGACCATCATGCATAACATCACCAATACATTTTTTTCAGAATTTTTTCCATTGATGATGTTTAGAAATGCCTCTTTTAAATCCATTTCCCTGAATCCATTTTTCCTCGAAGCACTATCATGCTTTCAGTCAACTAACGTTGCATGTTGCCCTTCACTCCATTCATCATTCCTTCTTCTTCTCTGCTTTCTTATCTTTCTTCTAGTTTCCCCCCATTAGGTGACTTGTGCATAAATAGATACATTTTCCTTGTATACTTTGGTAGGCTTCACGCATTTATACCTTTTAGGATTGCCAGATCTTACCTACCAACATCCAGATGACCACTAATTGGAGGCAAAGTGGCATCATTCTGTGAATCTCTTTGCTACCATCTAATGCAGGGGTCACCAACCCACGGTCCGTGGTCCGGTTCCCAGATTGCGGCATGCCAGCAATCAGGCCACACAAACAAGCAAAGCCCCATCTGCAGGATGCAGGCAGCACACAAAACCACGCTCTCTCCGGTCCACGGAAAAACCTCTTTCCATGTAACCAGTCCCAACTTAATCTGGGGTATGAGAGAAAAAGCAGTCTGTATTTATTGATTTGTGAAAAGACGTGTTACAGTTGGATCTTTTTATGATGTAGAATATGCCAAAATAAAATCTGCTGGGCACAAAGAGAATCTAGGCAAAGTTCTGGAGGCAAGCTGTTCCACTGGTTAATTGTTCTCACTGTTAGGAAATTTCTCCTTAGTTCTAGGTTGCTTCTCTCCTTGGTTAGTTTCCATCCATTGTTTCTTGTCTTGCATTCTGGTGCTTTGGAAAATAGTTTGTTCTCCTCGTCTTTGTAGGGGCCCCTCAAATATTGGAACATTGCTATCATATCTCCCCTAGTCCTTCTTTTCACTAGAACCCAATTCCTGCAGCCATTGTCTCTTTGTATTTATCTATTAGGATGAGAGCTCACAGGATGCTCACCCTTGACCAAACACTGGCCTATTAGTTGGTTCTTGTCCTTATTAGCAGTCCTTCCTTAAGTAGACACTTCAGAGGCCCTTCAGATGCTGAACTATGGTCCTGTGTTCCAACTGTAGTTGCATCACTAGGTCTAGCAAGACTCAGAAGTCGTCTTGGAATTGATGTATGGTATTTCTTGTCACAGAGAAGAAAACAAGGAAGCATTTCTCCTACTTCTTATCCAAAGGCTGAGTGACCTGATAGCTGATTACTTAGACATTGTCAGCAAGAGGGCAGATCCAGGGCAGGCCCCTTGACATGCAGCTTTCTTCTGCAGTACTTCGTTGCTTTTCTCCCAGCTGCCTGAGGTGAATGCCTGACTCTATTTAACAGCACAGGCAATTCTGAATGTATCCATGGATTTAATATATATCTTTGCTGCTAGCAAATAAAGCTACGTTTCTCAATGGCTTCTATTGTTGGATGGTTGGCAGTGCATAGTTTCTGCTTTACAATGACATCTTAATGCATTTTATTTCTGGACATGTAGCATTAAGGCGAACCGATCAAAATGTTGTTTTTATCAGAATCAGTCTTTAGTGACATGTCATAAAATAAAACCAAAGTTTATGGCTATTCTGAAAGAAAAAGTAAATTTTGAATTTCTTCAGCCTTTCCATTCCAGGAAAGCAGTCTCTAATTTGGGAAACATTGCTTAGATTTGCACCTAATTTTGTGAGCAATTTTGCATCACCAAGGAGCGACCTTAAGCATCAAAATACTGGCTACCTGAATGCAGTAATTTTTCAGTTCCACCCTGAGATTTTTGTTCTTTGTGGAAAGCCTTTGTGTTTTCTGCTTTGCCTTTGTCCGTTTGTCCTCATGGAAGGAAATTTCTATCAAAAATAGTCCATCAAATGAGATGTGTCTAATTTGAATTGTGACATTAGGAGAAAAAAAACTATATCGAAAGTGAAGGACAAAAATGCGTACATTCTAAGTTTCGATTCAGGCCATGAGTGTCACAAGATAGGTTTCTAACTAATATGAGCCACTTTTTGAGGATTCAGCTGGTGGCTGCTCCTAGATGAAAACAATCTAATGGCATATCATCAAAATCCTATCCAAGGTAAGGTTCTCTCAGATTAAATACATTCAAGTGAACTTATACATTATGACAAAACATGGTTGCTATAACCATGATTTGCTAAATAAGCCAAAAATATTGGGTTCATATATGGATTGTGTTTATAAGCTATGGTAATTGTTATGAGTGAACCAGGCCACTGTAGCTTGATAGAGGATGGATGGATGGATGGATGGATGGATGGATGGATGGATAGATAGATAGATAGATAGATAGATAGATAGATAGATAGATAGATAGATAGATAGCCTTTAAACAGATACATTAAACTCCTCTAGGAATGTCATCATATCACCGCCATGCCTAAGAGAAAGATATATCACCTTAACTGAAAGACGCTGCATGCCTATGGTTTGCAACCCAACTGCTATTTCCTGTTTTGTCCAATTTCAGACCACTCTTCCCAACTTCATTCTAAATAAGAGGAGGAGAAGATTGAGAGTAGATTTGGGGTAGTGCTTAAAGATATTTGACTAGAAACAAGGAGAACTGAGTTCTAGTTCTACCTCAAACACAAAACTAGCTGGATTACTTCAGGCCATTTAACTACCACTAGACTGGGCAGCTGAAAAAAAATCATTGAGAAAAATGCTGGTAAGCCTATTTTGTCCAAGGTGAAGCTCACACAATCACACACAGAGAGGTGATTAAAAACCTTACTGATAAAAGAAATGAGAGTACAAACACATATGCACACACAGGATAGAAACAAGTCCCCCCAAATTCTGCAAGCTTGCCTTAAAAGAGTTCCAAATCCAAAACAGAGTACAAGAGTGATCAGGTGCAGCCCAAGGGTTCAAACATTGTCGAAGAATTGTCAGCTAGTCCAAGTCCATGATGTGTCAAATGTGCCATGATGTGTCAAATCAGAAGTCAAGAAATATGGACTGTAGGTAAACAAATGTTACTTGTTAATGGAGAAGTTTGACCTTGCCGTTCTTAAATAGAAGCAGCCTTGGTGTTCCTCATTTGGAAGTGTGGTTTGGAAAAGGATTCTTTACTGGATATAAATTGGTTGAAGTTTTAAAAGTGAAAGGAAAATACAATGAACCAAGGGAAGGATCTGGAAAATGTTTTCTTATCAGATCTACGAAAGTTAAATGCTTAAAGAAATCTGTGCAATGGGATAAAGAATTGCAGAGAAATCGAATCCTACAACAATATTTGATTGAATTAAAACTTAAGACAGACCTAAACGAAGAAACACAAAGTTGGTTTATGTGATCAAGGTTAAAATAAGACCTTTTTTTCAATGTTCTAACCATTCTTTATGGACGTTTGCTGACATCAGGACTGACATTTTAGAGATTTGCTTATAGATAAGGAAAGGAATATGAGATGAAGAGCTATTTAACCTCACAGGGGGTAAAGAATTATTAAATTGGTTTATAATTGTTTGGAAGGTTGGAAATTAATTATTTATATATTGCTTTTCTTTATTCTCATTTCTTTTCCTTCTCTTTTTCTTCTTTCTTTCCATTCTCTTCTTTTTCTCTAAGTTTAGTTTGTATTAGTTTTTACTATTGTAATTAAAATCTTAGTAAAATTATATTATTAAGAAAAAGAAAGCAAAGCAAGTTACTGAATGGATGAGAGTCCCACATCATGAATAACTGAAGTCTAACAAAGTTGTTTTTCCAATCTGATTTTCTATGAGCCCTTTCCCTATGGGAGTGGGTGACTTCTATAAATTTAGGATGTGAAACACACATTGTTTATTCCTTCATTTTATTCTGTGTGTGCTATTTTGTCTCTGGAGTGCCCACATTTAAAACAACATAAAAGTTCAATCAGTTTCCTTGGCTTTGAAGAAAATCTTGAATGGTATGAATATGACCTTGAGAGA
>NC_139518.1:15051058-15068008 GCF_947247035.1 Vipera ursinii
CTGCACAATTTTCCAAAGCAGCAAAATGTGTGCATGGATGTACACACACACACACAAACAAACAAACAAACACACACACACACACACACACAGAGAGAGAGAGAGAGAGAGAGAGAGAGAGAGATTTTGAAGTTTACAAATGTTTTTAGTGGTTCCTTAACTCTCCTATCCCCATGATATAAATATGAATATAAATCTATGGGCATATTTGAGCAGGGTCATGTTTACTGCCTTAATTTATTTGGAAACAGAATAATTGATACCAAATATGCAACAACCCAGTTCTGCTTACACCTTTTTCTCTCACCTTCATCATCTAATGGTTAGAAGTCATTTTCCTTTGCGGGGGGGGGGGGATGAGTAACCATCAAACCATTTTTGATCATCTGAGAACTGTCTCTCACCTACACGTAGCAAATCATAATAACACTTTTAAATATATATATTCAGTGTAACTTTTTTTTTGCCTTCTCACCAGAGCACAAAGCTCCTTTCAGCCCTATCACAAAAGATGAGGCCCAGAGACACCTGGAGACCATTGGAAAAAGGATCTTACCAATAATGGATTTTATTAGAGGCACCAAACTAACGGTAAACATAGAGTATGTTTCCCTGAGACCCTTTCCTCAGTCCGTCGTTACTTCTAGTCGAACATCTTGTCCAGTTAATGAGGGAGGAGAGGAAAAGAACTACTTAGCTTAAATCTGCAAGTCAGCCATGCCAAAGTACCTAAAGACGCAGCCCATTTGGTAATAGTTAAGTGTCCTTAGAATTGAATTTCCATATTTCAGCTTAAATGGGTTAGTGAATTGGATTTTAAGAGCAAGTAGGCTTAAGCGGAAGTAAATCTTCGGGCTTATAACTTAAAAGGAAGTAAAGTTTTGGCCTGATGTCTTCCGAGTGTATGATGAACTAGTTTATCCCTTCCTTACATAAATCTCTTGTGCCGTTTTTGCAATTTAGGGAGTTTTCAGATTTCAGAAAAGGCAATTATAGCTGCAACTTTCATCCAAATCTGCTAGAAAATATTTTAAAAGTTTAAAGAATTTAACAAAAAAAAAGGAATAAGTAAGGCTATCCTATTTACTGAAATCTGTTAAGCCGAGGCTGCTGTTTATGCACATTCCGTCCAATCCCATCAAAAGAATTGGGAGGGGTGTGTGAAAAGCACGTGGCTGTTTGATGATTTTCCCAAGTTTCTGATGAAAAGAAACTTCTAATTTTTCCAAAGCAAGTAGACCACAAAGAAATCTAGACTGAGACCCTTTTCGAAGGATTCAAAGTGAAGATTTGCTTTGGTTCACAATCACGTTATCATTTAAGACCATATTCTTACACCTGCCTATGAGAAACTCAGGGGCATTTCTTAGCAGACCTTGGTTACAATTATGTCCTTATGTTCTAGCATCCCAGCCTACTCAATTAATTGATTAATGTTTGTACACACCCAGAAAATAGGTAAATCTAGGAACCAAGTCAAGTGGGTTGCTTGAGGCTGCCATTGTGAAAGAGATTCACTACATTTTAAAAAATAATAATAATAACATTGACCATTTTCCCTTATCAACATTTTATCAATGAGTCTTTGACCACGTGGTACCTTCCAGATGGGTTGGATAATTCATGCCATATGGCAACGTGGCCTTTGGCTATGCTAGCTGCCCTCAAAGCACAGCTAAAATAAGTTGGAGAAAGCTGGCCTAAACTTTGGAGTAACTCTTTTGAGTCTTTGGTTAATTGATGGGAACCAACCAATAAAAGTCCCTCAAGAAGTTCTCTACACCAAGGGAGAAAAAAATAGCAATAGCAATCACCCTTAGACTTATTTAACGCTTCACAGTACTTTACAGCCCTCTCTAAGCAGTTTACAGAGTCAGCATATTTGCCCCCAACAATCTGGGTCCTCATTTTACCAACCTCGAAATGATGGAAAGAGCCCCGTCAAGATCAAACTCCAGACTGCGGGCTGACTTTGCATGCAATTTGGACAGTCCTCAACGTATGACCACAACTGAGCCCCAAATCTATGCTGCTAAGTGAGAAATTTATTAAGTGAGTTTTGCCCCATTTTGTAACTTTTCTTGCCACATTTCTAAAGTGAATCACTGCAGTTCTTACATTCGAAACACGGTTGTTAAGTGAACCTGGCTTCCCCATTGACTTTGCTTGTCAGAAGTTCGCAAAAGGGTCAGATCACTCCAGGACCCTGCAACCGTCACAAGTATGTTGTCAAGCGATCCAAATGTAACTCATACGACCATGAGGATGCTGCAACCATCCTAAGTGTGAAAATGGTCATGGGTCACTTTTTTCAGTGCCTTTGTAACTTTGAACAGTCGCTAAATGAACTGTTGTAAGTCGAGGACTACCTGTGCTGCAATTTAACCACTGTGCCACCAGGGCTCATATGAAGATCATGTGATCAAATATCCTTTTCCTGGATTATACCCGAATTATTTCTGCTTGACCAAAAAAAGTCTTCTGCTTTTGATTACTGCTTAGTTTTGGCTTTTAGATTTTTGAAGGGGGGGGCAGAGGGAGTTGTTTGGGGTTTTTTTGCTCAGCTGGGCCTGGCTGGCAAGCCTTTTCTGTTTGCTGACTTCATTCCTTTTAAAAGCCTTGTGCCAACGCTGTTCCTCAGCCCTCACCCCATTTGTCAAGTCTTTTCTCCTGCTAGATCATTCCGTTCAGGCTGCCTGAAGCGTTTTCAGCTTCCTCTTTACTTAAACTTTGCAGGACCAGGACAAAGTGTTTTTAGCTTCTCCTTGGACACTTTATTATTTTCTTTACTGCTTCTTAGTTGTCTCTTGAACTCCACCATCACTCAGGTAATTTTCATCATGCCCGCCGTATCCCCACGGGCTCTTATTGCTGCCAGAGGCAGTTATTTACACTCTCTTTTGGCATTTTTTTCATTACCGCTGAAATACAGCCCCTGACAGCATTCAGCCTGCTATAATCCCCTCCTTCCCCCTCCCTTCTTAAATATGGGAATGAGGCTTGAGGGTTATTTCATCCACCGTGGGCTTACGGGAAATTGCCTTGTTTATTCAGCAGTAGCCAGATTAGCTCTTCAATTTGATTTCTTTTAGCCCAAATGTATGGATGTGCAGGCAAAGGAAACCAGAATGCCCTCCATTCAGTAAATGTGCATCAAAGATTTATAATAGCTTTCATCCCGATCTGCTCATTTACCACCTACAAGGCACCTGGGTCCCGGCCAATCCATAAGAAATAATGTATTCCCAACTGCAGGTTGATATGATGTAGTCCTGACTTGTATCACGCTCCTGGGATTCAAGATAGACAAGAGGATTCGCAGCTGCATCACCCGTCTCTTTAAATGCTAATAAAACTGAGGTGGGGGGACACTGATTCATCTTGGAACCACAGTAGGGGAAAGTCCTGTATCATTTCCCCAACGAGAATTTCCTATCAACCTGATTGCAACAGCCCCTCCCCATGTTGTAATGACAGGTCAATTACATTAGAAAGTATGTCTTTTTTTTTTTAATCCCATTTATATCCCGCCCTTCTCCGAAGACTCAGGGCGGCTTACAATTTAAGCACAAACCAATGTGCTTAGCAATAGCCTTCATTCTATGTATATGCCTGCTTATTAGGGCTTTCACACACACCCCAAGTGGCATTATTACAAAGTCAGCTTATTGCCCCCAACAATCTGGGTCCTTCTGTTGTCTATAACAGAATAACACAGTTGGGAGGGACCTTGGAGGTCTTCTAGTCCAACCCCCTGTTCAAGCAGGAAACCTTGAACTATTTCAGACAAATGGTTGTCCAATCTCTTCTTAGAAACCTCCAGTGTTGGAGCACACACAATTTCTGGAATCAAGTCATTCCGCTGATTAATTCAGCGATCCCCAACCTTTCTGGCTTTGTGGACCAGTGGGGGATGGGGGGTGGAGGGAGGGAGAAGGAATGGTAACACGTGGGTGGTGGGTGAGCTCTTGTGCAACTCCATTTCAACGAGTGTGGGCACATGGACCTGCTACTCACATAAATGCAATTGCATGCATGTGCTTGTGCAGAATGGTTCCAAATGGGTTGCAGCCTGATAGTGGCCTAGGGCCTTGGGGTGGGGAGACCCCTGGATTAATTGTTCTGTCAGGAAATTTCTCCTTAGTTCTCTTTCCTTGATGAGTTTCCACCCATTGCTTCTTGTTCTGCCCTCATATACTTTGGAGCATTGTTTGACACACACCCCTCTTCTTTGTGGCAGCCCCTCAAATATTGGAACACTGCTATCATATCACCCCTAGTCCTTTCTTTTCATTAGACTAAAGGTAAAGGTAAAGGTTCCCCCGCACATGCGTGCTAGTCGTTTCCGACTCTAGGGGCTGGTGCTTATCTCCGTTTCAAAGCCGAAGAGCCAGCGCTTGTCCGAGGACGTCTCCGTGGTCATGTGGCTGGTATGACTAGACGCCAAAGGCGTACGGAACGCTATTACCTTCCCACCGTAGTGGTCCCTATTTTTCTACTTGCATTTTTATGTGCTTTCGAACTGCTAGGTTGGCAGAAGCTGGGACGAGTAACAGGCACTCACTATGCTAGACTAGACATACCCAATTCTTGCAACTGTTCTTCATATGTTTTAGCTACCAGTCTCCTGATCATCTTTGTTGCTCTTCTCTGCACTCTTTCTAGAGTCTCAACCTCTTTTTTATATATGTGGTGACCAAAACTGGATGCAGTATTCCAAGCGTGGTCTTAATGATATTGTGATATAATTGAGTGGTATAATTGATATAAGTGATGTATAAGTGATATAATTTAGCCATTTGCATGATAATGCCATGTACAGGATGCATCATGATGATATCATGTTCTTATACATGCTGGTGTTGGAAAAAAAAGCTTTTATGGTGCTTGAGAGCCAAACAGGATTCATTTAGAAAAAGCTGGAATGAAAAGAAGTGCTTTGCCACAATCTTGACATATCTGTGTTAAGGAGCGTGATGGATGCAGCACCTTATCTCTTTCTGGACTATTTATTTAAACCAGGGATATGTCAAGGATTGCAATTCACTCTCCTGACCAGCTGGACACAGCAAATGTTTCATGGGTGGGGATGAGAGAGAGAAACCAAACACTCACATTTCTACTCTTAAAAAAAGCAGTCAGCCCAAGCCAGCTAAAAGAGCCTATAATTGTGCTGCTAAAATTCAGTTAACAAAATCAATAGAAAAAGTGCAATTTCAGGCCTTTTTCAAGTTTGGGGAGGGGGGGTTGTTGAACTGAAGACATTGGTATACTTCCCTCATTATATACTGTAAATATCTTTTTAAAAACATGTATGCTTGCCCTGTCAAAAATTGGCCTGTTGTTAACAAATACGTATCAAAGGAAAAACCTTGACACAGGTAGTACATGTTGCCTATAGACCAGGCATGTCCAAATTTAGCTTACCTGAGCAATGTAGAGTCAAGAGGAATTGTCTTGGGACTCATATAAAACATATAATGTAATAGCTGTCACTAAAAATCACATAATAATATTAAAAGTTTACAATCTTGTGCAACCCCATTACTTAGCTGTACAGGGCCATATGCGAAACGGGGGCCACGGGTTGGACATGCCTGCTATAAGCCATGGTTTCCTCAACTAAAATGGCCAGGGACAGCTAAGCAAAACCAACATGAATCCAAATCCAGGAAGTTTTCTCTATTTCTCAGTCTCGTGCAAAACAGGATTTGTAGTGGCTCTTCCACTAGTCCTTAAACCAGAAGAAAAGCATACTGTCATAAATTCTGCCCCATTGCTTATCCAAACATCCAAGGCTAATTTCAGCTAGGAAAGGCACTGTCCATCAACACCTGTTGAAAACCAAGCTAAGGAAAGGAATTGGCAGATTCCCCCAGGATTCACTTCCTACTGCAGGTACTTTCTTTAAACCACCAATAACCAGAGTGACCCAAATTCAATACACATCAAGTATTGAAACTTTGGACAGTTGAGTGGGTTTTTCTATCTTCTCCTTTTAGTGACAGGGGGAGACATTTCTTTTACAAATTTAAAAAAGGTATTGTTAATTATAAATGCATTCAGCTAGTGCAGAAATCAGTCTTATACTGGTAATAGAACTATTTATATTTTTATTTTTCTATCCACAGTATTTTTTTTACATGCCATCAAGTCCTTGTCAGTCTTATAGAGTCATACACAGGTAGTCCTCATTTACTGCCTGCCTAATTTCTGTAACAACTGCTTTAAGTTATGAGGGTGTACAAAAATAGCTTTGAGACCAATCTTCACATTTATGACCATCACATTGCCCCATGATCATGTGATCATCATTCAGGCACTTTGCAACCAACTTATAACTGTCACTGCATCCCCAGTCATATGATCACCACTTGTGATACTTTACAACTGGCTTATGACAAGCTGTGTTAACTGAGCAAGTGGCAGTAAAATTGTAAGTCACTGTCACATGATGTTTCACTTAATGACCATGGTACATAGCAGTAGATGGTCCCTATTGTGGTCACTTAATGAGGATTAGCTGCAGACAGATTTTCTCCATAACAATCTGTCCCTAACCTGGTCCTTCAGCTCTCCCAAAGGTATATCTTCATTATAACTGAGTTCATTCACCTGCTGCTTATTGCCCTCTTTTTAGGCAATAGGCTCTTAATCTACATTAATACATTATTCTTTAAAGTCCAATTTCATCACATTCTCACGTTTTTCTATTCTACATTACTAACATGCTTCTTTCCTGCTGGTTTCTGTAGTCTTACGTTTTAATCCCTGTATTGTCACTCTCTAGAGTTCTACTCCTTTTTGTATGGAGTTCAGCATGACTTTTATTTTTTTCCAGTTTCTATTTTCTATTTCTATCCCATCAAAGTCTTGGCTTTTTCTTCACCTTTTCATCTTGTTTGTTCCTGGCTGTGCTTCTTGACTCTTCTCTTCTTCTTAATCTTAGCTCCATCTGAGGGAAATGACTTGAAAAGTTTTTCCCTTGTGCCCGTCTGAGGGAAAGAAAAAAAAAAAACACCTTGTTGTGATTCAGGGTCAGCCTGTGGGTTCGGCAGTTGGGTCGGATGACTCAGAGGAGGAGGGGGGGTGTTGAAGAGCTTGCTGATGATGGCCTTGAGGCTCCACAGAGCCCTCAGCCGGGCCCCTCCCACCTGGTCACGATGGAGACCCAGCTGTGTGAGCCTGACAGCGTGGATGAAGATGACCCACAGCTGGCCCTGTTCAAGGACGCCCGACGCAGGAGGCAGTCAATCAGGAGTAAACAGAGGAAGGCAATGGGGCACCTCGGAAGGAGGCAGAGAGAGGCCACGCCCTGAACTGTATTTAAGGGGAATGTGTGGGAGGGCTGGTTTGCTGAAGGCAACCGTTTGGATAGTTCCTGTTTCATAGCTCCTGTTTCATGGTTGGTGTCTTTTCTTGCTCTGTTTTATGTTAATAAATTTGGCAGGCTTTATTCCAGCCTCTTGCCGTTTGTAACGGGGTTGTTCCTGCTTTTGCTACCGGGCCGGTAGCAGGCTGGTACAGAACACACCTCTCTTTCTCCAGTTTCCTTAGATGCTGCCTGTTTTCTGGCTGCGTTTCTTCATCATCATTTAAGTTGCCTTTTATTTGGTTCCTGGACCGTGCCTGTGTTTTTAGGAGTGGAACAACCAAGAACAAATTTCAGCTGTAGGCCAGAGATGAAAGCAAAGCAACTGTACTTCAGCTAGGGGATGTAAGGAATCATCTGGAAGATATCTAGTGAAGTTATCCAAGATTCTGATCAATCCATTTGAGTTTTCCCTTCTTGGAAACCTCTTCCTCCCACTGGTGTCACAGGGGATGAAGTGCTTGTATAAAAGAGGACTGGAAAGCAGAATGCTTCCTAACTAGAGTTCTCAGGTATTAAGTCTTCCTGATTCCACTTCTGTCTCTTTGTTTTCCATTGCATGACTTGACCTAGTTATTTCAAGGCCATCTTTAGATAACACTTCCTTTGCTCAGGACAAAAAAATAAAATCCAGTCTGAGATGTTGGTGTACAGCATTTCAAATCCTGCCAGAAGCAATGCCTCAGGGTTTTGCTTAAAAGTTGACTGTGAAGGGACAGAAGAGATGTACCTATCACCACATTTCTTCCCAATTCTAACATGTTAGTGAAGTAACCCAAACAGTTTGAAAGAGGAAAAATGAAGAAAGCTTATGAGCCCAGCTATTAAGGGGAGAATCATATTCTTATGATTTTTCAATTCATATGTTAGAAGATACTTGCAGCCTTTGTATTTAATACATTTAGCCAGATTTAGCAGGTAGATTTGTATAAGGTGTCAAGTTTGGTTCGTTTTAATCCTGATTAGCTTTTTTTGTGGCATAGTCTTCTCTGTGAACTCAACCTGTTCAGTTCATTCATAATTTAAGAGGTCCTTGGTGCTCTCTGAGCTTGGTTGTTTTCTTGCAGATGTTTCATTATCCAAAGAAGAAAACAACCAAGCTCAGAGAGCACCAAGAACCCAGCATTTCAATCCTGAGCTACAAATATTCTCCTTTATGGGTAACACATTATTTAAAATTTAAAGACCCTTTTACATGACTAGTAGAAACCAGCAAAAAACATTGAAAAGCATGGTCACATGACAGCAAGTTGCTGGAAATGGCCATAAAACTGATTTGTTTGCTAAGCACTCAAAATGTGATAATGTAACCACCTTTGGAGGTGGGGTGTGTGTGGAGGAAATTCAGCCATCATAACATCAAATGATCACTAAGTGATCAGTCGTAAGTCAAGGACAACCTACACTGTACTTTTTCCAAATTACAATGTACCTTGGTAAAGGCATGAATACATTATTGTATTGTTGCTACTATGCAAGTCCTGAAAATAGACGCAATATTTATGCATAGGCCCAAGCCTGTTTTAATTCAGTAACCAGTTTAAGAATGACGATTTGCCAATTGCATGCAGTTCATATGAAGAATCACAGAGTGTCTGTGCAATGTCGCGTGGTTGAACGGAAAGACGGACACTTGAGCTGGGTAGTATTTCTTTATTGAGTCAGAAATGAAGCTGGAGCAAAGGGGTTACCTGGCGTCTCTTTATACCTGCCCAGGTGAATGGTGACCAATAGATTTAAACCTGGGCTTCCCGCCAGTGCAGGTGGCCAATGGATTTAAACCCTGGCTTCCCGCCAGAGCTGACCATGCCCTGGGGCTGTCAATGACTCGCTCTATTCAGGCTTTCCCGCCAAAGCGGTTATAGCCTGGAGCTGTCCAGCCCCCTGCTGTGCTGACATTTCCGTGTATGCTTTACAGGCATACACTACAGTCTGAATTGGAAGGGATCTTATAGTAACTAGTCCAACATCCTGCTCAGTGCAGAAATGCACTGAACTACCCCAGAGGGTGTCTATTCATTCCCCATTTGCAAACTTCAGAGGGAGAGAATCCACCATTGTTCTAAATTAGGAGGTATTGGTTATGGTAAGAGGTGATAGCTAAAAGAACTGTTAGTTAAGAACAGGGGTGGACACTGTGGCAATTTGATGACCTGTGGACTTCAGCTCCCAGAATTCCTGAGCCAGCATAGTTGCCCACCCCTGTTCTAAGCTAACAGTTCGTTTAGCTATTACCTCTTACCATAAGCAATTCTTCCTAATATTCCATCCTAGAAAAATTTCCCTTTTTTACTCCATTGATCTTTGTCCTGCCCTCAGTTTCGACAAAGAACATCTATTTCCTTTCCTTGTACTTTGACAGCCCTTTTATATCTTTGTAGACAGTTATCATGTCTCCCTTCTGCTTTGTCTTTTGCAAGCTAAAAATCCCAGTCTCCTTTAACCATTCCCCCGGGTTTGATTTGAACATCCCTTATCACCCTGGCAGCTCTCCTCTAAACCTGCTCCAGTTCTCCATGTCCCTTTTAAAGTGTGGGATCCTTATTCAGCTTCGGTGATGGGTCTGCTTATTGTGGTTGCATATTAAATGTGCAACAGTTTTTATCCATGGATTCCCCTGGCTGTGTTTCCTCTCTGATATAGTGTCATTTACCAGCAGGAAAATAAGATCCATCATTGTCTGTAGCATGGACTTAGCAGTAAACCTAGGTAATATGGGCAAGTGCCTTTAGCTATTTTTCAAGTTCCCCTAGTGACAGATCACTGATGTGGTTGAACATGGTTTAGCACTCTTCTACAAAGTGCTGAACTTGTTTGTTTAAGCGCATGCCTAGCAATTTTCTGGTGAAGCAGTAAATTTGGGCATATAGTTCAGCTAATACATTCCATGTGTGACTGAGAGATTCAGGCTGAAGTGTGATCTCTTGTAGAAGAACTCTGTCACTTCATCTGCACCCTCCATGTTGGAGGCCTAAGGACTTCAAATGACCTTGAACTAATATGCTGAGGACTAAATTATAAAATAAAATTAGCATGGGAGGACAAGGAAATGGGTGGGACCAAAATAAAAAGCCATTTTAATTAAACTTTCATTCTATTAATTAGGATTTCCGTGTAATAATATTCCCCATTCTTGTCACATTATAGCAATATCAATAGCACTTAAACTTATATACTGCTTCACAGTGCTTTACAGCTGTCTCTAAGTGGTTTATAGAGTCAGCATATTTGCCCCCAACAAACTGGGTCCTCATTTTACTGACCTCGGAAGGATGGAAGGTTGAGTCACCTTGAGCCAGTGAGAATCGAACTGCCAGCAGTCAGCAGAATTACTGCAATACTGCATTCTAACCTCTGTGCCACTACGGCACTCTGTATTATACAGTTCATGAGCAACTCATAGATGGAGGAAGAGTATACCTACAGCATCTGGGAGCACATGTACTGGAGCCTTACTTGTTTACTTCTAGTTAACAAATATAGATTAAAAATATTCTTTTTTAAAAAAAATCAATTTTTATTATTTAAAACATTGGACGCAATGTGGACAGACTGACATACCTTCTTGTCTTACATTGTTTTTTAGATTTACATATATATATTTCTTTGTTTCTTTGTTAGTATATATTCCTTTAATTCTTTGTTAGTAATTTACACAAATATATGAATTGTCCGGTGTGACTACTGCCTGTTTGATGGCCTTCAAGATAGGCTGAAAACAGGAAATAAAGATTTGCCCCATGTTTGGGGCCTAGCAAGGTAATCTAAATAGTTAACATTTGAAACATTATATATATATATATATATATATATATATATATATATATATATATATATATATATATATATATAATATATGCATCAGTTGTATACAATTATACCATATTTAAAGCAATCAACCAATCCGTGAACTCAAATGGAGACCTTCCTTTTGTTCCCACCAAAAGTAGAACTTATTCCAGATTTTGTAATAGCCTGATTGATCTTTATTCTTAATTTCCAGAGTTAATTTGTCCATTTCTGCACACTCCCAAATTTTCTTTGTCACCTCGCTTTCCTCCAGTATTTCACTCCTTTTCCAATTCTGGGCAAACGACATTCTTGCTGCTGTAATGATATGGAACATCAAATACAACTCTTCTTTGGAGTATTTCTCATCTGTCATGCCCAATAAGAAAAATTCTGGTCTAAACTCGACTTTGCGTCCTAATATCTCTTTTAACCAAGTCCAGATCCTTTGCCAATATCTTTGTGTCTTACTACAAGACCACCATACAGGAAAATATGTGCCTATTTCTTCAGAGCATTTCCAACAGCTAGGAGATATTGTCTTGTACATTTTTGCTAAACGTGCTGGGGGGGAGATGCCATCGATAAAACATTTTAAATAAATTTTCTTTATAGGCTGAGGCCAGTGTTATCCTTTTATTTCTATCCCAGAGCATTTGCCATATGTCAAGATTGATGCCATGTCCCAAATTTTTGGCCCAAGTCAACACAGTTTCCTTCACTTGTTCCTCAAACATTTTATATCCCAGAAGCAAACTATACAATTTCCTTATTTGTTTGTCATCTGGTCCCAATAATATTTTATCCAAAGCAGTTTCTTGGGTATTTATCCCCCATAAATGTGTGATTATAATAAGAGGCACTGTCGGGATGAAATGAGACCACTTCCACAGGTTACCCTCTAACTCAGGGGTGTCAAACTCAATTTCATTGAGGGCCGCATCAGCATTGCGGTTGCCCTCAGGGGGCCGGGTGGGTATGGCCTGGGTGGGCGTGGCCTACTGGGTGGGCGTGGCTAGAGTGTGTATGGCCTACTGGGTGGGCATGGCAGCTCTACATCGTTCGCATCAAGGGTGCCTATAGGGGCCTGGGCAGGAGTGGGACAGATCTGGGGGTCTTTGGCAGAAGGAGGGTCTCTGGGCCAGGGCCAAGGCAGTGGGGGCCGTTCCCTCACTGTTTCCAGGATGGCTTCGTGGGCCGCATGAAACCATTTCGCGGGCCGGATCTGGCCCCCGGGCCTTGTGTTTGACATGTCTGCTCTAACTACTCTTCTTTTCCTTATGAGCCCAGGAGTCCTTCTGTGCATGTTCAGGTGTGATAGAAAGGCTGCAATATGCAAGCCTCCTTGGACGCTTGCAACGCATCAAGGAACAATCTCAAGTGATCAATCAAGCTATGGCTGAGCTTGCCACTATTCCCTACCTCCAAGATATCAACCAGCCAGATGCTGAACTGGTAAGCCTGCCATTCTTTTAATCCTTTTGGAATTGGTTTGAAGGACAAAGAAGGAAAGAAGCTAGAATTTTATTTTTGTTTTCTGGCCCTTAGAAATATGTACTGGGACTCTGAAATCTTGAGCATAACATTCTGCCGAAGTCTGGGCTAAGCGTATGAAGTGCAGTGAATTCCACTCAATATTTTAAGGCCATTGCTAGAACTCTTTGTTCTATTATGAAAGACTGTAAATTACAATTTTCGTAACTAGTGTTCTATCATATACGTGATGATGTTGAAAGAGAAATCTTCATCAGGGTCCAGTCCAAGCAGGGAATAAAGAAAATGGAGACTGCTTTAGAAAGAAGGTTGTAGTTTATTGAAGAGAAAAGCTAGACAGAAGCATGGCTCTGGGAAAGCTGACCACATGTTGCTAGGAGTGGTGGGTTTTTTATACCTTCCTGGGCTTTTGTGTTTGGAATTGTTCCTGTTTGAGGCTTTGCCGTGTACTTTGATCTGAGCCTGAGTGTGTCTTTCTGGTATACTGATGATGGTGAGTTAATCTTATTATGTCCTAAAGGTCATATCTTGCTTCCCTGGGGCTGTGGCTGATGGCTATATCCTGCGTTGGATTTTTTTTTTGGTGAGGGGTTGTTGATTCTAGGGATTTTTGTCTTTTTAATCCCATCAGCTCCAGCTTCCTGGCTCCAACCTTCCTAAATGGATTGTGATATCTGCATTTCTGCAGAGTGGTTTCTGCTTGGGGGAGGGAGACTTGGGGCTATTAAGAAAAACTGGGCATGCTTTTCTGCCTTCTTAAGATCCTTTGAGGAAATATAATTTTCTGCCTTTTTAATATTTCCTTCTCGGGTGGAGGGGGCTGACTTCCCACAATGTAATACAGTAACAAGAAGAGGAACACAATATTCTGAAGTCAAACAGAGTTCAGGGATGTAGCAGCATCTTGGGCCATGGATCTCTTGCAAGCAGATTCTGAGGTATAGTGGAGTGCACTGTTTTTGTTACATTAAACGTAAAAGTCAGCATAGGTCAGACTCAGGAAAATCAAATGAAACTCCATCAGAATTTTAGACCTAATCTTGTTTATGTGCTTAAGAATTTAATTATGCTGATCATATCACTAAGCTGGAAAGTGAGGAGGCCTGGTGAGAGCCAAGGAGCTAATATGGATAATTCCATGATACAGACCAAACTGAACCAAGGACAAAATGAATTTCCAATTGGATTTCCACATCCTAAGCAATGCTTTCCCCAACCATGATTTATTGAGTAAAACACAGTTGGATGGGCTTGCACATCTCAAACCCTAGTTTACATATTGAATCAGCTGAGACCACACAACACCTAAATGAAAGGCAAACAATTCACAGGATGCTAAATATTTTGGATGAATTACCCTTCTTGTACTTTTCTTGTTATTGTCTTCCCTCAAAATATGTTGATAGTCTTCATGAAGACAAGCACATCACTACAAAAGCAAATAGGTATGCATACAATATCCTAATATATTTTTTTCTCCCCTCTTCTCCACAACAAGCCATAAAATCTTCAAAAGACAACCTTCTTGCAATTAAGAAGCTAGATTTTTAAACTAATCTTTAAACTGTGTTGAAATTGGCTGGTGACAAACAGAGTAACCAAACTTTGCTGAGTCAAATGGTTAAATAAAGATTTTAAGGTTTAAGAGAGGAGACGAAGAAGAGAGGAAAGAAGGAACCAAGTCTTTATCCATAAACTCAGAGCTAATGCATCCCAACACAAGCCGTCTTTTAAAAAAAAATGCCATTATTAATTCCTGTAAATTAAACACATCTTAAAGATACAGTCAGCTTTACTGAAACATTGTACCCTTTTCAGAAAATATTGCATGCAAATGTAGTTCTCCTTTCAGTTGGGTGAGGAATCTGAATATTCCCTCCAGTCAACAGAATTTAATTCAGTGATAGGATTCTTTGCCTCCCCAATATTCCAAGAAAGAACAAAAACGCCAACAGAGTAACTTCCCTTATCTTTCTAAGCTCCAAAACTTGTGTATCACAAATTCATTCCTCAAGGGGCTTGTTTCTAATCTAGCCGTTCAGCTTCCATACTTCTTTTGAGTACTGGGGGGAAAAATTTTTTCCATCCAATCATTTTTGATTCTCTGAGACTGCTTGAAGAAAACTCTGCAGTTTTCTTGGCAAGGTTTTTCAGATGCAGTTGGCTATTGTCCCCTTTGTAGGGCTGAGAGAGTGTGACTGGCCCAAGGTTGCCCAGCTGACTTTGTGCCTAAAGCGAAACTAGAATTCATAGTTTCTAGCCTGACGCCTAACCACTACATTAAACTAACTCTTGTATTAGGCTTAGAACACTATAAAATCAGAATAACAGAATTGGAAGGAACCTAGTCCATCCTGCTCAGGCAGGAAACCCTATACCACAGGTCTGCAACCCGCGGCTCTGGAGCTGCATGCGGCTCTTTCAGCCATCTCCTGCGGCTCCCAGTCCTCTGCCATGTGCAGTCCAAAAAAAAAAGTGGGACTAAACAATTTCTACCAATCAATTCAAATATGCAGGGTAGGTGCATATCTCGCCTTGGCTCCACTCTTCAGTGAAACCCTGTTCTGCGCGTGTGCGCATGTACGCGCATGCGCACACATTTTTTGCAGCTCCCAGTTTTTCCTTTTGTGAGGGAACCGGTTCCGAGTGGCTCTTTCACTGTTTCAGGTTGCTGACCCCTGCCCTATACCATTTCAGACAAATAGTTGTCCAATCTCTTCTTAAAAACTTCCAGTGCTGGAGCACTCATAACTTCTGGAGGCAAGCCATTCCACCAGTTAATTGTTCTCACTTTCAAGAAATTTCTCCTTAGTTCTAGGTTGCTTCTCTCCTCGATTAGTTTCCATCCATTGCTTCTTGTTCTGCCTCCCGGTGCTTTGGAGAATATGTTGATCCCCTCTTCTTTGTAGCAGCCACAACTTCTGGAGGCAAGTTATTCTAAATCATACAGACCAGGCTAGTGACTGAATCCAATGTCACTTCCACAAAGGGAGATCTCAAAAGAGAGAAAAGCTATATCTTATTTTGGCTCTTGGTTAAGCAACCTATAATCCCAGGGGTATATGTGGTTCCTAATCCACATTTTTTTTTTGTGGCTCTAAAAGTCGTGCTCAGTAACTGAATGCAATGACTGAAAAATCTGAGCTTTAATTCACATTTTAAAAGTAAAGAAAATCTGGAGAAGGTGAGAACCAGCATCTTAATCCTGCCTGTATATACACTGTTTCACCACAGCAATTCTTGGCTTCTCTAAAAAATGTTAAGTGTAGCCCCTGATCATTAAAACTGGTTAAAATTATCCCTTGTAACAGTTTGAAGTAGACCGTTCCTAAATATATCAGTCCTTCTGATAAAAGACAGAATCCCAAGCTCTACTTCAAACTGTTACAAGGGATAATTTTAACTGTGCAGGCATTTAAATTAATTATGATATGCAAATGAACTGTGCCTAGGTTGTGTTTTTTTTTCCCTTCTGGGAAGAGTGACATCCCAAGCTATACATCACAGTTTAAACACATGCCATGAAAACAGTAGTTAAAACTAGCTCTTCCACTTGCAAACTTCATCTTCTGGAAAATCCCAATAACCTTTTCAAGGGCGGTATTGCAGCAAATGACCTCTAGCGGGTCTGCAAAACTTTCAAGCTTTCTTTATTAAACTTGGCAGCATCAGAAACCCGAAATGAATATTCTACAGTGAATAAACTAATGTTTCTTAAGGCACAACTAGATATAATTCAGGAGGATGTTTATAAACAGATTGTTGTTAGTTGCGAAGTTGTGTCCGACCCATCGCGACCCTATGGACAATGTTCCTCCAGGCTTTCCTGTCCTCTACCATCTTCTGGAGTCCATTTAAGCTCACGCCTACTGCTTCAGTGACTCCATCCAGCCACCTCATTCTCTGTCGTCCCCTTCTTCTATTGCCCTCAATCTTTCCCAGCATTAGGCTCTTCTCCAGTGAGTCCTTTCTCCTCATTAGGTGGCCAAAGTATTTGAGTTTTAGCTTCAGGATCTGGCCTTCTAAAGAGCAGTCAGGGTTGATCTCCTCTAGGACTGACCGGTTTGATCGCCTTGCAGTCCAAGGGACTCGCAGGAGTCTTCTCCAGCACCAGAGTTCAAAGGCCTCAATTCTTTGGCGCTCAGCCTTTCTTATGGTCCAACTTTCACTGCCATACATTGCAACTGGGAAGACCATAGCCTTGACTATATGCACTTTTGTTGACAGGGTGATGTCTCTGCTTTTTAGTGTGCTGTCTAGATTTGCCATGGCTTTCCTCCCCAGGAGCAAGCGTC
>NC_139518.1:16868208-17150708 GCF_947247035.1 Vipera ursinii
ATATTAAAAACCAGTGCTTTTTCTGTAAAAGAAAAAGGTGCCAGAACTCACACAATGTCATACAACCCGCCTTGCCTACCCTACAAGATTCCATCCAAAAAAGGTGCCGGACCTCCGTTCTGAGCATTCTATGACAAAAAAAGCCCTGATTAAAACTGATCAGCCCTCTCTCAACAGAGGGGGTGGATAGGAAACCACCTATCCTCTGTTTAAAACACAGTTCTTTCAGCAGTCCCAAGAAGGTTCCACACCCAATTGCCCTCTAATTCATCTGACCCTGAGAGTACAGATAAACCCCCAAGTGGCCTCAACAACTCTCAGAGAGCTAATGACCGACCTTCAGAGTGCTAATAGCCAGATGACTGCAAACAATATAAATCAATCTATTCTCCACCATTCAGCCAGAACTGAAGATGCTTCTTGGATGAGAAGTGAAATGTCTTCAAGGGGAAAAAAAAACCAAGAAAATCCAGTTGCCTTTTGAAAAGCACCTTTGGGACTAGCGGGCTAAACATTTTGGTTTGTCTCCTTTGTAGATTAGTTGACTGAAAACACAGTTGCCCTAATAAGAATGGTTGTATATTTAATTGTTCCAGTTCAAATAAACTCAATCATTTCATATATTGCTATGCTTGAGTGTAAGAACAATAAATTCAAATTGCCACGTTGCTATGAAGTTCACAGGTGTAGCTTTCAGTCATACTATTACTCAACTGAACACTCAACTGAAGTGTGCAATTCCCTTGGAGCTCAAATTAAGTCCCACTGAATATACTAGAAATTCTTTCAGTGAACCAAAAGAACATTGAGTCCTTTTTAAGCAGACTGAGAAGAACAGTTTAAAATTGATGATGAGTCTTAGACAAAGCCATTTAGCTCTTAAATGATGTATGTACAAACTGATTTTAGAAAAGAGCATGATTTTCAAAGAGGTCAGCCTAATAACCAATGGCCAAGAGGTACTACAACAACAACAACAACAACAACAATAATAATAATAATAACTGGAGCACCACTTGAACACCATTAGCATTGACAAATTTGCCATTAGTCAACTGCAAAACGCAGCCTTACTAGGAATTGCTTCTATCCTACGACGATATCTGTAATACCATCAAACATCCACATCTGCCTATCCCAGGTCCTTGGTAAGGACTCAATAGGTAGACAAAAATGCCAAATCCAGTCTGAACATCTGGCTGACTGTACGATGATCAATAATAATAATAAAGTTGGAAGGGATCTTGGAGGTCATCTAGTCCAACCCCCTGCTCAGGCAGGAAACCCTATACCATTTCAGGCAAATGGCTGTCCAGTCTCTTCTTAAAAACTTCCAGTGTTGGAGCATTTACAGCTTCTGGAGGCAGGTTGTTCCACTGGTTAATTGTTCTAACAGTTAGGAAGTTTCTCCTTAGTTCTAGGTTGCTTCTCTCCTTGATTAGTTTCCATCCGTCTCTTCTTGTCTGCCTTCAGGTATGCTGAAGAATAGCTTGACTCCCTCTTCTTTGTGGCAACCTCTGAGATATTGTAACTCTGTGAGCGTCATTGTCTTGTTCTGGTTCTGCTTGGGTGGTAGTGGTACCATCTCTTGCTTATCTAGGAAAGCTGTGAACAATTCATAAGAAATAGCATAAGGTCAGACAAAGACGAGAACAAAGCAGATCACAACAGATTCCCTCTTTATCACACAACTATTAACCAGTACTTAAACAAGTGATGGCATCAGATCAGCAAACCAGGAACAGTTCATAACACCCAGTAGCTTATTTCACTTCATGGTAACAATAAATATTTCCAAGAGTCCTAGATAATAGAAACATTTGTAAATATGGGGGGGGGGAAAGAACCCCCACAACCCAACATTTAAGCTTTCGCTTCAAGGAGAAAAATATGAGTTTTGTAATAATTCATATGTTGCACGCAAAAGTAATATGACTGAATATACTTTGATAAGGCAAAGACACATTTTTACGAAGGCACTAAAATGAGTCAGCAAAATTGTGTCAACATTTACACTCAAGAAACTTGTCTGACTACTTGTGTCTCAACTAAGGTAACTAATTGCATGCCTTTACGTCCGTCTTGATTCCTGGTGAGTTCCTGGACAATTCTGTGCAGATTGCTTGGCAACTTTTCTTTTTTTTAGAAGTGATCTCCCCTTGCTTTCTTCTTCCTAGCGTTACCTAGGGAAAGTAATGGGCTCAGAATCGCCTGCCTGGCTTCTGTGCCTAAGGCAGAACTGGAACTCATAGTCTCCCAGTTCCTGGCCTAATATCTTTCATATTCATAGCTGGCGAAGTCCATTCATTTTCGTCAACTTTATTCACCAAGGATGCCTTTGTATTTCCAAAACTAGGGCAATTAGAGGCCTCACAAAGAGGGTCAGATAGTCCATGCTGCCTGGCTTAGCTTTGTTGGTAGATGCTGAAATGGTATGTTTCTAGTTTCTTTGTTCAGCAAATAACTTGCTGCCTTCTACTTTTCAAGCAGAAACAATGTCATGTCATTGGAGAGTTCAGCAGTTCTGGAAAAAAATGGGCAGATTGCCCTCTGACAAGAAGTTGGATTTAAACAATTGTACATTGGATGTAGTGGATATAACGGAGCTGAGTGAGTATACTTCTGTGATATTTCTTTTCATATATATATATATATACACGAACATGCATCAATTATCTTCTCTAGAGGCCCTTCAAGAATCAACTTTGTATTTGTAAAATTTGGAACATCTCAATCTGCTCTTCTTATGTGGAATCTTCTTTCTCTTTAACTTTCCAGCCTCTTCCTTACTCCTTACTTCAAGCCCTTTCCTAAAAAACTTTTTTTTAACAATTTAGAGCCATGTGTCTCAACATCAGCAACTTTAAGATGAGTGGACCAACTCCCAGAATTCCCTCAGCCACTAGGCTGTATTTCCTGCATTGTATGTACTTTTGTTGTAAATTTTTCAGTTCTTCCTTTCCACCCAGTGGGAATGTATTTAATGAATTCCATCCACAGAAATTTATTCCACATAATATCTGTTATGTACTGAGCTTGTGGTACCACACCACGTGAGCCAACGGCTCCTTTGAAACCTAGACAGACCGTCTCCAGCCTTGCAATTGGTCTACCTTGGCGGGAAGCATGGGTTCCATTCTATTGGCTGCTGCTAGAGGGTTGGACTGTATATATATATATATATATATATATATATATATATATATATATATATATATATATATATATATATATATATATATATATATATATAGTGGCTGGGCACAGCCCAGGTTAAGGTCTGTCATAACTAATAAAGGATGTGTTACTCTCTGAACAACTGTGTGTCTTCATTCCGGATCACCAGAGCCCACGACATAACAATATCTACTCGTCTTTAAGGTGCCTTGAGACTATAATTTATTTTGCTGCAATAGACATGAGGAATTAACATTAATTCATTAACTCATTCAACTGCTGCATTTCCACAAAACAATAAAGAGTTTACCTTATGGGAATGCAAAGCTAGGTTTCACATTTCTTTTCTCTCTCTGCTTCTTTTTTTAATGCTGTTGAGAGTTGTAAATCAAAAGAAAGATGATCTACTTATTTTTATTACTGTGTAATAATAAGCATTTTGTGATTGCTATTTACTGCTTAATAATTTATTAAAATGAGCCATCTTTAATTTACCATTTACAAAGCAGGCTTATTAGAGCAAGGTATTGTTAGAGCTATCTGCGGTTTGTAACATTAAATAGCATTAAATAGAAATGTACTGTAAACCTTTCCATCTCCTTGTGGCTAGAGAGGAGAGGGAAAAAAACCAGGAAAATATATATGCTCAAAACTTCATCAGACTTGTTTTCTTAGTGCTACATCATAGCACCTGTGTGTGAATCAATGTGTGAAAATATAGCCAAGGGTTGTTCACACAACCTGCTTCACTCTGGTTAACTGTGATGCTGCTCTTTCAACTGCACAGGGAATAAAGGACCAGCAAAAGTTTTAAAGAGGAGCATATTTAATTACATAGTCTAGGTTTACAGAACACACAAAGATGTGGTTAGATGAGTTTAGGGTGAACGGAGCCATTATTTCACACCCATGCTTTTATCTTCGTGACTCCACTTCTACTGCCACCTCCCAAGTATATACAGTACAGTAGTAGAGACATAGATTGCATTGGTGTGGCCTACTGTTAGCCTTAAATAAACTTGGATGCAGGAGTTTAATTTACCAGAAATAACATTCATTCATGTTCTAGCCTTGCCATGTGTTAGCAATCTTTCTCTGTTGCTTGACTGCCTTTTAGCTACTGTACTATCACTGCTGCCAGATTTGGAGGAGATTGATCTTTCCTGGAATGACTTCATAGGAGGAAAACTAGAACATCTGGCCCTTCAGTTTAAACACCTGCAAGAGCTGAAAGTCCTCCAGCTGAACAGCTGCAGACTCACGACCAAGGACATAGGATGTTTAGGTACCATTTAGTAGTAGTAGAATCCACAGAGTTACCCCAATTGACTATGTTATTAAAGAGAATGATAGATGATGGGTGAAATTGCAAAATATAGAACTGCTTTGAATTGTCTCTAGCATACACCTGGGCCCATCCTGACGCTAAAGCAGGGGAAGATATTGAATCTGATTTGAAGTCTAAATTCTTCTCCTTCCACATCTCCATGACCCAGGCAGTATTTGGATGGTCAGGCCCTGAGGAAAAAGGAAGGCTGGCCTTCTAGCCAGAAGCTCTGCCACTTGCAGTGCTTTTTTTGTAAAAGAAAAAGGTGCCAGAACTCACATATGTCATACAACCCACTTTGCCTACCCTACAAGGTTCCATCCAAAAAAGGTGCCGGAACTCCGTTCTGAGCGTTCTATGAGAAAAAAAGCCGTGGCTACTTGTATCATCTGTTTTCTCCAGATAAGGTCTGTATTCCCTTCATGGTAGAAAACAACCACTAAAAGCTGCCGCAGTTATTGTGTAGTGGGTCCGACGCAAGGAAGAGACGCCAGCCGGAGTACGTGTTCAGCTCTTTATTGGAAGGGGGGTAGCGTACTGGCGAATGTGGGTTACCTGGCCTCCTTAAATACCTAGCCAGGTAGGCGAACAACCAATGGGGTTGGCCCTAGGTTTCCCACCGAAACTGGGTTTCCCGCCAAAACCGTTCAGGCCAACGCCCCCTGGTGGCTGTTGCCATGCAGGAGCCTTCATACATAACACCCCTCCCCCCCTTAGAGAAGAACCACATACAACTATAACAATTTAACTATATACAATGTGTGTAATGCAAGGCAACTGTGGGGTGGTCACTTGCACACATAGTCCGCTAGATAGGCAGGTGTCCTGTGGGGCCGGGTGGACCATCTGGGTGTGGCTCGGCCCTGTACTTGGACAGCCGGTTCGTGGGGCATCTGTGCTGGGTTGCGCAGAGCTGGCTGCAGGAGGCCCTCCTCCTCTGGTTCCGGTTCTGGGTTGTTTCCAGTTGTGGTGACCTCCTCTGGGGTGTGGCTGTTCTGATGGGCATGTGTGGTGCACTCAGGGACCCTTCCTCTGAGCTGGTCAATGTGACGCCTCATGTGTCTGTCCCCCTCCACCCCTATGATGTAAGAGAGGGGTCCAGTTTTCTCAACCACTGTCCCCGGAACCCATGGATGCCCTGCCCCATAGTTCCTTGCCCAGACCAGGTCCCCCATGTTGAGAACCCTGTGTGCTGGTGATGATGATGCTGATGATGCTATTGTGTAGTGGGTCTGACGCAAGGAAGAGACGCCAGCCGGAGTACGTGTTCAGCTCTTTATTGGAAGGGGGGTAGCATACTGGGGAATGAGGGTTACCTGGCCTTCTTAAATACCTAGCCAGGTAGGCGAACAACCAATGGGGTTGGCCCTAGGTTTCCCGCCGAAACTGGGTTTCCCGACAAAACCGTTCAGGCCAACGCCCCCTGGTGGCTGTTGCCATGCAGGAGCCTTCATACATAACAGCAGTGATTACTGATAGGAGAGAAATTTACTCTGTTCATGTTTGATCCTCCAATTTTGCATTTTTTAGACAATACAAAAAACACACCTCAATTATCTTTCAAAATTAAGATTGCTGTCCCAATATTGAAATGCATTTTCTCACTATATCAGTATAGCATATTTCATTTTACACTGGAACCTGTGTAAAAAAAATAATAGATAAAAATGCACATATTCCTGAACATACTGTAATGGCACAGCAACACATCTATTCAGGAAAATTGGATTCAAAGTGGTATTGTGTTGACCCAGGGCACAGCACAGAGGCAATGCAGTCAGCTGGCAATTCAAACAGTTCCTTTTATTGGTCCCAATTTTCCCCAAATGCTCCCACGTTTGCTGGCAAGCCTCCAACAAAAGATCACACACGCATATCCCTTGCTGAACTCAAGGCCATAGAGATAACAAGGAAGAAAAGATAAACTTAAGGAGTCCTAGTCCGTTTGAATCCAAGCTTGCCTGAGCAGTTTTCAAAAGAGAGAATCCAAAATACATCCAGAGGTCTTAAAACATTCAATCCACATGGTCAGCCAGTCCAATAGTCAAGGTTTCCAGGTTTCCAAACCGAAGGCACAGAACAAGAGCGACAATACACAACACTCCAATGAATCAGCGTTTGTTCCCGACAAATGCCCTGCCCCACAGCGGCTCCTTAAATCTCAATCCCCAAGTGTGCCTTGTGGAGTGGGGCAGAATGCTCTCCTCCTGAGTAATTGAGCCTGCCTGCATTGTTCCCTCCTTCTCTCCATTCTCCGTGCTCTAGGATCAGGTGTGTGTGTGTGTGGGGGTCTTGCTCATCACCTGAACTCTGTCTCCCCTGTTCCAATCCTGAAGGGCCCTGGCTTGCCTCGGCCTGCTCTTCCCCACAGTCCTCTGAAGCCACAGACACCTCTCCCTCGGTCTCCATAGGGTCCTGTTCCAGCTCCATTTCTTCCTCAGATTCAAGCTCAGACGGAGGCATGACAGGTATTTTTGTTTACACAAAATGGTTTGCAATGTGTAAAGAAGTGTGGAAAAAATAGGCACATTAGTACAAATTAGTTCAAATACGTTCTCTAGCTACTATGGAAATGAAGAACAGTAAAACAATTGAGGGAAACCTAATCTGTAGATTCTTTACCTCTCTATCAACGACTGAAATCTTCAATAGTTTCATACGTATGTGATACTTTTTGCATATTCAGTTCAATATCCAAAACACCACAAGGAATCCCAAATGCTTTTTTTTTACAGGAGAAGCAATAGAAGGAATTCCTCATCTTGAAATACTGGATTTATCATGGAATCCTGGCATTGGGGGAAGGCTTTCCCTTCTAAGCTCCAAAATCCTCAAAGGCTCTAAACTCCATACATTAAAAGTAACAGATTGCTGTCTTACTCAGGAAGATGGCAAATCAATAGGTAAGATTCTGTGGCAGAGAGATACTAACATCTTTGGAGTATTCACTGTATTAGCTTATTCTTCAAACTAAGTGTCTGATTGAATGAACTCATGATTTTCAAGCTCTTCTGAGTGGTCCAGACAGGAAAGCAAAATCATGAGGACTAAATGCTACCTGGGACGTGGTGGCTCAGTGGGTTAGGACACTGAGCTTGTCGATCAGAAGGTCGGCAGTTTGGTGGGTCGAATCCCGAGCGCCGCGTAACAGAGTGAGTGCCTGTTACTCGTCCCAGCTTCTGCCAACCTAGCAGTTTGAAAGCACGTAAAAATGCAAGTAGAAAAATAGGGACCACTACGGTGGGAAGGTAACAGCGTTCCGTGTGCCTTTGGCGTCTAGTCATGCCGGCCACATGACCATGGAGATGTCCTCAGACAAGCGCTGGCTCTTCGGCTTTGAAACGGAGATGAGCACCGGCCCCTAGAGTCAGAAACGACTAGCACACATGTGCGGGGAAACCTTTACCTTTACCTAAATGCTACCTTTGTTGTAGGGTTACAGTAACAGTATCTAACAAATGCTTCCTCACTCCCCTGCCTTTACGTTCCATAGAAGTAGGGAGGGTCTCTTCTGAGACACCCTCATTCCTCCTTTGGACTAAAATTTCTCTTATCAGGCTGTTGCCCATGCTTTGGCTCTTCTTCGTGTCTTCCAAGGTTGCTTTCACTATCTATCGCAATTTCCACGTATAGGGAACATCATCCCTGCTTTTGTTGTGTGCATTATATTGTGCGTACAACAGAGTTAGGCTGGGATGGGAAGGCAAGGAATAGACCAGTCTTGGTCCATTTTATCCTGGAAGTCAGAAGAATCGGGAGACAAAAGGCTGGTCATGTGAACTGGACAATTACTGTGGATAATTTCCAGTTTAATTTGCATGCAGGACACATCCAGAACATCCAACTGTATCTCCAAATCAGAGCAAGCACTCATGGCACTTACTTCAGCTAGCAAAAATATAGCTTAATATTTATTTATTGAACTGTTGCAAACTTAGGAAAATAACTATAAAAATAAATAGCAGGCAAAATTAGGGAAAGAAACATGAACACCATAGTTTACAATATTTATATCTATATCCATATCTATATGTCCCACAATGTTTGAAAGCCACTGGAAATTGTAGCCTTAATCTCTTTTATATGTAACAGCAGAATAGGATGTGGTGTTTATTCTACATCATGAAAGAATCAACATGGCAGATAGGGATGATTTATCCAATAATAGAAGTGTCTGTTCCCTAGAATACATATTAGTAATATTAGGGTACCATGCAAGTAGGTGCACTTGATGCTGCTGTAATGGTGTTATCTCAAGACTTAATGGCTATTGTGTTATATAACTTTTAATATTTAAATTTGAGCCAGTCAAAGGCTTAAGATATTTTATTTCCTTCATTTGTTGTTATAAATAATATTTGGTGATTTGGTGCTGAATTCTGAGGATGTTTTCCTGGGCAGATCTGGAGATAAGAGGTTGGGGACTGCACAATCTAAAGATTTTCTAGCCCAGACCTCAGATGTTAGTCATAAATGGTCAAGAGAGAATTCCTTTTCCAATATGGTAGGTGTAGTTTCTCAGACACCTGGAATCCATTACAAGAATTTTCAGAAACTTTATTAAAATGTCTCTGTGATATTTCTTTAGTGATCATAGTTCAGAAATGTTTGGGTAATTTCCTAAGCAGTAAACTATTTTTTAAAAATTCTTTGCAACTCTCTGCTATCCTGTATTCCAGTGTTCTTAACTGCATCTGTCTTATTTTCAGCTCGGCTTCTAAGTAGGATCCCCAGCCTCAAAATTCTGGACTTGTCAATCAATGTAAAATTGGGATGTAGCCTTAAAAGTATTGCTCAGGAATTACAGTTTGTTTCAAGCTTGCAAGTATTAAATCTGAACACATGTGGATTAGAGCAAGATGGCTTCCATTCCATAGGTAATTATAGGTGTTGATTGGGAGCTGAGATTATTTTTTTTCATAAGTAAATTTGTATCCAATTTTTTTGGGTGGGGATTGAAAACAACATGACGAAGGCTGGTATGGTCAAAGCATAAAAAGTTGGGGCTTCAGCCCGATCCTATTTTATTCCTAACCCTATAAAATTCAATAAAATCCTTTTAAAAAAAGTTGGGGTTTGAAGTAAAAATCACATTTTGACATAAGCCCACATATCATTCCATCTGAAGGAGGACCAACAAAAGTAGGATCTAGCCCGTCAAGCTACAGAGTTGTTTCACTACTGTAATTAAAGCTGAATTGTTCATAAATTGAATTTAATTTTACATTTTAGACATTTTTCCGTTTTTTAAATGATTGTTTAGCTAAAATACTGATCTTAAGCATCACTTTGTTAAATTCAGCATTTTGAAAACTGATTGCTTGAAATAATGTAAACTTTGTTAACATTCAGAATAAGGATTCTTGAAATAAATGCAAGTTATGAACAGAAAATTTAGATGTTTTTGCATAAGAATATTTTAAATGTGCTACCTCTTAGTGATGTTAGAACTTTTATAGAAAAAATATTGAAACTAAAATTTGATAACTTAATAACTTCCATTCACATCTTAATTCTGAGCTAATCAAAATTAGATTATGCTTCAACCACAATTCTGACAAAAGAAAACTAGCATAAGAGTGAATATGGTTAACAATCAGTTAAACGACATTTATCCTTTTGGCTACGTAAATTCAGCATTATTATATTATGTTAATCTTTTTGTAGCATTGTGTACATCCTTGAATCCCATCCTTATGGATGAAATATGGTTTATCTGTTGTACAAATAAATATCTCAAATGTGTGTAATTATATAATTAATAAAAACTTACCTATTTCAGATGCTGCTTTCCAATATTTATCGGAATTGAGAACATTAGACGTATCATGTAATAAATTGATTGGAGGAGTTTTCCAGTCTTTGGCTGGTCATTTGGCCAGTTTAAGTAAACTTGAAATCCTGAATCTTCATCAGTGTTGTATTACAGAAGAGGACATGTTGGTTTTATGTAAGAAATATGTGGAAATGCCTTATAATGAATTGTAAAATCATTTAGCTGTGAGAAGCAGTGTTTGTTGGCCCATGCAAAACTGGGATCATGAATTCTCCCAGGTTTTTAACAAAAGCTGAGAGCAGGGCCATTATTGAAAATTACAGCAGAGAAATAGATTTGTCTGCTCGGTTAAGTGAGATAAATATCCCAGTCTAATCAATTAAATCACCTTTAATGGGTTGTCAGAGATAGTTTAATGCAATGAGATCATTACTTCAACAGAAGACACTCTTCAAGTGAGGGCTTTCTTAAATATTGGCTATAATGGTCAAGTTGCATTATCTCCTAAGACTGATATTGTTCCATTTCTTTTTAAGCTCTTACTATTATTCCATTTTTCAAATAACTTATAAATGTTGTGTTCAAGCAACTGGGGAAAGCAAAGAATAGAAGAAAGTCTCCCAGGCCAATACATGGAGCTGGTTATATATTAATGGATTCAAAATAAATTCTTCTTAATTTTACCGTATTATCTCTGTTATCTATTTTCCCCCCAGCCCAGATAATACCTCTTTTGTCAAATCTTCGGGAGCTGAATTTATCCTCAAATGCAAATGTAGGGATATCTACCTATCATCTTCTTAGCAGACTCCGATTTTTACCAAAACTGATATCTGTGCTCCTCAACAATTGTGCCTTGCAACATGATTCATTTCTGTCTCTAGGTAAGAATAGAGTGAAATTCTGTCTTTGCCTCTTTGTGTCCTCCTCCTCTTTCTGGTAGAACCTGTTCATCTTCCAAGATCTTTTATGTATAATCTGCCTATAGAGGCAGACACTCTTAAAATTAATATCTGGGTCCATTATTAAAAGATATCCTTCAGCATGTCCAGTGTTTAGTTCCTTTTAGTTCCATCTAATGTCCAATTTTTAAAATTCAAAACAAAATCCTTTGGGAAGAATTCTTTATTTAAAATATATTGGGCCCTTAATCCATTTGTACATTTCTAAAATCTAAAACCATTATAAAATGTGATAATATATGTCTGTGGGATGCTGCAAGTAGACATAAATGCAGCCATGTTGCTGAATGCCCAAAGTGTGGTCATGTGATTGCAGGGGTGGAGTGACCATTGGAACTTCGGAACTATGTCGCAACTTCCTTGTTCCAGGTAGAACAACGGTTGCTAAGCAACTGGTTGCAAGTCAAGGGCTACCTGAATAGGGTTTTGTTCCTTAGTAGTAATGAAAGAAGGTTCAAGGGGAACAAAATGTTGGAAAGTTGGTTTGATATATTTAGAAATCTAATTTGTATGCCTAGGACCGCCTTTCTTTGAAAATATACAAAGGGTTGTTGTTAAACTTTTCAGCTGATGCTGTCTTTCATCTTCCTGAACTGAAGCTAGTAGACCTTTCTTGGAATAAATGTGTTGGTGGCAACTTAAATCTGATTCTGAAAGCAATAAACCCTAATTCCAAGATCCAAGTGTTAAGGCTGAGCAGTTGCAGCTTGGTGGATGAAGATTTGATTGATTTGGGTACGTACAGAAATTCTATCCACCCCCTCCATTTCTCCACACCTATATTGGTTTGTTCATTGGGCATAATGTATCTCCTAAATATCAAAGGAAGTTTGCCCAGGAGAATAGTGTCAAATGGCTCCATTTTTATTGTGAACTAATCCATAGTAACAATCTTTCCCAACCTTGTTGTTGTTGTTGTTGTTGTTAGCTGCGAAGTCGTGTCCGACCCATTGCGACCCTATGGACAACGTTCCGCCAGGCCTTCCTGTCCTCTACCATCTTCTGGAGTCCATTTAAGCTCACGCCTACTGCTTCAGTGACTCCATCCAGCCACCTCATTCTCTGTTATCCCCTTCTTCTATTGCCCTCAATCTTTCCCAGCATTAGGCTCTTCTCCAGTGAGTCCTTCCTTCTCATTAGGTGGCCAAAGTATTTGAGTTTTAGCTTCAGGATCTGGCCTTCTAAAGAGCAGTCAGGGTTAATCTTCTCTAGGACTGACCGGTTTGATCGCCTTGCAGTCCAAGGGACTCGCAGAAGTCTTCTCCGGCACCATAGTTCAAAGGCCTCAATTCTTTGGCGCTCGGCCTTTCTTATGGTCCAACTTTCACTGCCATACATTGCAACTGGGAAGACCATAGCTTTGACTATACGCACTTTTGTTGACAGGGTGATGTCTCTGCTTTTTAGTGTGCTGTCTAGGCAATGTAGGAAAATGTTGAATTTATAGCTTAATTCTAATTACATTGAAAATATTAGACTCTACACCATAACTTCTATTAATTCTTTTTAAATAGAACTTGATGTTATAACTATGGTCTAAGCATGAACTTTTCTCTAAAAATATTATAGGCATATATACCTACTTATATCTACCAAGTCTGAGCACATTATATCAAACTAATACTGGGTAGAGATGTAGCCAGTAAATTTAGGCAGCAGGTTATAGTTCTTATTAGTAAAGTGTCTAGAATTATTTTAGTTAATTATGTATTGTATCAGGAATAATAAAAAGGAGGCAGTAAATAGGAAAAATATACTTTATGAAATATTTATGTTCAGTATCCATACTCAAGAGGGATTCCAGCTATATCTTCCAGTGTCTTCAATTCTTTGAGTAAATAGTCAGGACCATATTATCTAATCTTTTATTATCAAGAAAAGAAATGCCATCTAGATAAAAGGGAATTTTTATATGGAAGTATTTTCTGAGGCTACTGCATTTATAAGCTTTGATATTTTCATTTTGAAGAGCTAAGATGATGAACTTTGGGATCTTTTGTGCTCTCATTTTCTTGCAGATGTTTCACTACCCAGATAGATAACATCATCAATGTACCTTCTGCAAGAAAACAACCAAACTCAAAAAGCACCAAGGATCCCACAGTTCAACCCTGAGTTACATATATTCTCTTCTGAACTCTTTTAGACCTCCATGGTTGCCTAATTTAGATAAAACGCATGTCAACTGGAAAGAGAGATGGCACTAATCTCTCTGCTTTCCATTATGACATTCCTTTCCCCAGAGCACAATCCCTGTTCTTTCCTGATACAAAACCCAACCTGAGAGTACAGCTTGTATGTTTTTAAACCCATTATCTACATTTATTTTGGTTGCTTCTTTCAGCTTTGATCATCCAGGCAGGGCATCTGGCTCAGCTAAAGAACCTGGACCTCAGCTACAATAACAATATTTCAGACCAAGGATGGAAGACCTTCTGTGGAAGCCTAGCTGCTCTCGGGCAGCTTTCTGAATTGGATATTAGCTGTCGTCCATCATCACGGTGTGGCTGTGGGGAATGGCTGGGGAAGCTGTTGGATGCCCTATCTCAGCTACTTCTGTTCACAGACCTAGAACTAAATGGTTGGCTTCTTTCTGTAGCTCAGCAAAAGCTACTTGAAGATTTCAGGCTGAATAAGAAACGAAATGTCCATTTCAAACTTTGATATGGAGCCTAAAGTTTTGGAGTAGCATACAAATGCCTAGTTGGTGGATTGATGCCTATTTTCTCCAAATTTACCTAAAATGCTACAGCAGGGGTCTCCAGACTTGGTAACTTTAAGATTTGTGGACTTCAACTTCCAGAACTCCTCAGTCAGCCCAAAAGTTGGAGAGGAAAGGTGGAGGTCTAATGTCTAAGGTAAAGTTTTCCCTGTCAGTTGCGTCCGACTCTAGAGGATGATGGCTGTCCATTGGAGGGAGCCAGTGTTGTCCGAAGACAATTTCTGAGGTCATGTGGCCAGCACGGCTATAAGCTTACTTGAAAATTTCAGGGTTGATATTAGACATCTAATATCTGGTCTTCGCTTATTGATGGGTGGATAGTCAACTCAATCTCTCTTCGTGCTTCCCACCCCAACCACATGAAATGTTCTTTGAGCAGTAAATACTTATTTACCTCTGAAGATTAAACAGGGATTTTAAAAAATAATACTCGTTTGTGTTTAATCCTTCTGTTCTTTTGCTCGAAGGCTTTCCAAAGCCCCTGCACGGCCCCCCAAAATAATTATTTCTTCTTGTCTTTGGGTTTTTCTTTCTCCTTGCCTTTCTTCTCCTTTTTCTCTTTCTTGACCTTCTTCATCATTTTCAGGATCTCTGAATAGGCTCCGATCCCTTTGCGCACTCTTAGGCCACGCCACCAAGCCTGGACCTGTGGGAATGAGGGGGGAAAAGCCCAATTGTAGTTAACGGTGGCTGTTGTTCCCTTTGCAGATGCTGGACGGGCTATACTGAGCTCCTCCTTACTAAACGTGGGTTTGTTCATTGATTCAGACATAAAATATTACAGAAAATGTAACTCTTCTATTTTCCCCCACATCATTCAGTATCCTGCCCCTTTATTTAAAGCCACGTTTCATTTATTTATTTATTTATTTATTTATTTATTTATTTATTTATTTATTTATTTATTTATTTATTTATTTATTAATGGGACTTATATCCCGCCCTATCTCCCGAAGGACTCAGGGCGGCTAACAACAATAACATATAATAAGTACAGAAATTAAGATAAAATTAAAATTAAAGTCATCTGTGCAATAAATTAAAATTAAAAATTAAAAATAAATTAAAAATTGTAAACATAATTAAAATCCCTGTCAGTTCAGGTCAGCCAGGTGGAAAAGGAGTGTTTTGAGGCCGCGGCGAAAGGACTGGAGATCTTGGGCCATCCGAAGCTCAGGGGGGAGCTGATTCCATAGGACTGGCGCTCCCACAGAGAAGGCCCTTCCCCTGGGGTTCGCCAGCCGACATTGTCTAGCCGACGGTACCCTGAGGAGGCCTTCTCTGTGTGAGCGTACTGGGCGATGGGAATTCGTTCCCGGTAGCAGATGGTCCTGCAAGTATCCCGGGCCTAAGCCATGTAGGGATTTAAAGGTAAGTACCAGCACCTTAAATCTCACCCGGAGGGCAACCGGTAACCAATGCAGCTCATGGAGCAGAGGTGTTATATGGGAGTATCGGGGAGCTCCCATCATTACCCGTGCAGCCGCATTCTGCACCAGCTGAAGCCTCCGGGTGGTTTTCAAGGGCAGCCCCATGTAGAGAGCATTGCAGTAGTCTATACGGGAGGTAACAAGTGCGTGGGTGACTGTACGTAGGGCATCTCGGTCCAGAAAGGGGCGCAATTGGTATACTAGGCGAATCTGGGCAAATGCCCCCCTAGCTACGACTCCAATATGATCTTCAAAACTGAGTTGTGAATCTAGGAGGATGCCCAGATTGCGTGCTCTATCAACGGGAGGTAACATCTCTCCTCCTATAATCAAAGATGGAACCTCTTGGACTAAACGAGGTGACGGTACGTAAAGCCACTCAGTCTTGGCCGGGTTGAGCCAAAGCCTGTTCTTTCCCATCCAAATCTGTACCGCTTATGATAACCAAGATTATTAAACCTGTACAATTTGCCTTTCTTTCAGCATTATTGCCCCCTAATCCCACACGAATCAGATTATACTTTTTATATCGATCATAATTTCCTAGGCTATTGTGATGGTTTAGTCATACTTTTTGGCAGTGCTTAAAAAAAAAAGGTGCCGGAACTCAAGCACAAATCTGGCTCCAAACGAAAGCCCTTTACGGAGCAAGGGGGAAAACGCTTTAGGGCAGGGGTAGGCAACCTCGGCTCTTTTATGACTCATGGACTTCAACTTCCAGAATTCCTGAGTCAGCATAGCTGACTCAGGAATTCTGGGAGTTGAAGTCCAAAGGTCATAAAAGAGCCGAGGTTGCCTACCCCTGCTTTAGGGAGCTTCCGAGGCGCAGATCACGTGAGCAGCATCAGCTGATGGACGCCATTGCCACGGCCTTTGAGAGGGCCCTCGTCCTCCTCCGCCTCTGATGACCTCATCCTCCTCCACCTCTGATGACCCAGAGGCTTCCTTCGGAGGCAGAGCAACCAAGGTGGCGGTGGTGCTGCTGCTTTGGGAGTGTGCCTGGTCCCTCAAAGAGATTCACTCCAGGAGCCAGTCCTGGTCCCTGGCGGCCAACGTGGGGGTGAGGACCCCATGAACCAAGGCACGAGAAGAAGGTCTGCTTTCAGGGTCGTGAAAGTGTTTCCGGGTCGACCTTCGATGCCCCCGATTTCCCCAGGCAGCTTCCTTTCACCGAGCCAGAGCCTTACTCACAATGGCGGCTTAGAAGGAGCCGGTTCTTCCCTTCAAAAAAAAAAAGGTGCCAGAATGCTATTCCGGTGCATTCTATGACAAAAAAAGCACTGCTTTTCAGTAAGTCTATTTGGTGCCTGGCTTTTTTTTAAAAAAAGAAGCTTATTACTAAACGTCTTAAAAGTGTCATTTCTTACAAATAGCAAGAAATTACATCCATTCACTTTCTCCAGTAGAAAATTGCTGGCCACCGTCCTAGAGCATATTCATGGCTGTCTTTTTTTATACAAATAAGATAGTAGCGGGATGCCAGCCTCGTGAGAAGGACATGCCGAAATAATAACTCTGTCTTTGCTGCAAGGTTACACTAAGCAGGATCTTGCAAGTACAATCTGAAAGTACATCTCCTCTGCCCTCCTCACCTTTACAGTCCAAGAAACTATGCAGGGTCCCTTCTAAGAGGTTTGCCATGCCTCCCCCCACTTCCTTCTGTGGACTCAGCTGCCTTTACAGGTAGTCCTCAACTTACGACTTGGTTGCTTAGTCTGTATGACAGACATGGAGGGGGGGGAATCTGAATTCAAAGCTCCATCAGTCACATGACCACACTTTGGATGCTTGGCAACCAGGGTAAAATTAAAGCTGTTTACAGCATCCCACAGTTACATTATTGCATTTTATGAAATTTTTGTTGAAACCAGCATTTGCTTCTGGTTTTCAGTAAAAATCACACTCATAGCGATCTATTGGTTTGCTTAATGACTGAGGATTCACTTAACAACCTCAGCGAGTTACTTAATGTCTGGTGCAAAAAAATGGTGGTAAAATCAGGTTGGTCGAGTAACCAACCCACTTTACGACTGTCATGAGTTACACTTGTGAAGGGCAGACTCCATCCATTATAGGGGTAACTCAAGGATTACCTGCAATGGGCCATTGTCTACTCTTCAGCTCTTCCTCCTATCTCCCCAAATCATTCCCACGTGCCATCACATATAATTATTTACACATAATCATGGTTTTACATTCTTATGAGTGAAAAATGGAGTTTGATCATAAGAACTAAGGATCATAGCATTTTCCCCAGGAAAGACACTATTGATCCATACCTGGCCATGTTGCCCCAACTGTTTAAGATGAAGAATGTTTCATTAGATATTTAACCTGTTCTCCTGTATGCTTCTGACTGTCCTCCTTCTCCCAACTTCATACCTTTATGGTTGTCTCTTTTGTTTTTCTTGCCTGTTGTAAATATTCCCATATGGCTGACAACCCTTGACTAAACACCTCCACTGGTGGGTCCATCATAGGATTCCCTTTCAGTGATAGAACTTGCAATTTTTCTAGACTGTCCAGGTTCTCTGGGATTTGAAATAATTGGTTGTTATGGAGTAATAGCTTCTGCAAACCTAAAGAGAAATCAGAAAAATAATAATAATGATGAGCTAAGTTGGCTAAGAAGGCCAAGAATTTTCTTTGTGTATGTGTTTTTCTTTTTACCTTGTAGTTGGCATATGGAGTCAGGCAGCTCTATAAGAAAGTTGTTATGAGCGTCAAGTATTTCCAGGTTATTCAATAATCCTATGCTTGATGGAAGGTACTCCAAGAAGTTGTTTTCGATGTACAGTTCTTTTAAATTCTAAGGGGGGAATGCACATGTCCATTTGGCCAGATGTGGCTACTGACTTGTCCAGAAACTCAAAGTAATCTTCAGAAAACTTTAATGAGAAGCCACATTTAATTTTAAATGGGAAAAGAAGGCAAATTTGAATCTGCAAGCCCTTCCACAGAACTGACCACTTTAGGATGTCTGTCTCCTGAATCCTTGCCATCTCCATTCCTTTGCCCCAAAACTATCTAAGAGTCTACCTGCTGAGTAACATCTCAGGTAAGTCAGCAATCTTGCAGTGAAGAGATAAAACACAAGGATCAACTTATGGGGGACTCACAGTTTCCAAACCAGAGTTCAGCTCAGTCAGGGAAGATGAGAAAACAACACCAAAATAGGGCAGGCCAGTTTGATCTAGTAGTGACTAAGGCACCAGGCTAGAAAGTGGAAGACTGTGAGTTCTAATCCTGCCTCAGGCATGAAAGCCGGTTGAATCACTTTAGACTGGTCACTCTCTTTCAGCCCAACTCGCCTCAGAGAGTTGTTGTGGGGGAGATAGGAGAAAGGAGTATTGTTAGTCGCCTTGAGTTATTTATAAAATACAGATTAAAATAAACACTGATAATATCCTGGTGCTTCTAAAAGTCGGTGGGAAATTCCAAGACTTTGATGACAATAGAATCCCATCGATCTGTATTTTTACCCCACATCTCCAGAGTAAATGGTGAAGAAAGATCTTAGCAGCATTTTCTCTGTGGCAACATTTTGTGAGGACCTACAGGTAGTCCTCAACTTACAACCATTAGTTTAGTGAATGTTCAGAGTTACAACGGCATTGGAAAAAAGACATAGCCAGTTTATCACACTTATGACCATTAGAGCAACCCCATGGTCATGTAATCAAAATTTGGATGCTTGGCACTGCAGTGTCTTGAGGTCATCCAATCACCTTTTGTGACCTTCTGACAAACAATCTCAATGAGGAAGCCAGATTCACTTTACAACTGTGTTACTAACTTAACAACTGCAGTGATTCACTTAAAAACTGTGTCAAGAAAGGTCATAAAATGGAGCAAAATTAACTGTGTTGCTTAGCAACAGAAATGTTGGGCTCAATTGTCATAAGCGGAGGACTACCTATACAGAATCCCTTATGCCCCTGACAGATGCCAACCTCAGCTTTGCACAGCATTTGCAGCTGTTAAGTTAATCAGATAGGCTTTTTAAAAAAAAAAGAAAAGAAAAGAAAGAAAAGAAAAAAGAATGCAGCTCACTTTGAACATTGAAAACCTGCTGACTGCTTAGCTTCAGTGGCATCACCAATTTTTTTTCCTTTTGCAAAGAATGATTAATAAGTATGCATATGTGCCCTTTATTTTTTTCTTAACCCAAGAAATGAGGAAAAAGTCAGATCAAAACTCTATAAAATCTTGATCTTAGCCAAAAGTCCAAAAGGCAATGAATTCTAAATCAGTGTTTCTCAAACTCAGCAACTTTAAGATGTGTGGACTTCAACCCCCAGAATTCCCTAGCCAGTATGGTTGGGGAATTCTGGGAGCTGAGATCAATTGCTGTTTACATTGCAAATGTCTTTTCTTCAATTTGTATGTTAGTATTTTTTCTTACCTGCAATTGGCTAACATTCTCTGGTAAAACTGTTAATTTGGTCCCTGTATCTTGTCCCATGTAGAGTGTCTCTAGTGATACAATATGGAATATTTCCTCAGGGAACGAGACGAACCTGTTGCCGGTTAGACCAAGGCTTTTTAGCTGATAAAGCTTATTTACGCCTGGAGGTATCTTGATGTTTTCAAAATACAGATTTGGGAAAATGCATATTATTCAGTTTGTACATTTTAAATGGGTTCTAAAAGTTCTCTACGTGAAGTAGTGTCATTGATTACCAAGTACCCTTTCTAAAACAGGAAACCACTAAGATATCTACAGGTGATTCACAAACATCAAGATGGCAGCTGTGATCACATGATTATGGTCTCTCTCTTGACTTTCTTGAAACCCCAGCTGGCAGACACCCCTGGAGACTACTAACCGACTTGAATTCTCCAATATCCTAAAACCTTATTCTCTTTCTCCTTTTTAAACTTCTCTTCCCCTCCTCTCCCTCAGTATGTAATGCCTGGTGAGTCTTTCTGGGACTTAAGAAAAAAGATCACTAACTCCAGCTGAATTATAATAATAACAAATGATGTCTTTTAGAAGATGAAAGGATATTTTATTCTGCCTGGAAATGTGAATCAAGTCACCAAGCACCAGAAGCGCTGTAGATGCTATTTATTTATTCATTTGTTTCTTTGTTTATCTATCAAATGAAAATTACAAATTTGAACAAGCAAAATGAAAATAAATTATGTGATAAGGACAATAGGCATGTTTGTGTACTTACTCCCTTAAGAATCTCTTAAATACGGGGTGAGGTCCACAGAACTTAAGTTAGAATTAGAACTGTGAAATTTAGTAGCTGAGACAACTGAATTAGGTAAGATATTCCAGATTTTGACAACTCTGTTACAAAAATCTTTTTTTTTACAAACGAGCTTAAGACGCTTTACATTAAGTTTAAAGTGGATGTTCACACACCTTACATTACGATTAAAACTAAATAAATCATTTACAGGTAAAATGATACCATGTGCAATTTTATATGTATAGATATGAATACCTATCCAATACCTATATGTTGGGATCTCAAGTCCCATAATTTTCAACTGACTGGCAGTCATAAGATTTGTTGCCCTAGTACATCTGGAAGACTTGAGAATGATCTTAGGATGGGTTTCTATAAACACATTTCATGGAGGTCCACCAGGGTGAGCTACCACAGGCTGAAAGTATCTGCAAGGCATGGTCCAAAACAAGGGTGTCAAACTTGTGATGTCACATGACGTGTCACAACATATCGTGACTTTTTTCCTACTGCCAGCAATGGGGTGGGCACGGTTTTGGCATGATGCATCCAGCCCGCAGGCCAGCAGTTTAACACCCCTGGTCCAAAAGGTTTGCAACCACAATGGCACAGTGAAAGCTCCACCAATTTGTAGCTCCACCAAACACACATAACAAACAGATGGAGTAATCTTGACATTTCTGACCGCAACCTGTGGACACCCCTGCATAGGATCCCCATATTTTTTGACTCAGATCTGCATATTTCCTTAGCCCCATGTGGGGAGAGAGAGAGCTGAGCTAACTAGCAGATCTTGGCCACCATAGCTCAAGTTAAAAAAAACATTAATTTCAGACTGCACTTTTTAGTACAAAATTATGTTACAAAAGACCTTTTAAAAACTAAGGGGATAGAAAAGCACACACATCACAACTACTATTATTATTATTTTACATGCCCCGAAGCATAGGTTCCCATGTTTTTAAAGATGAAAATGTGTGTGATTATGTTTATGGAATTGTTGGTTTAACTTGAGTGGCCTGTGTTTTCCAAAAGTTTATTTTGTATTTGACAATCTAAACTTGAGAAGTGCCCCTAGCAGGTAAGATTCTGTATTTTTACCTCTATTCATCTTTTATACTTTTGGGCACACCCTGTAAAGTATACCAGTGGTTTTCAAAGACATAAATCTAGTAACAATCTACAATTATTGGTCCTTTTAAAAAGTATTTAAGGTTGTCTTAATTGAATTTTAATTTACTATTGGAGGTCATCTGACTAGAAGAACTGGGATCAAAATATGATGGATAAATACCTCACTTATCTGATTGTCATCCAGGGACAATATCTCCAGATTTTCCATTGCACAGATCTGCGCTGGAAATTCTTCCAGAAGATTTTCACTTAAATCTAAAATTATTATATTGGTTAGTTTTCCAAACGAAGGGTGTAACTCTTTTAGGCCACAATTCTTCAGGTAAACCACAGTAAGGCATTTCCAATGCCGTAACAGACGTGGAAAACCAACCAGGGCATTCCCCGATATGCTAAATTCCTTCATTTCTGTCAATTGCTTTAAACTCCGAGGGAGTTTGTACAATTGATTTGTTGACAAATCAAGCAGAGACAGTTTACAACACTTGCTCAGTGAATCAGGCACCATTGTCAGCTTGTTGCGGGCAAGATAAAATTGAGATAAATTCTGCAAGGATGAAATTTCATCTGGAATGACACTCAGATTATTTTTCTCAAGATCTATAATTTCTAGATTATGCAGTTGACAGAGTTCCAAAGGAAAATGTTCAAATCCATTCTCCTTTAGATAGAGCTCTTGAAGTTTGGTAAAATTCACTATTTCCTTGGGAAGACATTTTAGGTTGTTGTTAGAGAGCCCCAGCAGTTTCAAGTGATGAAGGTGTTTGCAGATTTCCACGGGAAATTCATCCAGATTTAAATCATAGAACCTGAGATGAGAAAGGAGCCTTATTTTACTGATGACTGTAAGTGTATTGTAAGGAAGTGGATTACTGCTCACATCCAAACTTCGGAGACATTTCAGTTCTCCCAGTTCCTCGCATAGCTCTGATATCCTGTTATTATTCAAATAAAGAACCTGTATATTCTTAAGATTACTTATTGCTCCTGGGATGCTACAAATTTCATTTCTTTCCAGATGTAGCTCCTCTAGGTCTTCCAGCTCAAACACTTGCCATGGGATGGTTTTCAATTTCCTGTTGGCTAAATCAACGAAAAAAATTCGGTCTGTGATCTGCACTGGAACCAGAATTTCCTCTTTTGATTCTTTGTTCCCCAAAACTTCGTATATTATCCTTTCATCTTCACTCAAATCCCCTTCCTCTGCTCTTGGCAGGTTCTCACATTCTACAATGGTAGGGAAAATTTCAGAGCGGAGAGCAGATGCTTTTGCAGTATAAGAGGTCTTGGAGACACCAATTGGCACGTAACTGTTTTCCCAGAAGCAGAAAGAGAAATACATTTTCAGCCATGTCTTAAAAAACAGGTGTCCTCAACTTACAACTATTTGTTTAGCGACTGTTCAATGTTACATTGGCATTGAAAAAAATGGCTTATGACCAATTCTCACATTTACAATTGTCACAGCATTACATGATAAAAATTCAGACACTTGGCTACTGGCCTGAATATATAATGGTTGCAGTGTCCCAGGGTCACATGCTCTCCTTCTGCGACTTTCCCAAGTGATTTTTGACAAGCAAAATCAATGGTGGGAAGCTGAATTTGTTTAATGGCTATGTGATTTAGTTAGCAACTGCAATGTTTTGCTTAAAAACCATGGGAAAAAAGATAGTAAAATTGGACATAATTCACTTAACGACTGCTTTGCTTAGCAATGGAAATGCTTTCCAATTGTTGTCATAAAGGATTAAAGGTAAGGTAAAGGTTCCCCCGCAAATGCGTGCTAGTTGTTTCCAACTCTAGGGGCCGGTGCTCATCTCTGTTTCAAAGCCAAAGAGCCAGCGCTTGTCTGAGGATGTCTCCGTGGTCATGTGGCCGGCATGACTAGACACCAAAGGCGCACAGAACACTGTTACCTTCCCACTGTAGTGGTCCCTATTTTTCTACTTGTATTTTTACGTGCTTTCGAACTGCTAGGTTAGCAGAAGCTGGGACGAGTAACAGGTGCTTACTCTGTTTTGCAGCGCTCGGGATTCAACCCGCCAAACTGCCGACCTTCTGATCGACAAGGTCAGCGTTCTAACCCACTGAGCCACTGCGTCCCCTAAAATGTTGCATTACTCCATTCTACAGAGAAGGTGTGATCTAAAATTAATGAATCCAGTAACCAATTAAAGAGATTTTATAAAAGGTTTTGAAGCAATATTCTGTGTATCATATAAAGAATGAGATGTGTAAGAATTGTTGACATATTTTGCTTAATGAGGAAGACATTTTTCCCCTTCCAGACAACCACAAATTTATGCCCAGCTATTCACAATAGAAGAAATTACTGCCTCCCGGGTAAAAAGTAAAGTAACTTATTACAAATATTTGGAGCAGGTTATGCTTAAAACCTTCTGTAATGGGTGTTTGCTTTGCTGTCAGTTGTAGTTTGATACCAAAACACAGAATGTTGCTTATTGTTATGTTACTATACATACTTCTGCTCTTCTGAACAGAATAAAGATAAAGTGTTAATGGTTTCTAGGTTTTCTATGAAATATATAGTATCATTCCAAAGGTGCTGTTCGAAGGCAATTGGACTTTCCTATTGTTTTCCTTGAAAATGTTTCACTTCTCAGCCAAGAAGCTTCTTCATTTCTGGCTGACTGACGGGGAATGGATGGATTTATATTCTTAGCAGTCATCTGGTCATTAGCCTCTGAGGTTGTTAGCTCTGATCCTGGGGGTATAGATAAACTCCCAAGTGGACTAAATGACTTCCAAACTCTCAGAGAACTAACCACCAACCTTGAGTGCTAAGTGCTAACACAGCAAAGCAGTGATTCTCAAACTTGGCAACTTTCAAGATCTATGGACTTCAATTCCCAGAATTCCTTAGCCAGTAGGGTGAAACCACTGGTTGAAGGAGAGAAGGCCCCTCTAGGGGGAGGAGGAGAACTGTTTCTGCTATTTTCCAAGGGAAGGCAGTCAGCCTGGCGAGATTCTTGTAAAGAGGTGTTTGACAATAAAAGAATGCTTTGGCCTACTCATGAAGTTGTTTTGCCTACTTCATGCTGGTTGGAGAATTCTGGGAATTGAAGTCCACTGATCTGAAAGTCGTCAAGGTTGAAAAATACTGTTGCAAAGTATTGTTTCAAATTTTCAGAAAAATAATTAGAAACAATAGCTCAGAGTTTTATTTGATAATGCAATTACAAATCTGGGACCATACATAACTGGGCTGAATTGAGACAACTGTATGACAAAATGACATGAAAGAGGAAAACTCTTTTTCCCCTGGAAATAGGAACAGTAATTGTTTTTAATCCCTGTAAGTTTCCACTTGCTTCCTGACACAACTGTCAGATTCTGGGACGCTTGCCTTTTTCAAATAAAGATTGAATCTGATTCGCTGATGGACCACTGATGTCATAAACTATTCCGTAGCAGTTGACATTCATGCTGAAGACTGGATAGGCAGAAACTGATATTAAGGAGGTAGAAATAGAAAACATGATTGCCTCAAGCTCAACTCAACTAAGTTCCCCCATGGACAGTTCCATCTCAGAGTCAACCTCAGCTTCCAAGGTACAGAAAAATGATGGAAATAAAGCCAGTAGCTCGAAAGAACTTTGCATACACTCAATTATTTAAAGGTCGGCTTTCTTAAGCTGATATACAGAAACCCAGACCTAGTGCCAAACCATTCCTAAGGTAGTTTATCACAGTACAAGTATGCTGAGAAACGGACAGGTAGCATTGGAAGCATTGGTGCATATTATCAGATTAGGATATGCCTCTATCACCGCCTATCCAAGCATTAACAAGTTTTTTCCCCCAATAAGCTGATAGCATAAAGCAGTGATGGCGAACCTTTTAGAGACCGAGTGCCCGAACTGCAACCCAAACCCCACTTATGTATCATCGGGTGCCGAGTGGGTGTGGCTCATTGGGTGGGTGTGGCCCATTGGGTGGGTGTGGCCCATTGGGTGGGCGTGACTGCAGTGGTAATGACAGACTGGGTGGGACTAAAAAGTTCAATACATCAATTCCAACTTTGCGAGATTTTTTTTTCCCCGCGAGTTGAAATTGATTGATTGATTGAACCTTTTTTCTTTGCACACGGCAGCAGAGGCCTAAAGCGAAAAGGTTTTATAAAACCCAGTTGAAAGCCTAGGACTGGGGCGACAGCCTGTGTGCACACAGAGAAGGCTCTGCGTGCCACCTGTGGCACGCATGCCATAGGTTCGCCACCACAGGCATAAAGCAAGAATTAAATTTGGACTTGCATCTGTATGGAAAGCCAACAAAATTACAGTTAGGTAAGGAATGGTTGAAAAGTATTAATAGCTACCGAAATTCTTACTCTGTTGATCGAGCTTTCCTGTAGGCTGCTATTTTTGATTGAATCAGTTCTGAAGATCTATTTGTACTCAGAGAGATACTTCCCTCTGAAGCACTGGTCATGTTCATAAATTCTTGTTATTTCTCTGTGGAAGTAGAGCCAATAAAAAGCAGATAGCTGCTTGGCTTACTGCTTTTCTTAAGCTTCTTGTGCATTACTTTTCTGTATCCTCTAATTATTACAAAACAAAAAGAAATCATGACATACATTAATGTGATTTTAGCTGCTGTCACTGTGGTTTAGCCAATAGGAAATATCTACATATAAATGTAATGGGCAAAGAAAGTGATCCAGATGAATGCTTGGTGATTTTCCAATAGATTTTTGTAAAAACTTCAAAATTATGCTGGCAATTGCCAGGTTCTCTCAGCTCGTAAGACAAAATACTGCAAAAATATATTTGCCAGGATCCAAAAATACAGATAAGCACATTATAGTAAAACTATGAAGCCATTACAAAAGAATTCCAACAACTGCTATATATCAAATGTGAGCTCTATTTACACTATGATCAATGTTCAGTTCTTGTGGTTCTTTCCTTTTAATAAAGGGCTAAAGTGATGTTTTCAATATAAGTTGCAACTTCCCTCTGTACTTTGCTTTGATCTAGTACTAGTTTACTGCTCTAGTAATAGGTGGCTTAGTTTTGAGAATGAGATGGTTCACAGAAGTTTCTACTCCGCAGAAGCAGAGAATTCTTGACAAGCAGACAAATATTTCTTCAGCTATCAGAGAAGACCACAAAAACAGGGGTCTCTTGACACAACATTCGAAGGAAGGAAGGAAGGAAGGAAGGAAGGAAGGAAGGAAGGAAGGAAGGAAGGAAGGAAGGAAGGAAGGAAGGAAGAGCAATCTATTTTCAGACTCTACCAATATCCTGTATAACAATGATCCTATGGTAGTTTGGCAAACTGTGAGGAATGGAAATTGCTAAGGAGCTGGAATGCAGAAATTGGTAGAACTTGCTGGCAATGAAGAAATAGTTCAGCTCAAAGCATGGTGGATCTCCAAAACTGTATCCTGCAAAATAGAGCACATTGAGTTGTAATCGACATAGAAATAAATAGGCTGAGCTCAATTTTGATGAAAGTAATGAGCGATGAGCAGATCCATACCCTTGGTAGAAGTGCCCTCAGACTACATTAACTGAATTAGTATCTAGAAAGGGGAAATATAATAAATATATAAATAAATAAAAATAAAAATAAAAATTAATAATAATAATAATAATAATAATAATAATAATAATAATAAGAAGAAGAAGAAGAAGAAGAAGAAGAAGAAGAAGAAGAAGAAGTAGTTGGAAGGGACCTTGGAGGTCATCTAGTCCAACCCCCTGCTCAGGCAGGAAACCCTATACCATTTCAGACAAATGGCTGGCCAGTCTCTTCTTAAAAACTTCCAGTGTTGGAGCATTTACAGCTTCTGGAGGCAGGTTGTTCCACTGGTTAATTGTTCTAACTGTCATGAAGTTTCTCCTTAGTTCTAGGTTGCTTCTCTTCTTGACCAGTTTCCATCCGTTGCTTCTTGTCCTGCTTTCAGGTGCTTTGGAGAATAGCTTGACTCCCTCTTCTTTGTGGCAGCCCCTGAGATATTGGAACACTGCTATCATGTCACCCCTCACCCTTCTCTTCATTAAACTACACATACCCAATTCCAGCAACCATTCCCTATATGTTTTAGCCTCCAGTCGCCCAATCATCTTTGTTGCTCTTCTCTGTACTCTTTCTAGAGTCTCGACATCTTTTTTACATCATGGTGACCAAAACTGGATGCAGTATTCCAGGTGTGGCCTTACCAAGGCATTGTAAAGTGGTATTAGTACTTCACTTGATCTTGATTCTATCCCTCTGTTAATGCAGCCTAGCACTGTGTTGGCTTTTTTGGCAGTTGCAGCCACATATTTAAGTGATTGTCCACTAGGACTCCAAGATCTCTCTCACAGTTACTACTATTGAGCAAGGTACCACCTATACTATACCTGTGCATTTGATTTTTCCTGCCTAAATGTAGAACCTTACTTTTTCACCATTGAATTTCATTTTGTTAGATAGTGCCCAGTGTTCAAGTCTGTCCAGATCCTCCTGTATCTTAAGCCTATCTTCTGTAGTATTGGCTATTCCTGCCAGCTTGGTGTCGTCTGCAAATTTGATGAGTTCCCCATCTATCCCCTCATCCAAATCGTTGATGAAGATGTTGAAGAGCACTGGGCCCAGAACAGAGCCCTGGGGCACCCCACTACACATTTCCTTCCATGTAGATGCAGTTCCATTGAGGACCACACGCTGAGTACGGCCTGTCAGCCAGCTATGAATCCATCTGGTGGTGATGCTATCTAACCCACATTTTTCTATCTTATCAAGTAGTAGGTTGTGATCTACTTTATCAAATGCCTTACTGAAGTCCAAGTAAATTATATCTACAGCATTCCTCTGGTCCACTAGTTTTGTCACTTGGTCAAACAATGCAATAAGATTTGTCTGGCATGATCTGTTTTTGACAAACCCATGTTGACTTTTAGTGATAACTTTGTTTGCATCAAGGTGTTTGCTGATTTGTTGTTTGATTATCTTTTCCAGAATCTTCCCAGGTATTGAAGTCAGGCTGATAGGTCTGTAGTTTCCTGGATCTATTTTTCCCCCCTTTTTTGAATATGGGAACTACATCAGCTCTCTTCCAGTACTCTGGTAGTTCCCCAGTGCTCCAGGATCTTTGAAAAATATAGTTCAGTGGTTCTGAGATCATGTCTGCCAGTTCCTTGAGAACCTTGGGGTATAATCCGTCTGGTCCTGGTGATTTGAACTCGTCTAGGCTGGTCAGGTGCTCACTTACCATTTTCTTGCCTATCTTAACTTGCATTTCTATTCTGTTTTTTATGGCACTGGTTTTGGTAGGTTGGACTGTTTTTCCCCTTTGTGTAAAGACGGATGCAAAAAACAAGTTAAATAGTTCTGCTTTCTCCCTGTTGCTTGTCACCTTCTTACCACTTTCCCCCACTAATGGACCAATCATTTCCTTAACTTTTTCTTGTTTCTTATATGTTGAAAGAAGCTTTTTTTGTTATTTTTGACTTTTTTTTAATCCAATTTATATCCCGCCCTTCTCCGAAGACTCAGGGCGGCTTACAATTTTAAGCACAAACCAATGTGCTTAGACTTTGGCCGCAAGCCTTAGTTCATTTTGAGCCTTAGCTTCCCTCACTTCATCTTTTCAGGCACGGGCTGTTTGCTGATATTCTGCCTTAGTTATGTGCCCCTCTTTCCACTTCTTACACTTATCCTTTTTATCTTTCAGTTTATCAGAGAGTTCTTTATGCAGCCATGCTGGTTTCTTTTGAAAGCTGTTATTTTTCTTCTTTGTTGGTATTGTGCTAGACTGGGCCTTTATTATCTCAGTTTTCAAAATTTCCCAAGCTTCTTGAGTTGTTTTCCCCTTTCTCATCCATGGAATTCCTCCCATGGTCTCTCTAAGTTTATTGAAATTAGCTCTTTTAAAGTCCAAGACTCTAGTTTGGCTGTATTCTATTGCTTGTGCTTTCTGGAGATCTTACAAAGGAGGTGAGACAGACATTTACTGAGAACTCTCAACCTGAGGACTCTCAACTTTTAGCGTTTCTCCATAAGGCCATGGCTCAGATGATCACACAAATAGCTAGAATCAGATTTGTTTGAGGGACATTGCAGAGCTGCAGTCCAGATTGGGAAATGAAAGCCTACTCCAGAAGGCAAATCTTTTATTTTCCAAGAAAACTCCATAGATATCTACGAAATCACTTGGAGTCAACCTCAAGTGAAAGGAAATTGCTTTCCTTTTTTTGTGCAGAATTTAGTGGGCTATTGTGGAGCGTGATCTGAAACTATGCAAAAGGAGGGACAATGCATGCATACATACTGTATGGTGCTAAAATATGGAAGTCATTGAGTTTAGATCAGGGGGGGGGTGTCTTCAAACTTGGTCCTTTTATGACTTGTGGACTTCAATTCCCAGAATTCCTCAGCCAGGCACGCTGGCTGAGGAATTCTGGGAATTGAAGTCCACAAGTCATAAAAAGGCCAAGTTTGAAGACCCGGTTTAGATGTACTTAACTAGGCAAGGAACGATGCTCGACATTTTGTCACACACCTAAGGCTGAGCTGCAGTGAAAGCAAATGGATCAAATTCCCACTAGCCCTCGCAAGAGTTAAAAGGCAGGACAAAACGATCGATTTATTGATTATTCATATCCCGCGTTTTTCATGCGGGGGGGCTCAAAGCACTGCTCCTTCCTCCTCCTATTTTTTTTTTCTTCCTAACAAACCACTGGCAAGGGAGAGCCATCTTGAGAGACCACTCAGAATGTGCGAAGGCGGCCAACCGCATCCTCGGCCGCTTCTCAAGGAAAGGCATCCAATCGCAGCCCTGCCAAATCTCAGACGCTTGCCACGTGAGGAGAGGGGGGAAGAAAGGGAGGCGGCGCATGCTAATTTCGAAAAGCGTGTGTGGTCGCCATAGCAACCGCGGTCCGGGCAGCGGGTGTTTCTCTCGAGCAGCCGGATCTTTGCAAGGATCGCTTCGCAGCCACGGAAGGAGGAAAGGCAGCGTCAAGGCAAGCGCTAGTCCCTGCTCCAGGATGCTAGAACTGCATGGCAAGGGCTCTCCCCTCTCCATTTCACGCTCTCCTCTCCTAGTCGTGTACTCGGAAGTATTTTATTTATTTTATTTATTTATTTTTTATTTTTATTACATTTATATCCCGCCCTTCTCCGAAGACTCAGGGCGGCTTACAAGCTTAGCAATAGCCTTCATTCTATGTATATGCCTACTTGTTAAGGCTTTCACACACACCCCAGGCGGCATTATTACAAAGTCAGCTTATTGCCCCCAACAATCTGGGTCCTCATTTTACCTACCTCGGAAGGATGGAAGGCTGAGTCAACCTTGAGCCTGGTGGGACGTGAACCTGCACTAATTGCAAGCAGCTGGTGTTACTTAAGGAGGCATTAGCCCACTGCTCCACCAAGGCTCTTTGTATGCCTGGCGGTTGTCAAATGAACATCTGTAACTGGGAGAATGCCCACATATATGGGCCTTTAGAAATTAGAAGAAAAAGATACTCAAGTGAGCATGGGTAGGCTCACATTGGGCCCCTATGCCAGTACTATACCTTCATACAGGGAGCCAGGGCTTTTTTTTGTCATAGAACGCTCAGAACGGAGTTCCGGCACCTTTTTTGGACGGAACCTTGTAGGGTAGGCAAGGCGGGTTGTATGACATGTGTGAGTTCTGGCACCTTTTTCTTATACAAAAAAAGCACTGGAGCCCTTGACTTACAAGAGTTTGTTTAGTGACCGTTCAAAGTTGCAAAGGCACTGGGAAAAGTGACTTAGGACCAGTGGTGGGATTCAAATCTGTGAACAACTGGTTCTCTGTGTGGATGCCGTTTTTTCCTGGAGTCCATTCTTGGCCTGGTCAACAAAAAATTAGCTACCGGTTCTGCCGAAGTGGTACGAACCGGATGAATCCCACCCCTGCTTAGGACCGTTTTTCATACTTGTGACCATTGCAGCATCCTTATGGTCACATGATCAAAATTCAGATGCTTGGCCATTGACCCATATTTATGATGGCGGTAGTGTCCTGGGGTCATATAGTCTACCTTTTGCAACCACCTGACAAGTGAAGCCAATGGGGAGGTCAGATTCACATAACAACATGTTACTGACTTTAGCAACTGCTGTGCGTTACTTAACAACGGTGGCAAGAAAGGTGGTAAAATGGGGCACTTCTCCCTTAACAATTCTCGTTTAGCAACAGAAATTTTGGGCTCAATTGTTATGTAAGTTGAGTACTCCCATTTACTTCTTTCCAGGTGATCGTGTAGAAAAATGTTTCAAATTTGGTAAGATTAAGACATGTGGGACCTTAAATTCCCAGAATTCCCCAGCCAGCGATTGATGTCCACATATTTTCATGTTAGCAAGTTTGAGAAATTTAACTTCCTGGATGGTGGGCTCCGGATTGGTCTCTAGAGGCCAAATGTATGCTGCTGCTAGTTCCTTCCAATTTGCGGGAAGATTCCGTAAACATGTTCCCAGAATCAGCTGAGGGTTTCTTGTGAGTCCTCTCTACATGATGGTGATGCTTTTTTTCATAGATGCTATAGAGCCGGTGACTTTCCCCCCCCCCTCATCTTCCCTTCCATTTTAGACCAGCATGCTAGCATGCATGAGCCTGGATCAACAATATTCTGAAGCCTGCAGAGAACTAAAGCAGCCTGTGAACCTGTTTATAAAATGCATTCTCCGAGAAGTGAAACTCCATGATGAAGCGTAAGGCAACCTAGTAAAACTAAGCCAATAACTCATTAAATATTCCTGGCGGGTTTTCGAAAGCTATGATTTGGCAGCAGGAAAAGCTGGATTCTGCAAGCTTCAGTACTGATACAAAGTACAGTTAGTCCTTGCTTAATGACTACACCAGGGGTCTGCAACCTTGACAACTTTAAGACTTGTGGACTTCAGCTCCCAGAATTCCTCAGCCAGCACAGCTGGCTGAGGAATTCTGAGAGTTGAAGTCCGCAAGTCTTAAAGTTGTCAAGGTTGCAGACCCGTGGATTAGACACTTGGCAACTGTTCAGAGGGACTCACCCTGCCCAAAGGCGCTCATGATCTGGTTCCAAAGTTCTAAGAGCAACACCCTCTACACTCACATGACTGCATTCGGGGCATTTGCCTTTACAACGGGCTGCCGTCTTCCACAGTCACCTGATGTAATCGATGGAATTTTTTTTTTTGCAAAAGTCACCCTAAGAATGCATTGACTCACTTAATGACCACCGTGTCCACTTAAAGATAGCTGCATTCCCTTTACGACTGCCACAGGAAAAGTTTTAAAATTGGGCCGATCACGTGGGTGCCTCGACTGATGATTGTCATGACTTAGAACCGTAATTTTGGCCTCCATAACGGTTCTAAGTTGAGGATTACCTGTATGCGGATGTGTCTCTATGTATTCATATTGTGGAATGAGGTAGCACCAGAGGAAGGTTAAGAAACTTTAGCATCCAGTTCCCAATGAAGATTTCTCAGATTTTCCCAAGTACTACTGGTGAGATTGTTGAGATCTTTATTCGGCATTGCTCCCAGAATTTATTGGCAAAGTCATAAGAAAATTGTGAGAGTCTGGAAATTGAAGGAGACGTGTAGAATTACTTTTTCCAATAACAGAATGCTGTAGTTCAGTGCAGAATTGCCTGCATGTTGCAAAGCACGCAATTGGCTTGGAATTACAGCGTTGGACCTTTGAGGTTGTATGCATGGCTCAGCTGAACAGCTCATTCTTCCTATGAAAAGGCTTAAGATACAGAAGGATCTTGACAGACTTGAACATTGGGCACTATCTAACGAAATGAAATTCAATGGCGAAAAAAGTAAGGTTCTACATGTTGGCAAGAAAAACCAAATGCACAGGTAAATAGTAGCAACTGTGAGAGGGATCTTGGGAGTCCACTAGTTGGAGTCCCTTCCAACTTTATTATATTGTTATTGTTATTACCGTTATTGTGATGATGATGATGATGATGATGATGACGATGATAAAAAAGAGCCAGAGGCGCCTTCGATATGAAATCTCTGCAGCCCAGCTGGGGATAATGCTGAACAAGTTATCCTTCAGTGGTAGAACTCAGGGTTTTCCTGCAGAGAATACATGGTTCAATCTCTGCTCTTGTTAAGGATGGGTGAGAGGGGGACTCTGCCTAAAACCCAAGGTGCACCTTGCCAAATGATTGATAATTCTGGGCTAGCTGAACTAATCCTGTGACACAATAGGACAGCTTTTCTGCCTTCTTGCCAAAGCAATAAAATTACTAAGATACTATGCGTGAAATACTGGGACAAGCTCCCTAAATGCTAAAAAGTATCTACTGCACTGGACAAGGGGAGATTGCATCATGATATCATTTAGCTTAGAGCAAATCAAGTGAGACTTGTAGATAGTTTTTAAAAATCTATGTACCTGGATGCATTTCAGATTATGAATATCTTTTTCCTCTCAAGGAAAGAGAAAGAGGACTCTCTGCAAATCCATGAAAAATATTTAAACCTCCCCTTTAATTAGTGTGAAATAAAATGAAAGAGCCGCAAGAAAAAGAGCTTCTATTTGTGTTATCACAGGTTGGCCAAAAGAATAACGGTTAAAATAGCTGGGAATAACCGCTTGGTACCTGTAGAGAAAGTGACCGATTCCGATTTTCAGATCCTTGCATCTGTCTTTATGAACAATGTGTTTCTTACAGGTATGTTTCCTTGTTTTAATTTAATACTTTAAAGAGGCGCCTCTAGAATCAGATGGTATAAATGAAGGAAGACTTGAAATTTAAATTCTTCTGTTTATTTCAAAGGTGGCTTTTATTTTAAGGGCAACTGGACATTCTGATTTTTCAGGTTCACAGAACTGAAAAAGATTCTCGGGTGTGAAGTGGAATGTCTGAAATAAAAATCAGAATATCCAGTTGCCTTTAAAATAAAAGCATCTTTGGGACCAGCCCTGACCTGGATGAATGAGAATCTCCATAGAGATTTCCCCGTTATGTCAAAAAAGCACAATCAGAGAGCGCAACCATTGTTAAGTCCCACTTTCCATCCTGTGTGACATTCAGATTAGGTCTTGGAATAAGGCAAGACTAGGCTTCATGAATGAATGTTGCAGTTAGAGAAAGCCAATGGGGTGATATTAAGGTGTTGTTACAAAAGAGATTACAACTACCATCTGTTCATTTCTGCATCCTATGGTTCTTTCAGGGCTGGACCTGAGATACAATCTCTTAACTGACGCTGGTGCAGTCAACATTGCCGCTTTCCTTCAGGTATCTATCAGAAATCCCTGCTCCTTGAAATTCTTGGGCTTGAATTGCATTTGCCCTACATGTCTGCTGCAATTTAAACTCTCAGTCTCTCCTTGGAGGGTGGAAATTCTAGAATTCATAAACCCAGCATCGCCACAGGGGGTTGTAGATGAGATTGGGCCAGCCTAGTTTAGGTAGTCCTCGATTTATTAGCACAATTAAGACTAGAATTTCTGTTGCTAAGCGGTATGGTTGCTAAATGAGTCGCGCCCAGGTTTGACACCTTCTTTGGCCGCGCTCATTAAGCAAATCACTGCATTTGTTAAGTGAATTGTGCAGTTGTGAAGTGACTCTGGCTTCCCCCATTGATTTTGCTTGTTGGAAGCCAGCTGGGAAGATTGCAAATGGTATCGCATGACTCTGGGATCTTGCAGTTGTCATAAGCACATGCTGCGAGCTGCCTGAATTTTGATCACATGAGGGTTGTAAATGCGAGGATTGACTGTATGTCACTTTACGTAAGTCAAATGCTGTTGAAAAAAAATCAAATGGTGGCTAAATGAATGGTAAGTGAAGGACCTACCTCTAATACTACTCTTGTGTTAAAGGAGAATTCCAGGAAATGGCTTGCAGGCCTTAGGAGGCTTATGTGAGTCCCCAAGCTATTTATCTCATTGAATGCTGCTGTGTCATTTAGAGGTGTGGCATGGAGCTTGATTTAAATGGAGCGATCGACAGAGTAACCTACAGAGAGCTCAGATGTCACCTGGTTGCAGAAATCCTGCACAAATCTGTACCTGAGTTGGGAGATTGCCTGGAGCCATGTAACCGTTGAGTCCTAACTCTCAGCCAACGTGTTGCAAGTGTTGGTCTACAGACGAAACTGGAATGTGCATTCATCATAAGGAAACCAATCTTTGGTGGGTGGGTGTGTGTGAAAGCGACCCATGGAAGACCACATTAGCAAAACACTCCATGTCCTTGTGTTGTAGGATAATCGGACCCTGCTGTACCTCAATTTGATGTTTAATGACATTGGTATCGTTGGAGCAGAATTCATAGCTAAAGCAATGCATGTAAGTGTGGATCAGTTTGAGAGAAAACCGTGTTAGCTTCCCATTTGGAGGAAGACACATTGAGATGTAAAGTCTTTGACTTGGTGGATTCAAACTAGACCAGGGGTAGGCAACCTCAGCTCTTTTATGACTCATGGACTTCAACTCCCAGAATTCCTGAGTCAGCTGACTCAGGAATTCTGGGAGTTGAAGTCCATGAGTAATAAAAGAGCCGTGGTTGCCTACCCCTGAACTAGACAGTCGGGGAGAAGAGTGGATTCAGTCTTGTTACAGTCTCTGTGCAGGAACTGTCCAGAGGTGGGGAAAAGGTGGGAAAAGGGCCATAGTTCCCCAACCCTACTTTAGGCAGAGGGAGACTATCACTCAAATGGCAGATGCTGAGTTCTTTCTTTGCTTAATTCTTTGCTAAAGGACAAAAAATGCAGAACTGAATCCAAATGAAAAATTATCACTAAGGACACAGGCCTTTCTGTTTCATTGCTTCAAGGAAGGCTGCTTCACACATGCAAGCACAGTTTATGTGCCACCCATTCTGCCATCAGGTGACTCTAGGTGGCTTAAAACACTGTAAAAAACAACAATATAAAGCATTAGCAGTAGTAACAGTATCACTGATTTGGAAGGGACCTTTGAGGTCTTCTAGTCCAACCTCCTACTCAAGCAGGAGACCCTATACCATTTCAGACCAATGGCTGTCCAGTCTCTCCTTTAAAACCTCCAGTGTTGGAGCACCCACAACTTCTGGAGGCAGGTCGTTCCACTGATTAATTGATTTTTCCCCGTCTTAACGGCAATTAAATGACTTTAGGAAAAAGCCTAAGTTTCCAAATATAGAGAACAATGTTTCTTAACCTTGACAAACATCCTTGAAGGATGTGTGGACCTCAACTGCCAGAATGCATGTTGGTTGAGGAATTCTCCGAATTGAAGTCCTCCACAGATGTTAAAATTGCAAATTAATTAAGATTGAAAAACCCTAATTTAGAATATCAGGGATAATACCAGTCTCTTCCTTGGCCTGACACCATCCAGGAAGGTGGGGCTAAAATATTTAAGCTGCCCTGTGGGAATTACAAACCTTAAAGTTGTAGCATATGCAAAAGTTTGGAAAATAGCCATGTGGGCAAGGGATTTTGGAAGGTGCCAGATGGAGAAAGACCAAATTAAACTGTTGCAAAGAAATAACTGAAGTTTTCCTTCTAGAGGAATGACACTCTGTGTTACTTAAGAATGACAGGCAACAAGATTGAAAATAAAGGAGGAATGTATTTTGCAGCTATGATGCAAATCAACAACACAATACAGAAGTTAGATTTTGCAGACTGTGACCTGGTAAGTAAGTTAAGACAAAATTATTTGAAAGACTTGTCAAAAAGAAAAACATAATTCAGCCATGTTTACAGTACAAAGCCATCAAAGATCTACCATTAAGGTTTTGAACAGAATATAAAATGAATTTAATTGTTGACTGTGCAGCTGAGTTGGCTTTTTCTGGATTTGTTATTTTTTATTTTCAGGGTACGCAGAGCATGATAGCTTTGGCAACTGTTTTGAATCACAATGAGTCAATTAAAGCTATAAATCTCAACAGGCCAATTCTGTACAGTGAAGAAGTGAGTATGCTGGGCAGTTTTAGTAGCAATGACATGGCCATGAAAACACCCCTAAAATTTAGTTGATTTCCCTCCCCCCAGGGAAGAATGGATGGTAACAATTATAAATATGGACAAAAATCTTAGGCAATGTCAAGTTTTCTTGCATTTTGACTCTACACTAGCCAAATCCAGATGAAACCTATTTTAACATATCTCCCCTCCTCACACTTGGAAGGCACCAGGTTGGGGTAGGCTGCTGTTAGGAGCTGCGATGGCGCAATGGTTAGAATGCAGTAATGCAGGCTAACTCTGCTAACTGCCAGACGTTCGATCCTAATGGGCTCAAGATTCACTCAGCCTTCCATCCTTCTGAGGTTGGTAAAATGAGGACCCAGATTGTAGGGGGAATATGCTGACTCTGTAAACCGCTTAGAGAGGGCTGTCAAGCCCTGTGAAGCACTATATAAGTCTAAGTGCTGTTGCTATTGCTACCTGGAATAGGTTCAAAATGTAATTTAATAATATGGAACTTCAGGAAGAAACCACTATCCACATAGCTTCCATGCTGAAAGTCAACTGCACCTTGGTGGAATTGCATTTATGTAAACATGGAATGAAGAATTTTGGGATTGAACGTCTGTGTGATGCCTTGTATGACAATAACACCCTCCGATATCTTGATCTCAGCTGGTAAGAGAGCCTTGAACAATGCACATTGCTTTGTTAGAATAGCATTAAAATAAAAACACTCGGGCCCATAGCAACTAGCTGTAATGTAGAATGTTTCTCTATAGATTTTCATATATTTCAGTTTGCTTTCTCACTTAATTTTCCATTTTTTCTTAATTCCTTTAGGGATTAAGGGCTGCATTTTAGCAACAGGGCTTCTTTTTGAATACTATTTGTAATTCTGAAAACTTTTGCCCCCTAGTTGTTTCTCATCCTCTTTCTCAAGCCTGCTGATATTCCCCCTTTGGAGGAATAGTGGCAGTTTGGTGGATCAAATCCCGAGTGCCGCGTAGCAGAGTGAGCGCCTGTTACTCGTCCCAGCTTCTACCCACCTAGCAGTTCGAAAGCACGTAAAAATGCAAGTAGAAAAATAGGGACCACTACAGTGGGAAGGTAACAGCGTTCCGTGCTAGTCATGCCGGCCACATGACCACGGAGACGTCCTCGGACAAGCGCTGGCTCTTCGGCTTTGAAACGGAGATGAGCACCGGCCCCTAGAGTCGGAAACGACTAGCACGCATGTGCGGGGGAACCTTTACCTTTACCTTTAAGAGAGAAACAATTGGACTTCTCTTGCATTAAACCCAGCTTCTCTAACTTAACAGGTTTTAGGTATTTTGAGATTTTTGGAATGTCCAATGTAGCATGTGGGTGCATACATTTCAAGAACTGTGATATTTGGGATATGATGGGAAATTCTACTGAAATGGATGCAATAAACACTTTGTAAAGTTCAGGTTTTCAACAGTACTAATTTTGAAAAACTGTGCTAGAAAGGAAATATTAACATTGGGTAGTAGTTAAAGTTATGTTGTGGCTTTCAACTTTTATATCCAAATTTAGGTGCAGATGAAGGTTGTGATTTTGTATCCCATTTCCTAGGAATAAAGCCATCTAATGACAGTGGGATTCACTTTTGAGTAGAAATATACAATGAAATGGTTGGAAAAATCTAGGACAGGGGTAGGCAACCTCGGCTCTTTTATGAGTCATGGACTTCAACACCCAGAATTCCTGAGTCAGTTGACTCAGGAATTCTAGGAGTTAAAGTCCATGACTCATAAAAGAGCCGAGGTTGCCTACCCTTGATTCTAGGAGATTATCCATTTCCAGTGTTTTGGCCATTCCCAGATGTGTGAACCTCAAGTCTCAGCACTCCGAAGTCAGCATGGGTAGTGGACGAAAGTTATGGGAGCTCAAGTCCATGTATACCACTGATCCATTCCAATCCTCTTCCTTCCACAGAACTCCACCATGAGAATAGATGACTGGTTTCTATTTAAACCCCTCCAATGAAGGAGGAACCACTAATTCCTGAAGTTTCATTCTTGAGCAGCTCTGACCTTTAAGAAATTCTTCCTAATATCCAATAGAACTCTACTACTTTGTAACTTAAACTTATTCTTACCCTGGCTTGTGATGTAATGGTGGACAATTCTGCCTCATCTTCATGACAGTCCATCAGATGCTTAAAAACAGTTATCATGTCTTCTTATAGTTTTCCATTTTCCAAACCATACCCACAATCACTTCTTAAAAGACTTTTTCTCCAGGCCTTCTAAGATCTTGGTTGTTTTCAAGACATACTGCAGTATCTCAGTGTTATTCCTAAAAGATGGTGCCCAGAGTTGGCACAATGTTTGAGGTGTAGTCCTAGAGAAGACCTAAAGAAATCAGTGGAACTTAAATCATATAACTCGGCATGTTCATAAATAAATACACATGCACTTGATAGCTTTCCCAGCCTTTCTGAACAATTTGCAGGAAAGGAGGGCAATTCTATAATACAACATGGCATTAAAGCATTAATTGCCAGTATGTATTATTTAGGAAACAACTATGCATATTTTTTCTGTAATGCCCTCTCACTGTCGATTGTGTAAGAGTACATTATGGTATTAACCTTTGTGGACTGCAATAGAATTCCTCCTCTGGAACACAATTCATTCTTTTAAAATGAATATTTTATGTTTATCTCTTTTCAGTAACAAAATTAGCCGAGATGGTATGAAGTTTCTAGGACGGCTATTAAAACAAAACAGCACACTTGAGATTGTAGATCTTAATTTTAACAGGATAGAAGATGATGGTGCTTTCTACCTGAGTGACGCACTTGCTACACATAATCGGACCCTCCAAGCGTTAGTATACAAAAACTTTTATTCCAGAGTATTGAAAACTGCAGGTCTGAATGAAACAAATTAAAAAAAATTGGAAAAATCGTTCCATTATTGGAAGCACAACAGCTACACTTAGAATGCCTACTAAAATGTTTTAACATCAAAAAAAAAAAATCAGCATATTTGACTATTGTGTTCATTGTTTGCTAGGGATTTTTTTTAAAAGGTCCTAAAAATCATGCCCATAACCAATTTTATGAAGATTGGGTTTAGATAAGTACTTGGCATGGCAAAATATCTGTCTACTTTTGTGATCCTAGGATGAGAAATTAAGTGGGTTGTTTCAAGTTTCTTCCAACAAAATTGAACAAAATTAAACTTCAAAGAAAATTGAACCCATCTGAATCTGCGTGACTACTGCTAGTGGAACAGCTTAAGTCTCCTGGTGCCAAAATCTTTCCCAGCTTATTTCATTTGTCTGTAATCACTCTTCAGTGTGCTGATACCTGGGTCTGTGATGTAGCTTTTTGTATGTCCATTTAGGTTATGGTTTTTTTTAGCCATGGTTTGCTGAAAGTCATAGTGGTCTAGTTCATCCATAACTCTAAGATAGGGTTCTTCAAACTTGGTCCTTTTATGACTTGTGGACTTCAACTCCCAGAATTCCTTAGCCAGCATGCCTAGCTGAGGAATTCTGGGAGTTGAAGTCCACAAGTCATAAAAGGGCCAAGTCTGAAGACCCCTGCTCCAAGATATCAGAGCATAGGTAGGAAGCCCTCAGGAAAATGGAAAGTAACATTTTCCAGGTGGTTCCTAATCATCAAACAAAGGAGAAATTAGCATCAAGAGGTGGATTAACATAAACTCTTGTCATGTGTAAAAAGGGATAGAAAACAAGATGGGACTTTGTGGTTCTGGATAATGGTAGAAGATGTGTTTAAAGGTGGAGAACAAAGTTGCACCTAATATACAGATATTTTCTCATGAAGTTTGGAAAAAGGCCAAGGCTGGTCAACTTTGCTCCAAAACTTTTGTTTTCTGCTTTATATCCTTTTCTTAGGCTAGCAGTGACGTACAACAACATATCTGGACCAGGATTGGTGGCACTTTCAGATGCCATGAAAACAAACCCTGTCCTTTCGTACATCTACATCTGGGGAAACAAATTTGATGAAGCTGCTTGTGTGGTATGCCTTTCTGCTGAGAGGTTTTTTCAGATAGAATGAACTAGTTGTCCTTCGTAACAGTCATCTTCATCGCTTGTAAAGCAATTCCATCTGCCAGCCCCTTGCAGAGAAAGGATGGTGTTGCCACCTGTTACTTAAAGCCAGACATCTTGTCCTCTTTTCTGGTGACAACTGACATTTGGGCAATAGATTGGGTTCACACATTGCATAAGCCTAGGTTGTGCTTCGTTAGGTGAAGGAGCTGTCTGAACACAGCCATTGAGGCTTTCTCAATGTGCATTTCAGTCCAAACAGCCCCATGGGAAGAGCGGTTTACAACTTTTAAATGACATTTGCTAACTTCAGTGTTTCCCACTTTTTTTTATATTATTAAAGAAACTCATTTAAGTCAGTTTATTTAATAATATGAAAAAATGGGAAATTAAACAACCAAACCAGCAATTGTCATTTAAATAACTGAGTGATGAAACATAGATTGTTTCTCTTCGTATGTATATATGGTGGCCCTCTTTTCTTTTTCTCCTCTTGTTGCATATAATGCAGACAAATATTTTTAAATAAGAGGCTTATAATAAAATATTGCTTAATGGGTGTATCCCACCATTCTAACCCTGTTTTTATAATCTTGCTCAGGGGGAGAATCTCTACTCACCTGATATGAAACCTATTTTTTTAAAAAAAACTTTTTGAACTCTTGCACTGAAATGTATCCCAACATATGACAACCTGATATATTTTCTGCCAATCATCTTCCTTTCATACCTGTCTTCTCCTTTCTCTTCTTCCTTTATCTCTAGTCTGCCAAAATATGGATGGTGTAATGCACCCAGTAGGGATTATCTTTTGCATTTTGTTCTATCATTCCATCTATTTCCAACCGGTGAATTATTATTGTCAATTAGTAAGATAATCATTATCTTTTTTTAAGGAAAGGGCAGCCAGGATTGCAAGTGAGTGAGGTTGGTGTAGATCTGGCTTCAGTGCAGAGAAAACAGCACAACATCTCCACTTACTCACTGATTCTTTCTGCAATGTCCATTTGTCCTGGGTTGGAAAAGCATCTGAGGTGATGGTCTTGATTTGAGATGACCAGGCAGACACGGTGTGAAAGAATGGTTCAGTTCCCCACGACTAGCAGGCCTTCCGAGTAGGAAACCAAAGTCATGCAGGCCAAAACTACTTTTAAGTTTATGTATAACAAAACTTTGCAAGTCTGAATGCGCTTCTTCCCTCCTAATCTTTGTGAGAATTAAGGAGGGTCAACCTGATGTTTTCTCAGGTTACAGTTCTTCCCTGGACTCAAGCTACTTGATCACCATGATACAAAAAAGACGTTGAGACCCTAGATATGAATATAGAGCAGAACAAAGTTTAGGGGCTGGAGGCTAAACAGTAGGATGAATGGTTGAGAGAACTGGGTATGTCTAGTCAGAGAGGACTAGAGGTGACATGATGACTATCTTTCAAAACTTGAGGGGCTGTCACAGAGATGAAGAGTTTGAATGATTCTTCCAAAGAGTCTGAGAGCAGGACAAGAAGTAACAAGTGGAAGATCATTGAAGAAAAATCTAACCTAGAACTAAAGAGAAATTAAGGCTTACCTCCAAAAGTTGTGGGTGCTCCATTAGTGAAGATTTTCAAGAGACTGGACAACCGTGTGTCTGGAATGGTACAGTCTTCTGCTTGAGTAGGAGGTTGGACTAGAAGACCTCCAAGGTCCCTTCCGACCTATTATGTTAGTATATTCTACTTTCATTTGACTGCTGTTTTTGTGGCAGTCTTCCGCTTGTCCCTTAAGATTTCTCTTTCTACCCACTACATCCACATGTTTCGTGGCCATACTGTATGTTGCATTCTTCATTTTCTTACTGAAAGTATTCCTGTGCAAAAGCGGCCAACTTCATATACTGTGTTTTTCAGGCATTTGCAGAATTGCTTCAAAGTGGCCGTTTGAAGCCAACTGGAACAGATGTTGAGCCATATGAAGTGGATGGACGTATATATCTTGCTGAAGTCTCCCATGGCCTTAAGCGGCATTACTACTGGACACCAAGTTATGGAGAACCAGATAACAAAGATGAAAATGCATCTTTAGCAATAAATCCTGTTACAGAACATTTATGAATATAATCGTGTCCCCCACTCACCCACCCCGCTTTCAGGAGTGTTTTCATATGTGTGCCTTGCATTAACACACGTGAGCACTTTTTCAGGTGTTTGTAGCATAATCACAACAATCAATGTTGGGAATTTGGATTTATTTCAATAGTTGCATCTCAATCCAGCAATAGCTAATCTGCTTGAAAGCATTTATTCTGTAGCTTTTGTATTTGTGTGTATGTTGTAATTATTATAAATATGGTTTTTATATGATTTAAACTCTCAAGTGGATTTCTTGGACATAAATCCAGCTGGGTGAATAGCGCATGTGTAATATTCCAATGTTAAAATCTTTAGGATATTTCAATAAATTATATTAACATACTTGTAAGTTAATGCATTTTATTAAAAGTGAGAAGAGAAACAATGCAGGTTGTAATTTTGCTTTCTGCACTGGTGTGAATTTTTTATCATAACTTCTAAAGAACTTGATAATACATCTCGGATTATTACATTCTGAATAAGAACACCAGTCATTTCAGAATCAGTTGCTGAAATGATAAAATATGATAGTCTGTTTCAGTTTGAAAAACATGGTCTGTTCCCCTGAAATGATATATTTAAAGACATTTTCCTGAATTGCAGCTTCACAGAAGTATGAAACAGTAAGGTGTAAAGCACATGTATTGTGTTCCTAATCCTCCTCAAAACTGATGTATACTTCTAAGTATTCTTCAGTTAGATTGGATGTCATAATGAGCTTGAGAGGGAAGGCTTCATCAAATTGAGGCGTCAAGACTAAAAAGAGCAACTCTTCTGCAATCTTACTTCTATTGGTATAATTTGTGCTTCTTAAGTACATAGGTAGTATATACTTAAGTATATAGGTAGTCCTTAACATATGACCACAATGGGACCTGAATTTCCTTGACTAAGTGATGTCATTAAGAGAGTTACACCTGATTTTATGACCCTTGTAGCATGGGGGCTAAGCGAATCTTGTTAATTTATTTGTAAATTGTTACTTGAATCTGGCTTCCCCCACCGACTTTCAGCTTGTTGGTAGAATGGCAAACGATGATCCCATGATTCGGGATACTCCCACCATCATAAATAATGCAGGTTGCCAAGCATCCAAGTTATAATCATGTGACGGCAGGAATGCCGCACATGCGTGCTAGTCGTTTCCAACTCTAGGGGCCGGTGCTCATCTCCGTTTCAAAGCTGAAGAGCCAGCGCTTGTCCAAGGACATCTCTGTGGTCATGTGGCCGGCATGACTAGACACCAAAGGCGCACGGAACGCTGTTACCTTCCCACCGTAGTGGTCCCTATTTTTCTACTTGCATTTTTACGTGCTTTCGAACTGCTAGGTTGGCAGAAGCTGGGACGAGTAACAGGTGCTCACTCTGTTACATAGCACTCGGGATTCGACCCGCCAAACTGTCGACCTTCTGATCGACAAGCTCAGCTAACGCACTGAGCCACCATGTCCCTTTGGCACGGCTACAGATGCAGTTAAAAGAAGCCCATTAACATCCCAAACCACCCAGGATTTTATCCTAAAATCCTTGCTTGGTTTGTTTCATGTTTAGGTCACTGATCATTCTGGAATGAGGCTTTTTCAAGTCATTCTTCTGTGTCTCTTTGTATCCCAAGCAACAATAGGAGGGCAGAGCCCAGAAGTGTTACAAAACCAGTTTATTCAAATCTAACATTAAAATATTGCAACCTATGTACGTATACCCTCAGAGGGATGTACAAAAACACATACACACACACCCATGAACAAAAAAGATTTGTAAATACGCGGGGAAAATATTTCAGAAATAATTTAAACTGGAGGGGGGTAAGTCAGAAAAGTCTTCAGAATGCCCACAATTGTGCGACTGTCATGTGGCAAAAATTACATTCTCATCCAAGAGCTCAACATACAGATGAAGAAAAGGTCTGAACATCTCTTTTCTTCATGAAGGCAGCATTCCACATCAGCATCAAAACCTCTGTTTAATGGTTGGTGAATCACAGCAAGTAACTGGTCATCAACCGGAAGGTTAGTGTAAGTCCAAAATGCAGTTGGCTCTTCCTTCCATCTCCCCCCACAAACTAGTGGGGGAAGCTTTATGCACAAAATGTAGCGCACCCCTTTTTGTGACATAATCCCTATGGCATCCAGCAAATCCTTGCAACTAGTACTTTAATACCAGCAGAAACCATGATTTGTGAAAAAGATATTACTCAACTGTCCAAATTTTCCAAGTATGACAGTAGAAACTTCAAACTGGAAAAAAAGGTTGTATATTCAGTTATTGCTGCAATAATTTTCAGCTCTCCCAGAGCCTATTGTAGTGTATAAGATAAAAATGGTCTTTTAAAAAATTGCTTCATGTACAAACCACAAACCGTAGAAATGGAAAAAAATATATATAAATATTAAATAGTCAAATACAATCCAATAAAAAACCCCTGGGGCAAGATTTTTGGAATTCTGAAACAATATTCAAGAGTGACCCAAATCATCTGTTTTCCCTAGAAGGTAGTTTACAATGACATTACAAACAAGTGTATCCAAAAAAGTATCTTCATACACTTTTCAGATTTTGTTTTGTGCTAACAGAAGCTTGGTATCACCAGCACTAAGCAAACTTATACCACAAAAGTCAGGTTGTGTATCAGAAAAATATCTATCAGAAGAAAAAATAACCAGGTTCTCTCCATCTTCAAAAATATGGGGAGTGGTTGCCAAACCTCACAGAGACAAGCCTCCTCTTCCTCTTCCTTAAACTGTAACTCCTAAACGAATCTAACAATGCTAATTATGTTCTTGGGTACTGGGGGGAGGAAACAGGTACCAAAGCCACTTGGCTTTGGGTTGATGTTCCTTAGGACAGCAATTTGGCTGCTGTTACTAAGAGCAAAATCCTTATTTTTTGAGGATTCAGGAGTAGATTATTGGATTTACCAAGCAAGCACATCAGGCTAAGAACATGGTTCCTAAAATCAGAATTACCGAGTCTCTAGCTCTCCTGGTCCTGAAAAATGCACGGAGATGCCTTTTAAACTCTTCTCTTTTTCTAGGTCTTACTCGTGCCAAATGTCTGCGCAATGATATTCACATCCAATGGCAACGTTCATCCTTCGCATACAGTTCTAAAAACTCCCAGATTTAATAATTGGGATACAGCTCTGTTACCACACAGCAGACCTTTTAAAGACCTCTTGCCTATAGCAACTGGAGGGCAAAATGTATTGGTTCCTTTAAAATTATGCAACGTAAGGAATACAGTTCATTCTGTCTGAATCTGGATTTCTAGTTACTGGATTATATTTAGTTTTGCACATAATACCATACACCTACGTAAGCCTAAGTGGGTACTACAAATCTTACCCAAATGAGAATTCGAATTTGATACAGTTGTCAGAGAGAGGTTAGGGTTAGTGCTAAAACTACTATACATTTAATAAACATACTTTTTCTTATGACACAATGAATTTGGATTTGTTGCATTGAATAAATTTGTAAAAGAATGGAATCCTATTCAAACATTTCTCCACCTCTTTCAATATTCCTGGCTTGTATTTCCTAAGGTCTACAAAGAAAAAATAAGAAAAGTGAGCGGAATGGTACAGCTAAGTTTTCCTTTTTTGTTGTTTCTTAGGAGTTTGAACGTAACTTCACATGTTTTAAGTTCATACTCTGTTTAATATCAACTTATCAGCCCTTTTTTTAAACATGTACTTATCAGCAATTCCTTAAGAGCGCCTCCTAGTCAAAACGTGAAGACAGAATTCTAAATAAACTGCATCTTTGGCTGAAACTAGCAGGTTAATTCTTTTACAATGCAGAGCTCCTTAAAGCACATAAATATTATGGCAAGGAGTGGCTGAAAAAAATAGTCAGCCACTTGGCACCTCCTCACAGAAACACTTGGTATTGCTAAATGAGAAACCTAACTGCCGACAAGAGCTTAAAAAAGATTTGCCATTTTTCACTCTTCTGTGGAAATGGGAAGGAACAACTTCTAGAGCTTGCATTGAATTTTTGCTAAGAATTTCAACTGGAAGGGAATTGCTTTTTAAGGAAAAAAAAAGAAAAGAACCCAACATGCCTTTAGCAGTATGGAAACGATCAGTGTGGATATTATATAGTGTTTGGGGCAGATCCATCAGAAAGGACAGATCAGAATTCAGCTATGTATTTAGAAACTGATTTGGCATGCATGAACCACTCAAAATTTTAAACTAGGTGAGCACAAATATGTCCACAGCAGCGATCAGATAGTTTGCCAGAGAAAAGATGGATTCTAAAATAAATTTCTTCTTCCAGCCTCTTCATTTTTCTGATAGCTGCGGAGGAAATAAAATTCTTTTTCTACAACGAACATGACAGAACAAACGAACGATCTTCTCAGAAAGCTACTAACGTTTGCGAGAATACTGATAAACCAGAAGAGCTTTTCTTAAATCTGTAACCAAGCCATTCCAAATTTTTCAAGCCCGGGATATCTGAAACTGGAAACAAAAGTCCTGGGACCAAGTAATCGGACTGTCTAAATCCGAATAGAATAGGTAGCAAGTCAGGAAAAAAAAATACTTTGGGTGATTCTAGCTTTGAATTTTACCCCTCAGACCTGAAATCTGACTTCAGGGACATCATAATTATATTATTCATTATCGATGGAGCCGACATATAGCAGAATCACTGATAATAACTTATCAGGATATTTAGCTGATATAGGCAACTTTGCAAATTTCTCTTTAGACAAGAAATTCATCTGGTGGTGGTCTACATAGTAATCACTGTTGCAGCTTTCTATATCCAATGACTTAATCCCTCATTCGAATTTATCTCTGCTTCTGGAGAAACAGCATCTTCTTCAGATACCATCCTCTGTCCCAAGATCCTAACTGTCCATGAGGAGAAAAGTTGACATCTTTGAAATGGGACAACTCCCCCATCTTTTGCCCACTGGTATCCAGTTGTATCTGCAACACTCCATGGAACAAACTGGGCAGCTGGCTGCACCTACAGTATATTGGCTGTTTTCAGAGTTGGTTTCAATTATGGTTGGGTTTATTTACTTCAAAAGCTAAGTCATTTAGAATTTAAAAAGACTCCTCCCTTATTTCAGTTCAATGTTTTTAGTTTGAATACCTTGGCTTACTTTTTGCATGAACACTGAAGTATCTTCCCCGTATTAAAATGGTTGAGAATTCTTAAGGCAGATGTTGAAGAAAAAGAAAAGATATATATATATATATATATATATATATTATCTCCTAGAAAATGCAATCTTGATTCTTTCAGGTGAAAATACACAATCTTTGTTCTAGAGTAACAAAATATTAGAGAAAAGCTGAATTCAAAGCAAAGATGCATCACTCAAAGTCCCTAGTCTGAGATGAAATCTAGCTTACCCACAGCAACTTTTGAGAAGAGATGCTTGCATTCCTAGAGTTTTCATCACTCGCAGTTGTCAGTACAGTTGTTGGAGGAAAATAAACTGAGGTTCTGAATATCCTGTGATGGTAGATCTCAGGAGTGTGTCGGATGGGGAGGACTGACCGTCCGTGACAGGCAGCAATACCTGGTGGTCCTCTGTTCCAATGGGCAGAGGCAGTATGTCTGAAGGCTTCACATCAGCAGACTCCAGCAAAAGGCTTTTCTCACTTGGAATTGAATCTTGCTCGCTGAAGGAAGGGTCAAGTGCAATGGAATCCAAAGGATACTCAGGATCTGAAAAGTCAAACAAAACTGAAGAATTACTCTCGAAAATAAAGAGCTATTTAATTTATACCATGTAACACAGGCCCAAGGAACATTAGATTTATATTTATTTTATATTTATATATTTATAAATATTATATATAGAGAGATATATAGATATAGATAGATATAGATATAGATAGATGAGATAGATAGATAGATAGATAGATAGATAGATAGATAGATAGATAGATAGATATAAATTATTTATTTTATTTTATTTATTTTATTGCATTTATATACCGCCCTTTCCCTGAGGACTCAGGGCGGTTTACAGGGAGTTAAAAATCAACCATACAAAAGTTAAAAAACCAATTTAAAAAAGATTAAACCAACCCTGTACAATTAAAAACCCCAATTAAAATAAATTTCTCCTCAGCCTGGGCCCGAGAGCTCAAAGAGCCAGGTCTTCAGGCCCCGGCGGAATGATCGGAGGTCGGGGGCAGTCCTCAGCTCCACTGGCAGCTGGTTCCAGAGGGCAGGCGCCCCCACTGAGAAGGCCCTATCCCTGGGTGTCACCCGCCAGCAATCTCTTATGGATGGTTAAGAAGTTTTGATACACACACACACTCACATGCGCGCGCACACATACACACACTGACTCCTGTTTTTCCTTCTGGGGCTGCTGGTTAGGATATTTTGAAGGGCCCAGCAACCCCAGAAGAAAAACAAGTGTGTGCGTGTGTGTGTGCGTGTGTGTGTGCACGCGCGTGGGTGTGTATCAAACTTCTTAACCACCCATCTCCCTCACAGAGGAGCTCTGACAGGTGTACAATTTAATCAACACCATAAAACATTTCAACCAACTAATTTAAGATTAAAAATTTAAAAATGTAAAACAGCCTTACAAAACTGCAAGAGACGGGAGAGATCGAAGATGGGGAGACTAAGAGTTGTTAATACAGGCCGGAGGAGGGGTTCTCCTGGCAAGGCTACACAGCTAGGTTTTGACCTCTTTGTGGAAAGCCAAGAGATTGGGGGCTTCTGAGGGTCAGATGTTCCACAAGGCAGGAGCAACGGCCGAAAAGACCCTCTTCCTTGACCCTACCGGTTGGAATTCTCTGACTGACGGGGTCCGTAGCATGTTTTCCCTGCCTGAACGAGCGGGATGGACTGGTGTTATATAGGGCTTTATAGGTAATGACCAACATCCAGCATAGCAATTAGCTTCTAGATTTAAAAGAATATTTGAAAAAGTTGTTTCCCTTTACTTCTCAATCAACTCCCATAAAAGCTAGCACAGCTACTGGCCCTAACAAGAATCAGACTGCAACGTATTATTTATTTTTAGACTTATATCTTATCCTTCATTCAGGAGCTCAAAGTGGCACACCCCAGTGCCCCTTCTTCTAGTTTTCCCCACAGCCACATTCCTGTGGGAGACGTTGAGTTGAGAGAGCAACCGGTCCCAAATCACCCGCTCATTTTCTGTTGGCTTAGGACCGGCTAGAACCTGGAGCTCTCTGGGTGCCAGTCTAAGACTTTAACCACTGAGGCACACTGCCTCTCTTTTTAAAAAAGGGTTAGTGAAGAAAGGCTCTTCTAGATCAGGGCTTTTCAACCAGTGGTACGGGTACCACCTGTGGTACATTGGCACCTGGCAGGTGGTACACGACCATCCTAGAAAAGTAGTAGCAGGGTAGGGGAATGAGTTGAACCGGTGGCAGCACCGCACAAGCCTGAGCGAGAGACAGCTGGAGCTACAGGGCTGTCAGGGCTCAGTGGAAGTGCCAGGATCAGTGCCAGGCTCCAGCTGGAGCTCGACACTGATCCTGGCGCTTCTGCTGCACCCAGAAGAAGCGCCGATCAGCTGGAATGTTGCAGCATCTCCAGGGTTTTGCGATTTACATTCAGATACTTGGCAACTGATTCATATTTATGACGGTCACAGTGTCCCAGGGTCATGTGAAGTGACCAAAACCTGCTACAACCACCCAGCAGATGGGGGGGGCAAATAAAAACCAAACACCCCCCACCCCACCCCCTCTGCCAATCCTCAACAGAATTGCTCACTACAATGAAAACCTGACAGGAAGAAGAGCGACGCTGGGCGGGCAGGCAGGTGTCTTGCTCAGCTGTGGCTTGGGGGGCACTTTTTTCAGTGCTACTGTAACTTTGAACAGTCACTGTTGTAAGTCGAGGACTACCTGTACTTCATCACTTTTTTCCTTTTTTTTTTTTGGTCATCAAGTTTTTGACACCTCGCTAGGCGACTGGTGGTACTCGGAGGTTGCCATATCCTAAAAGTGGTACAATGGGTAAAAAAGTTGAAAAGCCCTGTTCTAGATCTTCATAAAAAATTCCAACTGAAACTATGGTTACATCTGTCTATAAGTTGTGAAATTAAAGAATTTTCATCATGCAAACTAGAAACACAAGTCTACGGAGAAACCACCCATGCTAACCAGATGCTCCACTACCAAAGCAACAACCCAACTCCCACAAGAGAAGCTGTGTGAGCCCAAAACACACTGCAGCAACCCAAAACAGCAGAAAAAGGAAAGAAGAGTATCTACACAACATATTCTAACAAAATAGATACCCATGCAACTTTATCAAAAAGTCCCTGACCACTCAACCCAATGCAGCACAGCCAACACAAACCCTAAAAAGAATTACACTGCCACACATCAAGAATATCTCAGAAACCACCATCTGACTCTTACAAACACATGGAATCAGCATAGCAAACAGGCCAACTAAAGCCCTTAGAAATATCCTAAGCAGACCAAACGACCCAGCAACCCGAGAAGAAAAAAACAGGAGTCATCTGCAGTGTAAGAACTGCAACAACCACTATGTAGGACAAACAGGCAGAAGATTGGCAAAACGCATCCACAAACATCAACTAGCAGTCAGAGGACAGGATGGAAATTCTTTAATTTCAAAACATGTAGACAGATTTAATCATAGTCTCAATTGGGAAAATATGAACATCCTAGACTAAGCCAACTCCAAAAACCCCAGGGAATTTCTAGAAGCCTGGCATTCTGACAAATCAGCCATCAATGGACACACAGACATTAACAACGTCTATAGACTATGCAAAAGAGACTATCACCCAGCCCAAAAAAGAACAAAAAGACCCAAGCACCTCTCCACCAGTCATCAGCTCTCAGATCAGTGTAGATTAACTCCAAGGTCAACTTCCGACCAACAATCAAGTAAGCAATGCCCCACTCAAGAAACTGACAAAGATGCCAACAGCAAATAACCCAGCCAAAGAATCTCTAAGCCAACCCCCACCAACACTGATAGGCAAGCCACTAGAACAGTGGTGGTGAACCTATGGCACGCGTGCCAGAGGCGGCACTCAGAGCCCTTTCTGTTGGCACGCCCGCCGCCACCACCAGCTGCCCGGAGGTCCATCAGGCCTCCACTGCTGCCTGGAGCAGGAGCCCCGCCCAGCACAAAGGAGGCAAAGCGGCCAAGTAGCAAGCTCGAGTAGAGATGGTAGAGCAGAGGTCAGCAACCATTGATTGGTGGACTGGAAGAAAAGGGAGGGGGAAGCATTTTACATGCGTGTGCGTGCACACGAGGCCGCCAGCATGCACGTGCTGCAAATGGGGCGGGGCTAGCACCTGCGTGATACTCACTAGCCCTGCCCCGTTCTTGCGTGGTGCAGCGCCTTGCAGCACAGTGGCCCATTTTTGCGCCCCTGGTTTTTGCGTGCCAGAGGCGGCACTGCCCTCCCCCCGGCCGAGGGCACCATAATGCTGATGTGCCCCTGGCACTTTGCAATAAATAAGTGGGTTTTGGGTTGCGGTTTGGGCACTCGGTCTCTAAAAGATTCACCATCACTGCATTAGAATATAAACTGACAGCACACGGCACCCCTTACCAGTACTGGTGATGTTACCTAGTTTGGGTAATGAAACATCTGCAAGAAAACAAGCAAGCTCAGAGAGCACCAAGGACCCCCGAGCTACAAATATTCTCTTTTATTAGCAAACTAATACTTTCCAGCTCATAGGCTTTTATCTATTTAGGGCAGTAGTCCACAATCTTTCCGGCTCTGCGGACTGGCGGGGGGGAGGGGGAGGGGAGGGGGGGAGGGAACGGTTACACGCAAGTGTCTGGTGAGAGCGCAGTACCATTTGTACCAGCGGCGGGCACATGTACCTGCTGCTTGCACAAATGGAGCTGCATGCGCTCGCCCGCCACTTCCATGGCCCAGTTCCAAATGAGCCAAGGCTCAGCAGTGGGCCACAGCCTGGGGGTTGGGGACCCCTGATTTAGGGCAACGCACTGTGAATTTCAGATAAAACTAGAGTTTGAAATTCACATTTGGTTTTTAAGGATTCCAGCAAAGGTCTATCCACGGATGACTTGAGATCCACAGTTTCATGAAATAATTGCAAAGAGGTGGCAGGAAGATTAAAAAAAAACTTTTCATGAAATAATTGCAAAGAGGTGGCAGGAAGATTAAAAAAAACTTTTAAAGCAGTATACCTGGAAAGCAGTAACATCTTTGCAGATATATTAATAAGCCTTCAAACATCTGTATCTAAATACTACCTAATCATATTATTGTCTTCTGGAACAACCACAACACCCAGAAAGATACCCAAGGACCCATATTGTAGCTGAGGGGTGGGTGGGCAGCAGGAACATGTCTGACACAGATATCACCTTCAATCTTCCAAGTATTTGATTGTAATATTACAACCAGTACTGGAATAATGGATTTTTGTACGAATAAAAGAAAAGACACGAAATTAGTTTTTACAAATTACTTGAGATTCAGCCCTGCATTAAAAAAAAAAGCTAATAATGACTAACCTACACAAACGGGACAGAGGGGAAAAAAAATCTTTTCAACTAAAGCAAAGCAGTACTGAAAACATGACGCAATACCGTTAATATTTTCCTGCCCATTTTTCTTTTCCTGGTTCCAGTTTCTTTTCTTGGTTTTCTTTTGACATTTTATGCAGGGATAGATTAGCAACAGAGAATGTCAGGAGGTCATTAAAAAAAATCCAGCATTTTTTACTTTGTTAGCTTAGAGGACTGATACACAGATTTCTCTAAATAAATGCTTTGATATTCTAGGCCAGGGGTAGGCAACCTCGGCTCTTTTATGACTCATGGACTTCAATTCCCAGAATTCCTGAGTCAGCTATGCTGACTCAGGAATTCTGGGAATTGAAGTCCATGAGTCATAAAAGAGTCGAGGTTGCCTACCCGTTCTAGGCTATACAAGCATTAGGTATTAAAAGTGACCACTTACCCGAATGAACTTTCAATTTGTGTTTCTTTAGGTTCTTGATATCTGTATAGGAATTTCCACACAGTTCACAGATGAACGGTCTTTCGCCTTAAAACAAAATTTATAGTCAAACTCACCAAATTCCAATATAGATATTTCAAGAGGAAGGGGGATGAAATCACCACTTAGCAAATGAGCAGTAGTGTAGCATTAAGCAACATTTCATGCATAAGTAATGAATTTACTAGGAGTCTCATGTCTAAGATTTCACCTGTATGAGAGCGGAAGTGTTTGTTAAGTTCTCCTGAAGAAATGAAGCTTTTGCCACAAATGCCACATATATAAGGTTTCTCTCCTGCAGGGAAAATAAAGTGATTTAAGTTATCAGAAAACAAAGTCTTTCACCTACATTCTAGTGTAGGCAGCATAGTCTATTTCTGATACATAGAACGGTCTTTCTTAATCAGACACAACTTTTTAGTCTGTTATACTTTGCTAGTGAGTGCCAAAGACACACGAAGCAATGTTTGCCTTGCGAAATCATGCCTTCAGCTTCCATTTTTAATAGCTCCATCAGCCCTGTAAAGTCTCCCCTAATTCATTTATTTTAGGATTACCTGTATGTTTTCTTGAGTGAGTGATGAGTGAACTTGAAACTGCAAAAGTTTTCCCACAGGTATCGCAGACGTAAGGCTTTTCTCCTGTGTGTCGTCGCACATGGTAAGTCAACGTGCTTGCTTGTGCAAATCGCTGCCCACATCGATCACAGACATATGGCTTCTCTCCACTGTGTTTCCTAAGGTTAAAAAAAGTAAAACATACTATCACTGCACCAGTGGCTTTTCAGCAAACATTTAGCCACATTTCAGGTCATGCTCATTCACTCACCTAGCATGGATTTTTAGATTACTTGAAGTTGCAAATTGCAGATTGCAGGCGTCACATTTGTACGGTTTCTCCTCTCCATGATGCATTCGGCTATGGAAAACAAGCTGGCATTTTTGAACAAAACCTTTGTCACAAAGTTCACATTTGTATGGCTTTTCACCTGCAAAGGGAATTAAGATGTTCCTTTAGCAATGCCTTCTAAAGGGATTTCCCCCCCCCCATTTTGGACAAAAAGGAGTTGTGGACAGAGACAGGGAGATATGGCTGAATTTCAGAGAGTGGGCAGGACCCCAGCTGGTGGCATCATTCAGACCCTAGCAGAGGTCCATCTCTTTGGCTGGTAACCCTCTTTATTCCAAAAATAACAGCACTTTGAACTAGATGCAATGGAGAGATGTTTTTCCTGATTCTCCAAAATCATTTAGCTGTAACTGCCCATGTAATGCTGGAAAACCTTTTGCCACAAATCAACCCCTTAGCAAATGTTCGGGAGTTCTAGGTATTGTCTTTCTGCTTAATTAAGGGTTGAACATTTTCAGAGGTTGTTTACTCCACTGAGTCTTGGAATGATTACACATTTGATAGGAAAGAGGTAGGTCGTGTGTGTGTGTGTGTGTGTGTGTGTGTGTGTGTGTGTGTTCCTTTCACGATTTCACAATTGTTTATCAAGTCAGATTTGACATTCCAAGTTTATGTATGTATTCATTACATACATACGCCATCCATCTCACTATCAAGCAACTCTGTGTGGCTTATAACATCATAAATAGCAGTATAAAACAAACAGAAGGTTAAAAACATTGACCATTAAAAGTTGCATAAATGTAAAAGTTGCACCCTGTTTACTACAAAGACAATTCAGAGCACCAGTTTATTTATTCATTAGTTCTAGTTCTTTCGTATGGCGAAAATACTGTTTAGAAAGATATGGCTTATCACATAACCCTCACCAAAAAAACAACAACAAAACAACCCAATGGAAAGAACTGTGACAAGCTCACACTACTACTTACAAAGATGACTTTAAATACTGCACACAGGAGCCTCATACTACAGCTTCCATAGCCTACCAGAAAAGGTTTGTGTGTGGGAGGGGGGGTAGGGGGGGAAACTGTTGTGCATTTTCTTTTGCAGTGATCAGTCTAAAGAAGTCCTTTTCTGGTGAAGTGGTAGCTACTGGTTTACAGCCAATGTGATACTAAAGCAAAATGATTTTTCTCACCTCTCCTTCCTCCTAGCTCAGGGGTCGGCAACCTCGGCTCTTTTATGACTCGTGGACTTCAACTCCCAGAATTCCTGAGCCAGCTATGCTGGCTCAGGAATTCTGGGAGTTGAAGTCCACGAGTCATAAAAGAGCCGAGGTTGCCGACCCCTGTCCTTGCTTGTCTTCAGCTTTCAGATTTAGATTCTGGGCATCTACCCAGCTAGCACCTGACATGTCTTTCCAGCCAAGCAACTTGGAACTTGGAGGTCTTCCTAAAAGACCGTCTGTGAGAAATGAAGCCTTCTTTGCCAGTCCTTCAGTTCACAGAGCGCTAAGAAGGCCATTACTGTATTCCTTTTCTGTCGTTTCGCTTAAGCCTCCCCCCCTTCCCTTGCCAGTTGCTACCGGTATCACGACTGGGAGACAACTGCTCGGGAGCAAGTTCGGCAGGACCGATATAAGAGCTCTCTGTATTTTTTTCCTATTTTATCGCTCTCTTTTAACTGCTAGCTGCTGTGACTTTGGCTGATTTGATGCCTGAGCTGGTTTGGTGGCTGCTGCTTGGACCAGATCTGGTGCTGCCACTTAAAAGTCGCTCTTCTTCCCGTTGGAGAGAGTTTGCCAGCTGCCAAAACCAAGCAGAACAGGAGGCTTTCTCCTTGACGGAGCAGACTGGTTACTCAGACCAGTCAAACTCTTTGGAATTATGACCTCTCCTTCAATGGGGTCAATCTTTCTGGTATCACCACCACCTTTAAAAATTCAGCTGCTGCTTTAAAGCCCAGCAGTCAGACTACGCTTTGGAGCCTGGTTGCTTCTTCCTTATCAAGCCCCACAACATAAAACGTAGGTACTCCTATCTTCACTGAGTCTTCAGTTTTCTTCCCAAGCCCCTGCCTCAGTCTTCTGAAGCATTCTTCCACTACGCCCCCCCCCCCAAATCTTCAGCTACCATTATGTCATGATATGCCATCAACACACCATCACCCAGTTGCCACCCCAACTTCTCTGGAATTAGCCTTTTTAAAGCCTTTCTGCCTCACGCGTGCCCTGTTCAGGTAAACGTTTATGTAGAAATAAAGGGTGACACCACAGGGTGACACAATGCTTTCACTCAACTCTCTGGTCATTCATATAAGCCCTAACGTTCTCTAACATTTTTACAGTTATGGCAAAAACTTACTGCTTACATCAAAGTAGGTCTACACTGTCAACCAGAACTTGTGCACCAGCAACCAGAAACCATTTTATTTAAAAAAGATCTGGCAGAAGCTCTAACTATGTTTTTGTAATGCATTGTGGGGCATTTTTTTTTGCTTTACTTTTCCTTTACTTACTTGAAAGCACTTTTACAATGTCCCTGCCTGAATAGTTTCTGGCAAGGAACAAGGGATGCAAATTTTACACAAAGGGTAGAATAAGGCTACAGCTCACAAATCAGTAGACCTGTATCAAGACAAATAGATCTACTCTGAAAATGCCCAGGACTGAGCTTTCTGCCTACAAACTGCATTTTGTAAAACTTTCTATCTCTCCTTGCAGTTTATGGAAGAAAGACATGCTGATATTTCTAGTTTCATTTGATAGGATATACCTGCTTCCTTGAAAATAATAATAATAATCTGGAGATGAAGAACGTTACTGAATTCTACTTATATTATTATAACTGACCACAAGTTGGCAAAGGGGAAGAATTTATTTCAAAGATGGGTGACCTTTCCTGCCCATTGTGACAAGAAGTAATCCCCAAACCCAAACAGAGCGCCTACCTGTGTGAGTTCTTACATGCGTTTTCAGCTGGTTGCACTGTGTAAACGCCTTGCCGCAAAGCTGGCACACATACGGTTTGACTCCCTTGTGAATCCGCATGTGCCGTCTCAGGCTACTAGATTCAGAAAATACCTTCCCACATATGTTACACACCGGCTTGGCCTTGGGGTATTTCTGATCCAGGTCTTCTCCAGAGCTCTCCAACTGATAGGAGTTCTTATCACTGCTAATGTTAGATAAGCAGTGCTCTTTCAGAGCACAATTTTGATGCGGTTTGCCCTTCTTTGGCTTCACAGTCATAGTCTGCCCAAGGATTTCTTGAGCAGCAAAAGTTTCACTCTCTACCACAGAGGCAAGCTGCAATTCAGAATTATCACCTCCTTGAGCAGCCTGTTCTGTTATCTCGGTGGCCAATTTATTTGCATCCAAAAACATCTCCATGGCAGAGTTTTCTGCAACATCACCTGGATATTGTACTGGCTTGCTTGGTGGGGGCTTGGGGGAACTGAAGGCCTTTTTCCGTTTTTTGGGTTGAACTGTTTTTTTCCCCAAGGCTGCTGTTAAGACTGGAGATTGAGCTATATCCACTGAAGGGGCATCTGATTTCTCGTGGTTATTGTAGTCACGAAGTGTTAGCAGGCAAGTCTGTTGGTTCAATGCAATATTCCCAGTGATACTAGAAGTTTCTGTAGAAGAAGGATTAGCGATAAAAGCAAAGTCTTCCATTTTTATTTTACACTTAGTGACTACTTCCTCCACTTTAAGATAGTCGGCAGCCTGGTGAATTTCTTTAACATTCCAACTGCAAGAAAAAAAGTACCATATGCAGAAAATTGGTGGTCTTAAAAATGCATAAATATTAAATTGAGCAAACTGATACAATTTTTAAACAAGATTTAAAAAATCTACATCAGAAATGAGGCTTATAACATGCTTCCTTTTCCTCTTTTGAAAGGCCATTAAATCACAAAAATAAGCATCAGCCTTAAAGTTATGTCACTGCTATGTAATCCCATTATACCAATCAACTCATCTGAACTATGCAGTCTAATTTACTGTTATTCAGATGAACCAAATATGATTTTGGACCTTAGCTGACATACAGTCTGAGACAACAGAAGTACTACCACATAGAAACATGGTAAATATTAAGACACAGGATCCAATGCTTAGATGGGCCACTGGGCAAATTCTAAACCTGAAAATATTGAAGTCAGTTTAGCGCACAAAAATGTGCTGAATAGAAAATAATTACCAACAAAATTTATATTTCACCAAGTGATACTAACTGAATTATTCCTTCAGTCACCTCTGTGAGAGGTAGAGTGATGTAGTGATTCAAATATTAGGACTAGAAGTGGGGGGATTCAATTTCTATCTACTCTCAGTCATGGAAGATCATCAGGGGACTTCAGACTGCCTCCCATAGTGGTCTTTGTGAGGACAAGTAGGAGGAGCAAGTACTATTGTTGGCTTCTTCTGTTCAAAGGCAGGCTGTAAATCTAACATCTAAATACATAACAAGAGATATCAGGTCTAATCCCTTGTAACAAGCTGTTGTCATACAATCTGTTAAGCTGTTGCTTGTTAGGCGTCAACTCCCCTCCGCCCTGTGCGCCCTGTGCGTTCCCACAGAGAGGGCCTCCTCAGGGTGCCTCCAGTCAGGGAATGCCGACTGGCGGCCCCCAGGGGGAGAGCCTTCTCTGTGGGCGCTCCGGCATTATGGAACCAACTGCCGGTGGAGCTCCGGATGGCATCAGACCTCCGAACTTTCCGTCGTGGCCTGAAGACCCATTTATTTGAATTAGCTGGTCTGGCCTGACGGGGGATTTGGGATTTAAATTGTTTTAGAATTGTATTATTGTTTTTAACTGGGCATTGATTTAATCTTTTTTAACTTTTGTATTGTTATTTATATATGCCCTGTGAACCGCCCTGAGTCCCTAGGGAGAAGGGCGGTATACAAATTTAATAAAACTGAAACTGAAAACTGAATCAAAAGACATTTTCTCCCAACTTCCTTAATACTGATTTTTTTAAATACACCAACTCTTATAACAGAGGATTTTGTACCATGAAGAGCTTGCAAATTGGATTAAACTAATTGTTATGTAACATTGCACATCACCTTGTATACACTAGTTTCCTCTTCTGTTCCTGACTGATTTATTTCTGTGACATCTTAACTTACATTGTAATTTATACCTTAAGCAAGAACATTCTATTTACCGGTAGTTCTCTGTCTAGTATTTCCTTTAAACACTAAAAAAATCTCCAGCCATACCTATCAAGGTTTAAATCTCCTGTGTATATGAATTCCAAAAGTTTCTGAAATCCATCAGCCTTCACTTGATTCTGATCCAGAAATATATTACTCTCTGAAGTATCTCTGTAAATAGCCCAAAAGTATTCGCTAAAAGATGCAAGAACATTTCGATGAGCTTTGAACTGGAATTCACCAATAATGATGGTGCAGTCACAAAGAAAGCCCACTTCACGTTGCCTGTTCAGACTTTCCAGTAGGTGCTCACAATGATGGGAACACTGCATTTTGCGTAATGAGGCACAGTTTCTTCCCTTTGGCCTGAGAAGAAAAACAAATATATAAGCATTGGGGCCCCTAGCTCCAGCAGAATAAAAGGAATACCACAAACCTCGTTCAAAGATTTGTCTCCATTTGCTATTTTTCTATTATTAAGACAACAAAATCTAATTATTATGAAGATTAAGCAAAATGCTCAGGCAAAACTAAAACTATTTCATTCCACAAATACAACATCCCCACAGGTGCTGTAGCCCACAAAAACATTTGCTGGGAAAAGATGTTCTAGAAAGTATGAGTATTCCCTTTCCAAAATAAGCAAATTTAAATCACATCAAAAAGGTAGCAGGTTAAACGTTGTTTAGAACGCAATGAGAGATTTTGAAAACTGGACTCTTTGGTTGCCAACCAGAGACTGAATAGGATGAGTACCTTATTAAGACTTCCTGCATCATCAGAGCAGGTTTTCCCCACAACCCCACGCATATTTGGCAGAACGAATTCAAGAGGCCAAACTTAAGGCTACATCTCAGTTGCAGAGCTCAACTGAGAATCTTCCTATTTTATGCAAAGGGTATTATATCACTGCCTTTATGTAGGGATCCAGATACAAAAGGGCAAAATGTGATTTGGACTGCCAGTTAGCACATGGATCATCTGCATTCCCCCAAAGGCACCTTTAGTTTTTTGGCATTCTTAACAAGAGATCTATACAGGCGACCTATTTATTAAATTTACTGCCCATCCATCTTATCACAGGGTAACTCTGGATGGCTTACAATATTAAAAAAAAGAAAGATAAAGCTATACAAATAAAATGCTACAAAAATAGGATACGCAACCCTAGCTAACAGATGGGGGAGGGAGCAGGAGGAGCAGGAGGAAAGGTGGGATTGTGTTATTCCTCTAATCAATCTATATGGAGTGGAAAGTTAGAGCAGGGACTGGAGAAACCCAGATTTTCAAGGGCCTCACTGGGTGATTTGGGCTCAGTCGCCTTTCCTCTCCCGAACTTCCCCCTAAGGCTATTAAGGGGTTACCCCCTGTGCAACTGCATGGAGTCCCTGAGGAGACTGATGCCTTTCCTAATATAACTAATACATTGAGGGGGAGGCGGGGATGATGGGGTTTGGGGGCAATGTTGCAGAGAGCAACTCCTGGAGGAAAACCCCTCTGCAAGAGCAGAAGAGAAACTGGCACCGGCATATTTTCAGCTTTCCTTTTTGCCCGAGGAGTTGGCTGAGGGGGGAAGAGCTCCTCTGGTCCAAATTTGATCTCCCCCAACTGCCGGTTCGCTCCAGCCACACACGCCCCGCCGGCTGGGCTACCTCCCACCCGCTTCTTCTCCTCGGTCCTTCGGACTTCTCTGCAGCAAACCCGGGTATTCCTTCTCCTTCCCCTCCCCCCCCCGCCATCCAGCCCAAATGGTTCCGTCCTAGCCCGCTTCCTTTCCCCCCCCCCCCCCACCATCTCCCTTCACAATTACTAGGCAAACACACCTGGCAGAGGTGGCAACGCGAGAGCGGAAGCCTCTTCCGCTCAGGGCGCCATTTTGGGATGACGCTATTGGCTCCGCCTCCTTGGTTGATGGCGGTTCAAGGCTCACTTCCGTTTCGCGGAACAAGTCCAGCCACGAAAGAGTGGCGGGATGGCTGCGGTTGAAATCGGGGCGGAGCTTAATTGCGTAAGGGAATGGGCGTTTCCACAGGATAAACTACGTTTCCCATGATGTCTAGCGCCATAAATTACTAATGTTTAGGAAGTGCGAATGACTTCGTAGAAAAATATGGCCGGCGTTGTGTTTGTCATGGGACAAAGGGGAAATTAAGTATAATGTATTAAGATTCATTGGAATGTCTATGGCAGCGTTTCCCAACCTTAGGAACTTGAAGATGCGTGGACTTCAACTCCCAGAATTCCCCAGCCAGCTGGCTGGGGAATTCTGGGAGTTGAAGTCCACGCATCTTCAAGTTCCTAAGGTTGGGAAACGCTGGTCTATGGTACATCTAGAAAGGGGAACGCGCATTAGTCATAGGTACACAAAACCATTATTCTTACTTTTCGGCCGCCAAGTCGAAAAAAAAAGTAATAAACAGTTATTTCCAAACCGCACGGTTGCAATATTAGAACGCTGCAAGTTTTTTTTTAAATAAAAGTTATCCTTTTTTTTAAAAAAAAAGTTATTCTTCCTAGCCGTTGGGACCATGTGTAGTAAATATTAAAAGCAGATTTATTGCAACAAGTTATTTATTTGAGGGAAAGTCCACTGTTAAGCAATTTCTGTCCATTATAAATTACTTTTGAAAGAACATTGAATAATTAAACAATCCCCACGTGTCTAATTTGGATCGAATAAGTTTGGAGATTAAAACATGTTTCCGCCCGGTTTCGAACCGGGGACCTTTCGCGTGTTAGGCGAACGTGATAACCACTACACTACGGAAACTACCATGCCTAACATCTCGAAATGACTTTTCTTATGCCTTTACTTTTACTATGCCTATACATCCTCAAACAGAATTCGAATACAGCAATCAACAGTGAAACCAAATATTGAATCACAACAAATCCTAACTAAAATATAGATACTGAGGTCCCAAATGAAAGCTTCCTCCATCAAGTCTTGCTGCTACACATTTATAGGATAATGATACCTAATCGGGTAATGAAACGTCTGCAAGCAAACAAATCATGTCAAACACCAAAGATACCATAATTCAACCCTGAACGACATATATTCACAATTATAGAATAATTCACAATTATAATTACAAAATAATTATAATTGTCTTCATTTTCTTTTCTTAAAAATCAAATTACTTATGACTTGATAAAAAAGGGATTAACTTATTTTGTCACTCATTGAGGCAATTGTTGACATTTATTTATTTATTTATTTATTTATTTATTTTATTGGATTTATATACCGCCCTTTCCCAAAGGACTCAGGGCTGTTTACAGGGTATTTAAAACAAGGAATACAAAAGTTAAAAACAATTTTAAAAATTACATCAATCCATGAAGAAAAATAAAAACCCCAATTAAAATTAAAATTCTCAGCCTGGGCCAGAGAGTTCGAAGAGCCAGGTCTTCAGGTCCCGGCGAAATGAACGAAGGTTGGGGGCAGTCCTAAGCTCCACGGGCAGCTGGTTCCAGAGGGCAGGCGCACCCACAGAGAAGGCCCTCCCCCTGGGTGTTATCCGCCGGCAATCTTTTACCAGCGGCACCCTGAGAAGACCCTCCCTGTGGGAGCGCACTGGACAAAGGGAACTTGTGTTCCCTCAGATATCCCAGACCCTTGCCATTTAGGGCTTTATAGGTCATCACCAGCACCTTGAATCTCACCCGGAGGGCAACCGGGAGCCAATGCAGCTCGCGGAGTAGAGGTGTTACATGGGAGTATCGGGAAGCCCCCATCACAACTTGCGCGGCCGCATTCTGCACCAGCTGAAGCCTCCGAGTGGTCCTCAAGGGCAGCCCCATGTAGAGAGCATTGCAGTAGTCTAAACGGGAGGTCACAAGCGCATGAGTGACTGTGCGTAGGGCATCTCGGTCCAGATAGGGTTGCAACTGGCGCACCAGGCAAACCTGGGCAAAAGCCCCCCTGGTCACGGCTCCTATATGATTTTCAAAATTGAGCCGTGAATCTAGGAGGATGCCCAAGTTGCGAGCCCTTTCAACGGGGGCTAACACCTCACCCCCCATCGTTAAAGGTGGAATGGTCTGGTTAACCCGAGATGCCGATATGCACTACCACTCAGTCTTGGCAGGATTGAGACGAAGCCTGTTTCTCCCCATCCAGACCTGGACCACCTCCAGGCAACGGGACATCACGGCGAGGGCATCGCTGAGTTGGTTCGGGGTGGAAAGAAAAAGTTGGGTATCATCAGCGTACTGATGATATCCCACCCCGAAACCACGAATGAACTCACCCAGCGGCTTCATGTAGATGTTGAACAGGAGGGGCGAGAGAACCGACCCCTGAGGAACTCCACAAGCGAGAGACCTCAGGGTGGATCTCTGCCCTCCCGTCAACACCGACTACGAGCGGCCCAGGAGATAGCAGGAGAACCACTGTAAAACAGTGCCTCACACTCCCAGCCCCCTGAGACGCCGCAGTAGGATACCATGGTCAATGGTATCAAAAGCCACTGAGAGATCTAATAGGACTAGGACAGAGGAATAACCCCTGTCCCGAGCCCGCCAGAGATCATTCACCAGTATATTAAAACAGTATAAAAATAAACTAAATTGGTAGGGTCATTATATTCTCCAAGACCCTATCTAATTAATTTCAGAAAAGGATGTTCAGGTATGCCTTATAATCACATTTAAGTGAGAGTGAATATCAAGTTGAATACTGTGGGATTTCAGGAGTGAGCAAGTAACCAGCATTGGATTAAATGCAGATTGTTCCTTTCTCTCACAGAAGGAATAAAATTACTATCACATCCTTATTTCCACTTGATTTCCAGCTGAGATCATTTGAATGTTAAGATAACATCTGCACTATAGAAACTTGCACACATTCTCCTTTCTGAAGTGCAGTTAGTTGGGCTTTTTATTTCCTAATAAATAGATGCTTTAATGATCTGTAACTATCACACAGTACCTGGTCCTTCAAAATAATAATAATAATAATAATAATAATAATAATAATAATAATAATAATAATAATAATAATAATAATAATAATTGATAATAATAATAATAATAATAATAATAATAATAATAATAATAGTAGTAGTAGAAGTAGTAGTAGTAGTAGCAGTAGTAGTAGTAAGTAAGTAAGTAAGTAAGTAAGTAAGTAGGAAGGGACCTTGGAGGTCATCTAGTCCAACCCCCTGCTCAGGCAGGAAACCTATACCATTTCAGGTAAACTTACACAAACACAACTTTGTGGCAGGTGCTCTTCTCCCTCTTCAAACTTGTGGGAGTGGAAACCTTGTGCCACATTTGGCAGAAGGCATAGTTTCAATCTTGCATTAAAAAATCTTGGATTGTTTCCTACAATAGCATTGTAAGAAGTAAAAAAAATGTGCCAATGTGAAAGATATTATAATTCCCAATGACTGAGCTGAGACTTAAAGATGATAGTACATATTGATCCTGTGACTCCTAAGGAAGTGGACAGGATTATGAGGAGGTTGAGCTCCTCCACATGCTTACTGGACCCGTGCCCTTCCTGGCTGGCTTATGCAGCTCGAGAGGGGACACGAGGCTGGTTCCTGGCGGTCATCTCTGCTTCTCTGAGTGGGGGTCACTTCCCCACCGCCTTGAAGGAGGCGGTGGTGAGACCTCTCCTCAAGAAGCCCACCTTGGACCCATCCTCTTTGAATAACTTTCGTCCAGTCTCCAATCTTCGCTTCCTTGCGAAGGTTGTTGAGAGCGTGGTGGCGCACCAACTTCCTCAGATCCTGGATGAAGCGGTTTATCTAGACCCGAACCAATCGGGCTTCAGGCCGGGCTACAGCACGGAGACGGCATTGGTCGCTCTGATGAATGATCTCTGGAGAGCCCGGGACAGGGGCCATTCCTCTGTCCTAGTTTTATTAGACCTCTCGGCAGCTTTCGATACCATCGACCATGGTATCTTGCTGCGGCGCCTCAGGGGACTGGGAGTGGGAGGCACGGTTCTGCGTTGGTTCTCCTCCTTTTTCCAGGGTCGCTCGCAGTCGGTGCTGGCAGGGGGACAGAGGTCGACCCCGAGGCCTCTCGCTTGCGGAGTCCCCCAGGGGTCGGTCCTCTCGCCTCTCCTGTTCAACATCTACATGAAACTGCTGGGTGAGATCATTCGCAGCTTTGGAGTAGGGTACCATCAGTATGCTGATGACACCCAGCTTTTCATCTCAACTCCAAACAACATCAGTGATGCCCTCGACGTAATGTCCCGCTGCCTGAAAGCGGTCCGGGAATGGATGGGGAGGAACAGGCTTCAACTGAACCCAGACAAGACTGAATGGCTGTACGTACCGGCAAGCCAGGATACTCAGAACATCCCATCCCTTAACATCGGGGACAAGTTACTACCCCCTGTTGATAGGGCCCGCAACCTGGGTGTCCTCCTAGACTCGCAGCTCTCCCTGGAAGATCACATAGGAGCTGTGACCAAGGGGGCCTTCTCCCGGGTTCGACTAGTTCGCCAACTACGGCCTTATCTGGACCTGGATGCCTTACGTACAGTCACCCATGCCCTTGTGACCTCTCGCCTAGACTACTGTAACGCTCTCTACATGGGGCTGCCCTTGAGATCCACTCGGAAGCTTCAACTGGTGCAAAGTGCAGCGGCACGGACACTCTTGGGAGCCTCCCGATACTCCCATATCACACCTCTCCTCCGTGCGCTGCACTGGCTTCCGGTTGCCTTCCGTGTGAAGTTCAAGGTGCTAACAATGACATACAGAGCCCTACATGGCATGGGTCCGGACTACCTACGGGAGCACCTTCTGCCAATGTCAGCACCCCACCGTCCTGTGCGCTCCCACAGAGAGGGCCTCCTCAGGGTGCCACCGCTCAAGGGATGTCGGCTGGTGGCCCCCAGGGGGAGGGCATTCTCAGTGGGTGCGCCAGCCCTCTGGAACTGCTTGCCAACCGAAATCCAGATGGCCCCCGACCTCCGCACCTTCCGACGCGACTTAAAAACTTACCTGTTCCAGCAGTCCGGCCTGGCCTGATAGCTCTAATTGGGGTCCCAGTTTGTTTTTACTATTGTTTTTCACTATTGTTCAATCTGTATACCTACCTTACTCTGTACACCGCCCCGAGTCCCTCGGGAGAAGGGCGGTTTATAAAAACAAACAAACAAACAAATAAATAAATAAATAAATAAATAAATAAATAAATAATATTCATTAGGATCATTCATATGACATATTTGTTGTCAAATTATTTTGCTGCACAATTAATCCAGTTTTCTTGGTCCATGTGGTATACTGAACTGAAAACTCACCCCAAGAACCAAGCTCATACAATACTCTGGGCTAAAAGATGGTTTGAAGCAGGGGTCTTCAAACCTGGTCCTTTTATGACTTGTGGACTTCAACTCCCAAAATTCCTCAGCCAGGCACCCTGGTTTAAAGCTATGGATATGACTGCAAATTTGCAGTCACTTACTTGGGAGTAAATCCCATTGGCTTCAGTGGGGTTTGCTTCTGATTAAATTTGGGATGGGGAGCTAATGAGTTCTAGATGCCTGTTACTGTAGCTGCGATAGACACTGCTATAATTTCAAAAATTTGGAAAGCTACAGTTTTCTCCTTCCTGATGTATAGGATTCCAATGAACAGTCATTGCAAATTGATTGAAGGGTCCCAAGTGGGAAAAAAGAGAGTATTTTTACAGACTTACTACCCCAGTTTTAAGTGGTGAAATGTTTCAGGCATGTTAGTACTTGCTTACCATTCTTTGTCTTTTAAATGGAAAGATCATTATATTTTTTTTTTCAAGCTGGAAGAAGATTGTTTGAGTGATGACATTTCAATAATCTGTTTATATGGAGCTATAGACTAAACATAAGATGAGGAATTTGCTGTATTAACATATTGCTGCCCTAGGCGCATGAAATACTTTTTCCAGGAAGAGAAGATAGTTTTGGCCACTTCCTCAATCCCTGCTCAGGCTTCTTAAACATTCCCCATGCCACTCTCTTGCCATTGTCTTTCTCAAAAACTAAATAAAAACCCACTGGAATTCTTTTCTTGGTTTGTTATATCAGCAAACTTATTTGACCAGTTGATCTTCAATCAAAACAGACAATTCCCTTTTCATCAGTTCTTAAGAGAACTTTGCTTCAAGGTGCAAGAAAGCTGTACTTTGAAGTCTTTTTCACCAAACCCTGGAACCCATAACAATTGGCTGTTGGTCATGCAGATTGGGAATTGTCATTCCAGTGCAAAACTGAAGGACTGGAGACTAGGAAAAGCAGATGTATTTCTTTTACTCCCCAAACTTATCAGGGAGATGATTATTGGGATAATGAAAAATATCTGCTTCCCAGAAAAATAAAGTGCTTACAAAGAAGGTGCCACAGATCCAGCAACCTGGTTGTCAACCAAGTATTTTATTAAATATAGAGTCCTATTCCAATGAGAAACAAGTGGGTGAGATCCAAGCTCAATTTTGTTTTTGTTATTCTCAGCAACACTTGGGCTGCAATTTCTGAAAGCAGCAATGATGTGAGGGCAGCTTCCCAACTGGGCTTAGAAACCTGTGAGAATTGGAACCAGTCAGAGGAAGGCCAGATATGTCTCAAAAAGTCAAGACAGCAGTTCTGATGCATTTTATTTATTTTCAGTGCAGGTTGGCTCATTTAAGTAATTCTAAGTAATTTTCCTTTTTCTGTTCCATTATCTTTGTTTGTTGGTTGATCTGTTTACAGATATTGGCTAATTTCTATATATAAATGTCCTAGATTCATCCCTCCCTTAGTACTTGTCTTGTTTCAATTATTAAAATAAAAACCATTCTTATCCAATATTAGGTTTTCATCAACACTGCACACTCCGCAATCTCTTGGGCTCAGGGGAAACCAGGGCTGAGTATTAACAATTTTAGTCCTGGGAAAGAGGGATATTCTGTTCAGCCCCAGGGTAAAAGGAAGGCCCCTCCCCATTAAAAAAAAATCTGCCCCGGATGGTTCATGCTTAATCACCCTAGTGAGAAGCTGGAATCCTTGGAATGGGAAGTGTCAGTTTGTATCATGTGTCCGTACCTTTGGTCAAATTTAAGCAGTTTCCTATTTAAATTACATGTTCCCTAAGAGAAAAGAGTAACCATAATTGGACAGTTCTTGAAGCAAGAAACAGACTTCACTAAAGAATGCGGAGAAAACAGACTCGCTGAATTCATCCTATCTTATCCAAACACCTATTCAAGGCCTTACAAAGCTTTGCTCAGAAGGTATCATAGCAACATGGAGGTCACAATAGCCCGAACAACACCTGTCTGGACAGATTATTAGCCTTAATCTTTCCCCAATATAAGACAGGCCCACTGAGGGTCACATGCTCTGTGCAGGAACAGGAACCATCAACAAGGGATGGGTGAGCTACCACCAGCTATAGTTTTAGACAATGGCTCAGGCCTGCTCAAGGCTGGTGTTGCTGGAGATAAGGAACCACGTGTCATCTTTACCAACTTGATAGGCCGTGCCAAGGCCAAGTCTGTAATGCTTGGTGCTGGCCAGAAGGATTTCTACATTGGCGATGAAGCACAAACCAAGCGAGGGATCCTCTCCCTCAGGTGCTTAGCAAACACAGGGGAATGTAAACCATAGGAGATAAGTAAGAGTTTAGCTGGTCTGAAAACCATGTTAAAACCAGGGGTTTTTTGTCATAGAACGCTCAGAACGGAGTTCCGGCACCTTTTTTGGTTGGAACCTTGTAGGGTAGGCAAGGTGGGTTGTATGACATGTGTGAGTTCCGGCACCTTTTTCTTTTACAAAAAAAGCACTGGTTAAAACTATTTACTTAGGGATGGGAATGACTTCAGAAAAAGGAATCTTAGGAATTAAAGGTTGGAATGATGATGTAAGAGAAGATGAAATTTACATGAACATAATTTTAGGCCAGGTCAATGACGTTTATAGTACCACAATGGAAAAGGGCTATTCTGAACAACAGAAAGTCAGTTTGATAGATTAAGGCATTCTGTGATGATTGACAATGACTTCTGGTGTTGATTCATGTAACTGGATATTAACTCAATAATAGGCAGCAATTGGCAATCTTTCAGGTTGGTCATGCTGGTTGTACGTATTGTTGGTTGGAATTAAATGTCTGGAAAGGCATATGTTGTCCATTCAGGTGCTATTAAAAGGAACTAGAGGTACCTATGCTGGTTTTTGGAAGGCAATGAAGGGTATTAGAAATTCTTCTCTACCCATAAGAATAAAACTCTGATTTTCCACTATACTACACTATGACAAGGTCATCACAACTCAGCCTGTGAATGTGAAATCATTGGGAAATACCAGACTTAATTTCAGAACCAAAAGAGCATAGGGCAGGGGTAGGCAACCTCGGCTCTTTTATGACTCATGGACTTCAACTCCCAGAATTCCTGAGCCGGCTGGCTCAGGAATTCTGGGAGTTGAAGTCCATGAGTCATAAAAGAGCCGAGGTTGCCTACCCCTGGCATAGGGGAAAACATCTTAGCTGAAAACAATGGCAAGCCATATCTTTATTGGTGTTTTCTCTAGAGAACATTAGATGAAGGGGACTTAAAAAAATGTTTTTAAGAGAAGATGTTCCTCCAGATTGTAATCACTTCTCAAAATGGGAGGAGAGACTTACTTACTGGTGTACATCAAATTGAATTATTTATTGTAAAAGATTGCTCCCTTCCATCTTTGCTGTTACTATTCAGATATCCCAACTATGATGGCTATTTTTTTCTTATTTAATTTAACAACTATCATGTGTCTTTGTCATGATTTTGTATTAACATACCAAATATTAAAAATAAAAATCAGCTTGGCTATGCTCTTAAAATATGCCCACCTATGTAAAAAGATGAGGTTCATTTGGAGTGTGGCACATTTAATTAAGCATAACAATAGTTTAACTCTGCTAATTAGTTACTATAATAAAAACTATATGGTATGAATAATTACCCAGTCAATTCATTTCTTTAAATGGCCTAGTTTGCAAAAGATTCAGAAGTAAAGACAAAATATCCATAGTGAAGAGATGGTGGGGAGGGGGAGAATCAAATAGATTATTTTGTCTGCCAAATTAGGTGCAATTGATTCTGGAAATGTTATTATCCATATCTATATCTACACACACACACACACACATACACAGTGCAGAAATAGAAAGAAAAGGGGGAGAGATTGTAGCAGGTAATGGAGCAAAGGAAGAGTTCAAAACTTTTTTGTAATAGGTTAATCATGATCCACGCTGGGTATCAAAGTCCATATGATAACTTTTAGATAAGCTAACTTTTATTGTCATTTTTTTACTGTGAGCACACTGGTCCACATTAAAAATGAAATTCTGTTGCTTGCTCTCAAAAATGTATATATCTACCATATATGTATATATCTATCCTATACATGTATATATATACCCTATTCATAACACACATATACACGTGCTATATAAATACATATATATTTATACCTACACCCATACATATAAATACATTATAAATATTAATCATTGTCCATTTTGAATACATAGCAGAAAGAAGAAATGTAAGGGTTCACAAGGTTGATACTATGGAAAAAAACTATGACTGAATCTAGATCAGGGCTTTTCAACCTTTTCACCCATTGTACCACTTTTAGGATATGGCAACATCTGAGTACCACCAGTCACCTAACAAGGCGCCAAAACTTGACTACCGAAAAAAAAGGAAAAAAGTGATGAAGTACAGGTAGTCCTCGACTTAAAACAGTTTGCTTAGTGACTGTTCAAAGTTACAATGGCACTGAAAAAAGTGCCCCCCAAGCCGCAGCCAACCAAGACACTTGCCTGCCCGCCCGGCGGCGCTCTTCCTCCTGTCCGAGGTTTTCATTGTTGTGAGCATTTCTGTTGAGGATTGGCAGCATGGGTGGGGTGAGGAGGTGTTTGGTTTTTATTCCCCCCCCGTCTGCTGGGTGGTTGCAGCAGGTTTTGGTCACTTCACATGATCCTGGGTCACTGTGACAATCATAAATATGAATCAGTTGCCAAGCATCTGAATGTAAATCACAAGAGCCTGGAGATGCTGCAACATTCCAGCTGATCGGTGCTTCTGGGCTCAGCAGAAGCACCAGGATCAGTGCCGAGCTCCATCTGGAGCCTGGGGCTGATCCTGGTGCTTTCGCTGAGCCCTGACAGCCCTGCAGCTCCAGCCGTCTCTCGCTCAGGCTTGTGCAGTGCTGCCACCATTTCAACTCATTCCCCTCCCCTGCTACCACTTTTCCAGGATGGTCGCGTACCACCTGCCAGGTGCCAATGTACCACAGGTGGTATCCGTACCACTGGTTGAAAATCCCTGATCTAGATGTTCTGCTTCAGATACCACGAAGCCTCCACCCACAAACAAAACAGGTTGTGAAGAGCATGTGTAGCGTCCCAGACAATCCTGTGCATCTAAATATGCACATGTTGCCCATTACTGATCTACAGCAATTGATTTCACAAAGAACTTTCTACCCCCTGTTCTAATACATAAAAGTAAAGCAATTCAAAATATAATAGTTTGTTTTCAGTTTCTATATTTAAAATGTTAGTGCAGGGCCTCTTTCTACTAGGAGCAACTTCACCCCACAAAGACTATTGATAACATTCCATGTATATGTATTCCATAAAGATTTAAATGTGTTGTTCAACCCTTAGTCTGCTCTAACTTGAAAAACGTTAGGAATAGCAATTAAAACTATGACCAATGATTACGAGCCCCAGGTGCCATTCTCCAGTTAACCAAGGAGCACCATGGATGACTCTTGGCCAATCATTAGTTCTCAGCCCAGCTTATCTGAGAAAGTTATGAGAATTCAGATGGAAAAGAAACGACTCTACACATATCATCCCAAATTTCTATACAATGAAATGAGGAATATGCATCTAACAAAAATATAAACAGAGTGTAACTAATATTAAACTACTACAGTATCCTTTCTTCGACAGAAGAACATTCTATGTTATAAACTGGGATCCATGAAAACTAAAGATATTTGAACTGAGAAGCGTTGACATGGAAACATGTCCTTCGTGAATTTTTAGAACTTTGTCTGCCCCCTCTCCAGTTCATCAAGTTTTAGATATATGCATGCTTGTATGTATGCATGCTTGTATGTAGATATGCTTGCTTGTATGTAGATAGCACAAGCTATACATCAGTATTAATTAAACAATCCAATAGGTTCCCTAGATGTTTTCACAATATGTTGTAAGGTAATGTCCTCACTTTCTTTAATTCTCATTTGTATTCAACAGATATCCAGTAGAACATGGCATTGTCACTTCCTGGCCAGACATGGAGAAAATATGGAAGCATACTTATGAGAATGAACTGAGATTAAACTCCAGCACAAGACCCGCACTGATCACCGAGGCACCACTTAACCCATTATCCAATCGTGAACAAATGACGAGGTTGCTCTTTGAAAAATTTGAAGTTCCAGCCCTCTATGTGGCCATTCAGGCTGTGCTGGCCCTCTACGCTGCAGGTCTCACAACAGGTTGTGTGATGGATTCTGGGGATGGGGTCACTCATACTGTCCCAATCTTTGAAGGCTACTGCTTGCCTCATGCTGTTCTCCGACTTGACCTGGCAGGCCGGGATCTTACAGATTATTTAATGAGGATCCTGAGAGAAAGTGGCATTGCCTTAGTGAGCACAGCTGAAAGGGAAATTGTGAGGATCATCAAGGAGGCCTTGTGTTATGTGTGCTTAAACCCTGAAGAAGAAATGGCTAAACAACCTACTGCAATAGAGAAAACATGGAAATTGCCTGATGGTCAGATTATCAGAATCCACAATCAATTGTTCCGCTGCCCAGAGACCCTCTTTCGTCCATCTAACATTGGCATGGAAGCACCGGGAATCGATAAACTCTTATTCAATACCATCATGAAATGTGACATTGACTTAAGGACCACTCTGTATGCCAATATCCTTCTTTCTGGTGGTTCCAGTCTTTTTCCTGGGATTGCAGACCGCTTGACTAAGGAGCTGATTCGCATGGCTCCCAAAGACACTGAAGTCCTGGTCCAAGCACCTCCTGACAGGAAGATCTCAGTGTGGATGGGAGGATCCATTCTTGCTTCTCTCTCAGCCTTTCAGGAGATGTGGATTTCCAAGGAAGAATATGCTGAAGTTGGGCCTAACATAGTTCACAGGAAATGCTTCTAGATTCCTGTTGCACTGAAACATTTTTATTTAAAAAGGTGTGAAAAGAACATCATGAAACACTTGGTGAGATTTATTGCCTCACCTATTTGAAAGACAAATAAAGGTAACAATTCCATGCCTGCTTCCTTAGGCTATATGTCTGTAAATATCCTATAATACCATGATTGCTTCAAATGTATTTTCCTTGTATATATAGGCTGGGTCATACAAGATACTAAACTTAGGGTAACAAATATGTTGTATTCATACAAATAAACCATACTATAGCATAGCATGATAGCCTTGTTTATGCCACATGTTTGCACAACACACTGAACCACAAATTAACCAACCCCCTTAAGTTTACTCTAACATACTGTGTGAATCTTGATAAAACATGCACACTTGTAGTTTAAAACATGTGATCCTCAATTCAACAGAAGACTTCCATTTTGTAAAGAAATATTTGAACATTCTAATTTTACAAAAAACTACGCAGCTTGGAACTGCCTACAATATATTCTTAGACACTACTTTAACAATTCCTAGGTCCTTATTTAAATTTTGATTTTTTAAGTTTCCTCCACTTATATTACTCATGTAACCAAGGATACCATGGCCAATGGTATTGAAACCACTATTCTGGCTCTATCGCAGATAATCAACTAGCATAAACAACACTGTCTAAGGCAGGAAAAGGCACTGCCTTTTAAAAACAAATAAAATATCCCTAAAACAACAGTAGTAGTCTAGTGTAATATAAAGAATGTGTTCTGCTTCTTGTTCCTGGGGAACCCAGAATCTTGGCCTAGAATTTAGGACATTTTACCACTTGCATAAAATGACAAAGCAAATGAGCCTTACAATATATTTTTTATATTGCATCCCCATGATGCACTGCCTTCCTGCCCCCAACCTGTGAATTATCTTTAGCTATATCAGTGTTAAAGTAGTTTTCCTCCTTAAACTTACAGCACTCAACAACATAAAAAATATATAAAGTCTGTTACTCTTTATTGTGTTGAAAGTGTAGTGGGAGAATCAGTAGTAAGTGGGATTAGAGAAGAATTTATTGGTGTTTCCAGGCTGATGAGAAATTGATTAAGAGGAGTTTCTTAGATTTTTACTCGAAACTATATTCTAGAGAAAACATACAAGCTTTAGATATAGATAAATATTTACAGCAGGGGTGTCAAACTCAATTACATTGAGGGCCGCATCAGCATTGCAGTTACCCTTGAGGGGCCGGGTGGGTGTGGCCAGGGTGGGCGTGGCCTACTGGGTGGGCATGGCTGGAGTGTGTGTGACCTACTGGGTGGGCATGGCCAGCTCTACATTGTTTGCGTCAATGGTGCCTACGGGAGCCTGGGCAGGAGTGGGACAAATCTGAGGGTCTCCGGCAGGAGATGGGACTGGGGCAAGTGCCAAGGCATGGTCCACTGGAAGAGCTTCACTGTTCCTCTCAGGCCATGCGGGGGGGGGGGAAGGCTGGATGGTGGTGCGGAGGTCAAATGCCCAGCCCAGCCCTCAAGTACCCGCAGCACTAAGCCCAGCCCCACTTCCCCAAGGGGGCGCCCTGCTGCTGTGCTTGCTCTCCTTAGCCAGGTTGCTCATGATGGGTATGAGGACAACGTCAAGAGGGAGGCCCACTTCCTCTCCATGTGAGGAGACCTGGCTTTGTATCCAAAACCTCCTTAGCAATAGGATGGGAGACCCCCCAGGTTAGGCCAGGAGGCGGTGGCAAGGGGATGGTGAAATGGCAGCAGGGAAGGACTAAGACAGGACTTCCCTCAGACCCTCCTTCTCTACTTCCTTCCTCCCTCCTTCCTTCCTTCTTTCCTTCCTTCCTTCCCAAGAACAGAGTGATGGGAAAATATTTGAGATGAGGGAGGGAGAAAAACAGGCAAGAAATGCAGCTGGGAAAGTGTCATCCTTCATGAGGAATGAAGCAATGCACCATCATCTGGAAGTGGCCAGCACATGGCCCTCTCCTCACAGCGCTAAGAGGCTGAGCCGGGTGGCACAAATCTGAAGAGAAGCACAACGCTGCCCAGCCCCTAGCCTGCCTGAAGTAGCCAGGGCCATGTGCTGGCCACTTCCAGGCGATGGTTCATTTCTTCATTCCTCACAAAGGGTGATATCTCCCTAGCATGCACCCAGGGGGCGGGGCCGATGCGGCAGGGGACGGTCCCTCACTGTTTCCAGATGGCCTTGTGGAGCTAAGACTGAATGTATTTCAGCATAGATGGCCACCACAAAATTGTACATTGGCTCCTGGCTGGCCTGGGCCGGAGCCAAGGCAGCGGGGGCCATTCCCTCACTGTTTCCAGGATGGCTTCGCGGGCCACATGAAACCACTTCGCGGGCCGGATCTGGCCCCCGGGCCTTGTGTTTGACATGTCTGATTTACAGGAAGCACATTTTCCTAGGCTTTCAAAAGAACAACAACTTGAGATGAATCGCTTAATAACATCAGAGGAAAACTCTTTAGCTATTAAACAGTTGAAAGTGGGCAAGGCCCCGGGAACAGATGGATTAACAGCAATTTATTATAAAATGTTGGTTGAAATGATTGAACCTTTAAAGATGTTGTTTAATGAAATTCAGACTGGAGGAGCAGTTCCTCCATCTTGGAGGACAGCCTTTGTATCATTGATTCCAAAGGAGGATCAAGACCTTACTCAACCTAAAAATTATAGACCTATATCGCTTTTGAATATAGATTATAAGATCTTTGCTAAAGTATTGGCTAATAAATTAATGCAGGTTTTAAAGCAAATGATTCATAGTGATCAATCGGGATTTATATCTGGAAGGTATATGAAATATAATGTAAGACAAATTGTACATTTGCTTGAATATTTGGATAAGAACAACCAAGTCCCTGCAGCATTGATATTTTTGGATGCAGAAAAAGCTTTTGATCAATTGAATTGGCAATTTTTATTTAGAGTTGTTGAGGAAATGAATTTTGGAGAAGGATTTTTACATTCTATTAAAGCTATATATCAACAACTAACTGCACAAATTATAATTAATGGGGGGTTAACAGAGATGCTTAAAATTGAAAAAGGTACAAGACAGGGATGCCCACTATCACCATTGTTGTTTGTATTAGCGTTAGAGATTTTATTAATTAAAATTCGAGAGTCTTCTATGATAAAGGGAATTAAAATAAAACAGAATGATTATAGATTGAGAGCTTTTGCTGATGACTTGGTTGTGACATTATCTCAACCAATACAATCGGTTATAGAGTTGATGGAAATTATAACTCAGTATGGCAAGGTTTCAGGGTTTAAGGTAAATAGTAATAAGACTAAGATATTGTCTAAGAATATGTCTATGGGTGAAAAGGAAATGTTAATTAAATTAACAGGTTTTGAAATAGTAAAAAAGGTTAAGTATTTAGGAGTGTATATTGCAGCTTCAAATGCAAAATTATATAAGAATAACTATGAAACACTATGGTTGAAGATACAAAAGGATTTAAATAATTGAAAAAAATTACAATTATCTCTATTGGGAAGAATCACAGCTGTTAAAATGAATGTTCTGCTGAAGTTTCTTTTTTTGTTTCAAATGATACCTATATTGAAAAAGGATGCCAACCTTGATGAATGGCAGAAGGGTATTAATAAATTTATCTGGGTGGGTAAGAAACCAAGAGTTAAATTTAAGATTCTGCAAGATGCTAGGGAAAGAGGGGGACTCAAGGTGCCTAACTTGAAATTGTATTATGATGCGGTGGTCATGACATGGGTTAGCGATTGGCTTAATTTAACTAATAAAAGAATCCTCCACCTTGAGGGTTGGGATTTGGTATATGGATGGCATGCATATTTGCTTTATGATAAAAAGGTAGATAGGACTTTTAAATCTCATATTCTTAGAAGTGCTTTGCTGCGTGTCTGGAAAAAGTATTATTATAAGTTAAATTATAAAATACCGATTTGGGGAATTCCCGGTCACGCGATAGAAGGTGTATCTATGGGAGTGAGCTTGGATATGTTTTCCTATAAGGAATTACTTAGATTGGAAGGGAATAATTGGCAACTTAAATCATTAGATGAGTTAAAACAAGAAAACATAAGTTACTCTTGGTTCCAATACACCCAATTGAAAGCTAGGTGGATCAGAAGGTTGGCATTACAATTACAGATGAAAACTTAGTAAAACAAATTAGAGATTTAAATCGTGCACATATAAAGAGGATATATAATGTTTTAATTGAATTGGACTCGGAAAGTTAGAATGGAATTGAAAAAAGCGACTCATGATCTTTTTCACACTTATGGCCATTGCAGTATCCCCATGGACACATGATCAAAATTCGGATACTTGGCAATTGGTTCATATTTACGATGGTTGCAATGTCCCGGGGTCATCTGATTTCCTTTTGAGACCTGATGAGAAAAATTAATGGGGAAGCCAGATTCACTTAACAGCCATGTTCCTAACTTAACAACTGCCATGATTCACTTAACAACTGTGGCAAGAAAGGTCATAAAATGAGGCAAAACTCAATTAAATGTCTTGATTAGCAACATAAATTTTGGGCTCAATGGTGGTCATATGTTAAGGATTACCTGTAATAATTCACAGAGAGCAATACTCTAAACTGCTGTGACTCTATTGCCCTTGCTGGTTTAGATTAGGGCTGAAATGGCACAACAGAGAAATAGGGTAAACTAGGATAGAAATCCTGTTTCCACTGCTTCCCAAACAAAGACAGAGGAATGCAGAAGTTAGCATTTGTGGTCTACATTTTTTAAAAAAGGGAAAAGAAAACAAACTTTGTTCATGCTAGAGCTTTCTCATGTTTCATTCTATTTTGTTTTAACTTTATTCCACTTAATCACAACATATTGGAATGTTGATAATGGGGCACAAGAAGGAACTTAGAGATTATGTTCCTGCAGAAGTGCTGTGACTGGCAAATGTTTTTCTACCAGCTGATGACCTGATGGAAAACAGCAAAGCTAAAGGGTTCAACCAATTATTTAGCTATCACATTTAGCATACACAAAATCAGGACATTATCATTTGGCAGTGAGTCAAAACAGACTCAATAAAGTTAAGATGGGATCACCAATTTGAAGCTTGTTTTCAATCCACTTAAGAATGGGTGAGAAGTTGTGGTAGTTAACTGTGTGAAAAGTTGTTAGATGCAAGTAAGCCATCTAGGAGTATCTACTGGCTGAAATTTCTTTGTAAGAAAAAAAAAGATGGAACAAATGTTTAAACAGCATTCAGCAGGAATAGGCAACCTTATGGCCAAATTTTGCGAGTGGGGTGGGTTAGGCCGAGGACTGCAAGATGGGGAGAGAGACACATCACATATCATATTAGGATTAGACTTGATGGGAAGTTCTGGGCTGTGTCTGTTTTTAAAACTGTGATGTTGATTTTAGGGCTTAACGTTGAATCCCAAAATGACAATAAAATGCTTTTAGTTTTCATTCTATCAGAATGGGCTTGGGAGGACAATAAAGGGTGATTTAAAGAGCTCATTTAGCCTGGAGCCACAGGTGGCCATCCTTACACAACAGAATTGCAAAAGAAAGATGAGATTGTAAAACCCTTATCAGATCATGCCTGTGCCTAAAACAGTTGAATGATTGCAGGAAACTCTGTAACTTTTCATTCTGTCTTCCCAAATTCAGCTAACCTTTGCTCATGTTTCCTGCTCCTGTTGTATGTTTCACAAGAGAAATATGACAACTCCATACTACCAGTGATTCCCAAACTGGCAAATTAGTGATGCATGGCTTTTAGTACCCAGAATCCCTCAGCCAGCACAGTAATTGCTGAGAATTTGGGAATTATCCATATATCTGAAAGTTGACATGGTGGAGAAACACTGACACCTTCTGAATTTATATCCTTCACTATGCCAGTTCTTTGTGGCATGCTGCTTTTTAAACAAGTTGCTCATTTTAACGTCTGCCTTTTTCAATAGCTGAACTGACTGGTATCAGCTTTTCCCAGGCCTGATATTGGAATCCACTACTTCTATAGAAATCTGGATCATTGCATTTGTCACATATTAACCTTCCCTAATTTAGCACTCTAGAAGTCTGTTGTATTTCCAGCTTCCAGAATCTCCAACCAGAGACCAAGAGAAATCAGTAATTTATACTTCCATTAGGCTCACAGATACCAAGGCAAAGCAAAACCAACTCTTCTCCCCCCCTTCACCAAAAAAGGAATCTGGTAGCACTTTTTCCAAGTAATGCATTTTATTAAGACATAAACTTTGCTGAACTGCAGCTCTTCATGAGATGCTACATCACAATAGTTATCTATTTTACAAACATGTACAGCTGCCCAACTACCAGAAAGAACTCTGGACTGGGAACATTTTTTTAAAGCATAGCATAGCAGTGCATTGCATAGCAGTGCAAAACATTGCATTGCATAGCAATGAATAGCAAAGCGGTGCATTGCATAGCATAGCAGTGCATTGCAGTGCATTGCAGTGCATTGCAGAGCATTGCATTGCATAGCAATGTATAGCATAGCAGTGCGAACACAGCAGTGAAGTGCATTGCACAAAATAGTGTAGAGCAGCGCACAGCAGTGCATAGCATACCAGTGCATGGCATAGCAGTGTATTGCATTGCATTGCGCTACATTTCATTGGTTTGCATAGTACAGTAATTCAAAAAAGCCACTTGAAACAAAAGGACGTGAACGCTTCTTTTTTTTAACAAAAAGGTGTTTTGTGTCTACCACTGATTAACATGCCCCTCCTGCTATTTAAAGCACGAAGTTATACAACAACCTTGGAAACTTTTAAGACGTGCAAATCAAAATCTAGAATTCTCCAATCACCACCGTGCCCTGCAAAAGAAATTCAACCCGGGCACGTTCCGTTACAAAAAAAAAAAAACAAACAACACACGAGAGAGGAAAAAAAACAACCCCACCCCCCCATGTCGTCATCCGCATCACACCAATGAGAAATGAGGCGTCCTTGTTTCGCCGTCCAATGGAACGCTGCGGAGGGAAACTATTTAAACCCCCGGAGGCGGACGGAGCCTTGCGGCGGTTAGGAGGTTCCTCCGTAGGGTCTAACCCTAATTTGGCGTCCTTGACGGCGCTTAGCCTCGTCCGCTGTTTTATTCGTTGACTTTCAGCGAGCCGCAACGTCGAAAAAAACGTCAGCTTTTTGGGGGGGACCTCCTCCGCTGATAAGCTACGCGTCGGGTCCGCCTGGAGCGCCCTCGGCCTTCGAGGCGCCGCCGCCGCCGCCGCCCCCGCTCGAGGCCGCTGTCAGCCTGGCCCCGGCCGCTGCTGCCGCGAAGGGTTCTGCCCTGCCTGCCTCGGGGGCGGCTGGTCCCACTGAAGGGCGGAGGAAGAGGGTTCGCGGACGCGAGAGCAAAAGCGGGCGGCGCCCCTTGTCCCGCGCGCCCTTGAGTAGTGGGGCGCGTGGGTGGGCGTCGGCCGGACAGGCCAAATTCTGGCTCCTTGGAGCGAGGGTCTTCAAACTCGGCCATTTTATGACTCGTGGACTTCAACTCCCAGAATTCCTCAGACAATGTGCTTGGCTGAAGAATTCTGGGAGTTGAAGTCCATGAGTCACAAAAGGGCCGCGTTTGAAAACCCCCTACCTTGGAGGACCGGGGTGGAGAGGATGGCGGCTGCGGGGGTCGTCCATGCCAGCACTACGGCGAATGCCGAGTCCCCTCGGGCTGTGCGATTCTGCCTTCCCGGCATGGCGACCAGAATGGCGGTGACGGTTTAACCGGGCGGCTCCACCATTGATTGGCGGCAAAATAATAATAATGCTTCAATTAACCAATTAATTGTATATTATGCATAATTTTTATTTAGAATATGTTTATTGTAACTATAATCCTGTATTTAGCTCTGGGAAGTGGGGGGGATGGGGGTGGGAGGGATTTGGGGATATATGGTAAAATTTTGTTTTTGTAAAACTAATAATAATAATGCTTCTATATACCCCCCCACCTTTACGTACATAAATTAGGTGGTGAGTGCAGGGGAAGGAAGCAAAAAAAAAAACCCACTAAAAGTGGGCCGCATCCCGAGGCGTGTGCGTACGCCCTGGGTGCGAGTCCCAAAAGTGGCTTTTCAAAATCCAGTTGACTTTCGAAAGCAGTGCGTTTGAGACAAACGTGAGGCGGATGACAATCTCCCTAGACAGCGTGGATGTGAGTTTGTTGATTTATGAAATTTCTCCCTCTAGCCCAGGGGTAGGCAACCTCGGCTCTTTTATGACTCACGGACTTCAACTCCCAGAATTCCTGAGTCAGCTATGCTGACTCAGGAATTCTGGGAGTTGAAGTCCGTGAGTCATAAAAGAGCCGAGGTTGCCTATCCCTTCTCTAGCCTTTAGCTGGCCTGCAGGGACTATGGGACCTGGAAAAACATTCTGAAACCCCCACCCCGCCCAACCACCAATGTTTTTCCAGGTCTTGACAGTCGTTGCAGGCCAAATGAAGGACTCTTGATTGTAGAGTGAGAAACATGGACCTGGAAAAATGAAACTCTTTTTTAAAATGTCTTGTTTTTTTTAAAATGCTAGTCTTCTAAAGTTAGGTGGTATACAAGTTAGTAAATTAATAACACGTACGTTATTGGGTGCTTGTCTTTTCCCTCTGTCTAGGTAACGCATGATTATATGCTCACTTACTGCAAATGGAGCTGCTAGCACATGCATGGATAACATGGCCCATTTGTGCATATGTGTGTGTGTGTGGGCTAGCAGTGGCTAGTGTGTATGTGCAAATTAGCTGCTAGCACCATGCGAGTTGCATGGCCTTTGCCCATGTGTGCAGGGCGCCTGCATGCATACACAATGGGTCCACTAGTGCCATGTGGTTGTGCATGGCCCCATTTGTACATACATGCAAATTTCCAAGCTGCTCCCTTTCCCTCCAGGCAGCCAGCATGAAAATGTTGGTGATATCTGGCCTAAAATGCTCTGGATCAATTCCCCCTTCATATCCAGAATAAGAGCCATAAGTCATAAACTCAATAAATGTATGCTCTGAGCCTTCCAGCTTATATTTTTTCTTAAGAATTAAGGCATACTAAACAAAAATGAGGGACGCGGTGGCTCAGTGGGTTAGGACGCTGAGCTTGTCGATCGGAAGGTTGGCAGTTTGGTGGGTCGAATCCTGAGTGCCGCGTAGCAGAGTGAGCGCCTGTTACTCGTCCCAGCTTCTGCCCACCTAGCAGTTCGAAAGCACGTAAAAATGCAAGTAGAATAATAGGGACCACTCCGGTGGGAAGGTAACAGCGTTCCGTGCGCCTTTGGCGTCTAGTCATGCCGGCCACATGACCACGGAGACGTCCTCGGACAAGCGCTGGCTCTTCGGCTATGAAACGGAAATGAGCACCGGCCCCTAGAGTCGGAAAACGACTAGCATGCATGTGCGGGGGAACCTTTACCTTTACTTTTTAAACAAAAATGATTATCTAAAACTTGTTTTGCATGCTCTTACATTTGTATTGGTGTTCTTTTGCAAAGCTAGAACACCAAACACCCATCATCGGTCTTCCAAAACAATATACTCTACATTTGCTAGGCCCATGCAGTACACTATGCCAAAACACGGTTGGTTTGTGGCTGAGTAAATTCTGGGAAGTCTGTTATTGTTTTGAGAGAGTCTAGGACTGCCTGGTTGCATCGTGCAGAGGCTGTGCCCGCCCCAACTCCTGCAATGTAAAAAAAGTCACAATACCTTACAACATGTCACATGACTTGATGAGTTTGACACCTGTGGTGTAGGAGGAAGCATTCAAATCTCACAGTTTAATTTACTCTCTTCTTGTGTGTGGGATTCTCGTATCTATATTGAAAATCCTGTCTGATGACTAAATAAAACAGGTAATAAATGTCTATGAGTTTGGGATTTAAAAAGGACAGCAATCACTGTCCAGAAAATAATCTACAAAATAATCTTCAACTGCCAATTTGCCCAGGCCAGGCTCTCAGCAAGTTCAGCCAAAGAACAGAATATTAAATGTTTAAAGAAGTCTCTTTTAAGATACCCAGAATTCTGTCATGTGATCTATATGTAAATCTTTTCATTGATAACAAAGTATATGAGTTTTCTATTGGAATCTGCACAAATGAGATCATGGAGGTGCACAGGCCAAGTCTTCTGGAACATGTTTTGTACAAGAAGAAAAAAAATATTTAGCCACAATACTAGGAAGACGTTTTGTGAACACCAAAGATAGCCATTTCTCGAGAAGAATCTGATACTCTTTAAGTATGTTGGAAATGTTATGATTTGAGGCTGCTTTACTGCCTTGGCCTGGCATCACAGCATAGAATTTCTACTTTAGTTTGACTAGAGAATGCTTGAAAATGCCAAACTCTCAAGATTGGAGTTCAACCAGAAGCGGACCTTCCTCCAAGATAATAATCTTAAATATTCTAGTAAACCCTTCAAGGAATGGATGAGCGGAAAGTGGAAGGTTCTGGGATGAGTAAATCAAAGCTGAATCTCCCATCAAGATGCTGTGAGATGATTTGAAATGAGTGGACTGCATGGGGAAAAAACCACTCAGACATTGCACAGTTGAAATCTGTAGGGAGCATTAGGAAAAGGGGGCAAAGCAAATATTGGAGCCAAAGGTGGGTGTACTTTTTCCACAGAAGGAAATGGTATATCATTGTTCTTTGAATAATTGCAAAGTCAATTTTTCATAGTTTTTTTCCAATTAATCCATCTTCATATACTGTTTGAAGATAAAATACTGATTTGTTCACATATGTTAAAGTAAAAACTTCACATGGGGTGTACTTAGCTTCTTCACCTGAGTATGAATGAATGAACCTTTATTGTCAAAGTACAACCATGTATACATTGAGATTGGTTGAGCCTCCCTTCGTGCCCCCACCCCCCAACTCACAGTGACAAACCCTCCATCTTATTACACCATGCGAACTAATTGCACAACACACCGGCCTCGCAAGTCAATTCTGCATAAAGTTTATAAAAATTATTTCCCGTTCAAAAGCCTAACAGCCCACGGATAAAAGCTGTTTTTCAGCCTGTTGGTGTGCTGGCTATACTCCTATATCTCCAACCCGATGGTAAAGAGATACCGTCCAGGGTGTGAGTCATCCCTGAGAATTTTCCTCACTCTTCCAAGGCAATGAGCCCTGGCGATGTCATCCAGTGGTGTCAGGGGACAGCCCACAATGTCTTGTGCTGTGCTCACCACCCTCTAATACTTTCCTATCTGCGGCTGTCAGACCAGCATACCAAACCACAATACCATCCGAGAGGACGCGCTCTATAGTAGACTGGTAAAAGAGTAAAATGTCTTATAACAAAGTACAAGGGTTACTGGTGGTTTACTCAAATGATCAGATTTGATTCTGAAAGTAGGTTATTAGACAATAATTACATACTTCCAAGTTGAGAATAACCCCCTCTCCACCTTTGAGAAAGGGCATAAAGTTGCATTTTCATGTAACTTCTTATGTATTGTTATGAAATATGAAATATTTTTAGATACAAATTTAGTGCACTTAAATTTATACTTAGAGTTCTTTTATGATGTGCAGATACAATTTCTGGTAAAATGTCTTCAGTTTGATTAACTATTGCCATCTAGTGGTGTCTTCAACTTTCAAAGTTGAGAAATTTAGCAAACTGATGTTTTCTAATTGTTGGCAAGCACACGGCTATTAGCTACCACTTCTATTTCATTACCATTTAAATCTGGGTGTAAGGGAACATAAGTGAGAAGTTCTTTCCACTGTCTTGTATTTCTTAAGATGTCTAAAGTTGACTTGTTTCTTTAAAATAACACAACTTCCAAAATAGGCTTTTCTATTTTTACAAAAGCATGGATTAGTAGACTTATGTTCTGTATGCAACTTAAGAAACAGCAAATAATAGAAATAGAAGCTGTCACCTTGACAAAACTGCAATGTAGGGAAGCAGTAAATGCTATTGAGAATTTTTTTGCACTTATGTAAAAACAAAATTTGTAAGTTTTAATTAACTAAAATAAAATTTTGATAATAGAACTGTATATGATAAGGAAACCTTACTGTCAAAGCTATGTTGATATGATGATTGGAGGGGTGCTTTTTCTTTCAACAGTATCTCTATTGATAGCCAACTAGCCATAGTATTTCATACTATGAATTATGTTTAGGGAAAGGTAAAGTCTATACTTGCAGGTGGATTTTAGTTACACCATGCATATTAATTATCCATCAAAGTTTGTCCTTGTAAGTAGCAATGCACCACTATTGTGGTTTGAACAATTACTAGCAGTCTTAAGAATCTGTCTTGTTCAGTCCACTGTAATGGACATGATAAACCTGCAAACCCCATGTTTGTGTAGCTCTTAGTTCAGTGTCTTCATGTCCCAGTTTTACTCTTCAAAATACTGGGCAAAGACCCAGCCAATTGTTGGCAAGCCTATAGTATATATTGGGGACCGCAGCCAAAAAAAATTAAAAGACGCTCCTGGGGAGGAAAGCCATGGCAAATCTAGACAGCACACTAAAAAGGAGAGACATCACCCTGTCGACAAAAGTGCATATAGTCAAGGCTATGGTCTTCCCAATTGCATTGTATGGCAGTGAAAGTTGGACCATAAGAAAGGCTGAGCGCCAAAGAATTGAGGCCTTTGAACTATGGTGCTGGAGAAGACTCCTGTGAGTCTCTTGGACTGCAAGGCGATCAAACCGGACTAGAGGAGATCAACCCTGACTGCTCTTTAGAAGGCCAGATCCTGAAGTTGAAACTCAAATACTTTGGCCACCTAATGAGAAGGAAGGATTCGTTGGAGAAGAGCCTAATGCTGGGAAAGATTGAGGGCAAGAGAAGAAAGGGACAACAGAGAATGAGGTGGCTGGATGGAGTCACTGAAGCAGTAGGCGTGAGCTTAAATGGACTCCAGAAGATGGTAGAGGACAGGAAGGCCTGGAGGAATGTCGTCCATAGGGTCGTGATGGGTTGGACACGACTTTGCAGCTAACAACAATAATAGTATGTATAGAATGTCTTATTGAATCTATGCTGGCCATCTGGCAAACGATTATGCAGAAAAATAACCTAGTATGTCTTAGTTTTAGGTAAATAAAGCTATGCAATTGATGCTTCATTGTGGCAAAGTTTTGAATTAATAGAGTAAATTTCAAAGATGTTATAACTTTTGGGTTTTTCAGTAAACACCAACCAGGTAGGTTTAGGTTTCTTAACATTTAAAAATAAAGCAGTTACTTCCAGATCTAGCAGAAGTAGGAAAACTCTCAGATGGATATGTACATTCGGTTTTAATGTTGTGGTTTTAAGTCCGGAATCATAAAGCTGTGTGCCAGAGCTATCCAGAAATCATATCCATGGCTCAGGAACCCCAAGCCTGCAGAGAACCAATTCTATTTTTGTGGTCTTCCAAACAACCCCAGATCAGAGAGAATGGCAAACAGATTTTTCTATAGTACAATTTTGCCATAAATAAATTTACTGTTGGATCACTTCAGAACTGAGTGAAGAATGCTAATTTGGATGGACATGATCCAGTATAAAGCACCATCATAGGATAACATGAATTCTAAATGTACACATTTGAAACAATACATTTTAAGTGAGTAAAAAGTTAAGGATGAAGATGTATCAGTTTTCTAACAGTAGATGGCAATATTTATTCATTATCAGCAAAAAATATCACAGAATTTGGTTGCAAGATTGAAAATATAAACATAGGACTGAAATGAATTTAATTAAGTACAAATTTGTTTAGTTACACAAATACATTGCAATGCAGCTCCACTTCTAACCTGGGAAGTGGTCAGATATTTCAAAGCATACACTTTAGTTGAATTTCCAAGATTCAGACTTACTAAATTAGAAAATGCTCCAAGTACTTTGTTTCTAAACTCAATAAATGCAATAGGATTAAGGTGGACATTACTTATTCCTGCATGTCCCATCCCCATCCCTGTTTTTAACTATTTGAAGATTGTGGCTGCTTATTTCATTTACAGAATACCATATCCAAAAGGCTCTCAGAATTTTACAAGAAATGTATATATAATAAAGGTATGCACATGATAAGCCCAAAACCAGACATGTAGAACAAACTAGGCTACAAGGAAATAAAAATGGATTCAGGCCCCAAATAGTTTCTGGAAGAGTTTTACTGGGACCTGCCTCTATGTCTGCTGGAAATGGTTTCTGATACTGAAATTGTGCTGTTGGGTCATTTCTAATGGGAGAATGCAGTTTTGCAGATAACTAGGCCTCAAACCATGAAAGGCCTTTTAGGGAGCGCGTTGTTGGCAATCGCTGTAGGTACATTGTGCTCCTGTGAATGCCCCCATATAATTGCTGCACTCAAATCAACTGCAGCTTCTGAGTGACACTTGTTTTACTTGCTTTGTATAGCTGCCTATCTCAAGTACACGACTGAGTGATTCAATGTCTTCAAAGGTAGCCCCATGTAGAATATGTTGTAGTATTGTAGCTAGCAAGTTACCATAGCAAAATCCTCTTGTCCAAGGTAGGGTTGCAATTGGCACATCAGCCAAGTTGGGGAAAGGCAAAGGAATCAGATTTGCATGTTAATGTTTTGTCCAATTTGAGAATGATGTAGGATGCAAAAGCCAAGATTCCGGTAATACTTAAAGTACAGCAAAGGAGCAGGATAGCCTCGCCATAAGTATGTGAATGATTGCTGTCTTTGCAGAAGCAAACATTATTTAAATTGCTTGTGCTTTATACTTAGAAGGTAGTTTGTGATACATTACACACTTAGGTAACGGGACAGCTTTTCATGATCTATATGAGAAATGGGAATTTCTGGCTTGTTGGCCTTCTATAAGCCATGCAGTTGTGCTGGTTTTTTGAGTAAGGATTGCATTAGAAGCCCTAACTATCTTGATAAGTCATTTATGGCATTCAGTAGCTAGTCTTTTGCAATTAGTGAGCAATACAAGGGATGAAGGGTACAAGAGCAATGAAGGAGAGGACTGCTAACCCTACAATTTGCAGCTGTGTTGATGTAAATGCATTGTTCCCATTATTGCTAGACTAGTGCTTTCCAATATAGGTGCCTTCCTGCTGCACAGACCAGCACTCAGAATTCCCACCTAGCATGGCCATTGCTGGAAATTTCTGGAAATTGCCCTAGTGAAATACTCAGCAACAAGAATAGCTGAGCTTCAATTGTATGGACACATCAAACTCCTCCCTCCCCCATTTACAACATGAGGATGTTGCATTTATGTATCTTAAATACATAAAGTTCAGAGCATTTACATCTCAATAATTCCTTTATTCTAACAAAACAGCAACTATTGCTTTATGGTACAAGTGCCCACATGAAGCCTCAAAATTGCATCTACCCTCCAAAGCCATGGATTGCTACCCTCAAGAGATTTATTCCAAATTGTAATTTTTCAAGGTAACTAATGAGGAAAATTATTAAATGATAGAAAAATCACATTAACTACATTTAGTTTTAATTAAATTTAAATGGGAATTATTTTTAATTTATAAAGCAATTTGTTACGGATTTGAAGTGCTTAATTGGCAGGGTCAGGGTACAGTAGTAATTTAGCTATTATAACATTTTGTCATGAATGGTAGAAATTAGCTATTCAGAGAAATTGGATAGTTCAGTGGTTAGCTTTTTTACAGATCAAATTAGAAAATAGATAAGTCTAATTAGGGCGGTATATAAGTCTAATAAAGATAAAGATAAAGATAATTTGATTACACAAATCTAGGCCTTGATTTTCCTCAGTTGTCAAATAACCTATGTTGAGGAATGAGGGAATACATATAATGTTGGGACATGTACAGTGTGAATCAGATTCAGAATAGAGGTGGAAGGGACCTTGGAGGTCTTCCTGTCCAACCCCCTGCTCAAGCAGGAGGCCCTATACCAGGCACGTCAAACTCGCAACATCACGACGTATCACGACTTTTCCCCCATTGCTGGCAATGGGGTGGGCGCGGTTTCATCGTGATGTATCCGGCCTCTGGGCCGGCAGTTTGACATGCCTGCCCTATACCATTTCAGACAAGAGTCTTTTCTTAAATACCTCCAGTGATGAAACACCCACAACTTCTGAAGGCCAGCTGTTCCACAGGTTGATTGTTCTCAGTGTTAGGAAGTTTCTCAATTCCAGGTTGCTTCTCTCCTTGGTTAGTTTCCATCCATTGTTTCTTTCCTTGCCTTCTGGTCCTTTGGAAAATAAGTTGTCCCCCCTTTTTTGTGGCAGCCACTCAAATACTAGAATATTGCTATCATGTCCCCGCTAGTCCTTCTTTTCTCTAGATTGATCATACCCAATTCCTCCAGCCATTCTTCATATGTTTTAGTCTCCGGGCCTTTAATCATTTTAGTTGCTCTTCTCTGCACTTTTTCCAAAGTCAACATGTTTTTTGCAGTGTGGTGACCAAAACTACATATTCCAGTGTGGTCTTACTAAGGATTTATAAAGTGGTACTAATACTTCACATGATTTCGATTCTATGCCTCTATACAACCAAGTATTATATTAGCTTTTTTAGCTACGAAAGACGGCATGCTGCCTTGGGAATTCTAAGAGTTGAAGTTCACAATCTTAAAGTTGTGAAGGTTGAGAAACTCTGTACTATTTAATTGTGAATGTTGTTTTATCCCCACTTCTCCCCAACCACTATACTATGATGCACCCTATTTCTTTACAATATATAGTATCTACATATTCACTGCAGAGAACTGCCTCAGTCACTTAAAATATATAAGCTAAATATACTGGCCCTTTCTAGCTTCATATGTTTCAAGATTATTTACAATCCCACACTGGGTTACAAAATCAGTGCTGTTCACTTATGCTTTTGTGAGCATATTTAAAGAAGCAAAACATAGGAATAAAATCTGCAAAATTGGATTTCTATCCTTTTTTGTTTCCTAAATCCCCCAGATATTTGTCCATGTTTTTAAAAGTTGATTGAATAATAAAACAAACCTGATTTTTTTTAAAAAAATGTACTGCTTTGAAGCAATTTACCAGAAAATGGTTGTTTTCCTGATATTTCCAGCACTGTGAAATAGATTGTGTTCCTGGGATCTTTCAGGCTAGTCTGATTCTGCTGCAGTAAATGAAAGGGATCAGAGGTGAAATTTTAACAGATGGCGGGAGACATAGTGGGTGCTGGGCATCGAGCAGAAGTTTCTCCTGCAGTTACTTTGATTTTAGTGCACATTTCTTGGTAATAAAAAAGCAATATTTCTGTCTTGAGCATGACTGATCTTGTTACCGTTAACTAGAAACTGCATGTCATTATTTTGATGGGTCTTTTCTTGGAGTTGTGGCAGCCCCCGAAGAAGATGGTGCAACGAAACTGACAAGCAGAACTAGATGCATTTTTCAGCAAATACATCATAAGGCTCATTCAAGGATAGGAGCTTCTTGCTTTCCAGGCAAGTCCCTGTTAGCTAGAAGTTAAACAGTATGTTGTGTAAACATTAGTACCCTTTCATTACAGCTGTAATGTCTTGGCCTTGCATTAAATCTGGGCTCAAGCTAGAAGGCTTAAGATTGATTGCTGTTCAAATGAACTCTTAGTTAGCAGCAGTTTAAACACAGATGTTTTTCTGAAACTTCCATTCTATGTCAAATTGTGTGAAGTGAGCTCTGCTGGGTGTTGAAGAGTTTTTAATCTTGCTTCATCTCAATTTTTTCTTGTGGGTAAGTGTCAAAAGGGATCGCACAAGGTCTGGGCTGCAAAAATCCAGATGACCACCAACAGATGGCAGCAAAGAGATGCAAAGCACTATAATATTTCTAATACTTAGATGCTTTTTTTAGTGGTCATCTGGCTTTTTGCCGCTCAAGACGAGTAGCCCTGATATTAGACCATAGACCGTAGAATAATAGGATTGGAAGGGACCTTGGAAGACTTCTAATCCAATCTGCTGAAGCAGAAGCCCCTATGTCATTCTGGATAAATGGCTGACCAAACTCTTCTTGAATACCTCCAGTGATGAATTATTCTCACTGTCAGGAAATTTCTCCTTACTTTTTGGTTGGATCTCTCTCTAATGATTTTTACTTCTTTTTCTGCCATCAGGTGATTTGCAGAATAGATCAACCCGTTCTTTTTTGTGAAAGCCCCTCAAGTACTGGAAAGCTGCTGGACATACCTAGTGCCCAGATCTTTCCACATATAGTTTCTTCTCCAGACCTCTTTTATCATCTTTGTTACTCTTCTCTGCACTCTTTCTAGGTTCTCAACATCTTTTTTGTATTGTAATGGCCAGAACTGGAAGTGGTATTCCAAGTATGGTTTCACCAGTGCAGTATAAAGCGATACTTTCACTTCACATGATCTTGAAATTATCCCTCATTCCTAAGTGGTGGTCTGCTAGGACACTTAGATCCCGCTCAGAGTTACTACTGTTGAGCCACGTACCGTCTATATCTCTGTATTTGGGTTTGTTCCCTAGGTGTAGGACCTTACTTTTCTCACCTTTTACATTAAAGAGAGATGAAAAGAACCATTTACTAAAATTTAATAAAGACATATTGAAGATGCAATTTGGGGCTGATATCAGTTGTACATTATGCAGCTTTAGGCTCGTTCCAGAGTTCAGGACCTGGAATAATGGTTTTAAGTTACAGGAAAACAGATTCCAATTGAAGGTTATTGTGTGTGGGGGAGGAAACCAACAGTAAGAGCAGAGGAAACAATTATACAGAGAAGTAGTGGGCTCCCTTCACTGGACGTGTTATGCAAAGGTTAGGGGTTAGGTAGCCTTGTTTTAATTTGGATTCCTGAACTAATGGTTTGGACTTGATAGACTAAAACAGCAGTCCCCAACCTTTGTGGCCCCGCAGATCAGCAGCAGTGGGTGGGCAAAGTGATGGTTTCGAACCGACAACCTAGCTCATGCGGATACCCAAATGAAGCTTTGCACACTCCCAATGGACCAAAGACCAGTAGTGGTCTGTGGCCCAGGAATTGGGGACTCCTATGCTAAAAAGGCCCCTACCAACTCCTTAATTTTTTTAAAAAAAGAGCCAGTTTGGTCTAATGGTTAAGGCACTGGGCTAGAAAGTAGATGGCCGTGAGTTCAAGTCCCATCTTAACTATGAAAGCTAGCTGTGTGACCTTGGGCTAATCACTCTCTTTCTCAGCCCAAATCAACTCACAGGCGTACACAAGCCAGGATGTCTTATACTAACTTTCCTGCTTGGCTTCAGACTTTTGTTTTAATTGTGGTCATATGGCTTGAATGTACGTAGGCTTGATTCCTGGTATTTGTACCTTTAGAATTTTTTTTAAAAAAATGTTTTTTTAAACTTGGCAAGAAATGATACCATTCAGGGCTTCTCTGATACCATCAATGTTTAAAGTTATGCCTTGCAGGAGAGAGACGTATGATAGTTCTGGTCTGTGGCTAGAAATAGGGTGATTCATGAAGAGTCAGAAATGAAAAGTTGGTGATTTCCTATGCATCAAGTGATTAAATTTGTTAAACATTTAAATATTTAACTGGATTAACTTTTAAAATAAGAATGTGGGGGGTTTTGTCAATTATTAACCTGTGCCTGAGTTCTTACCAATGTACTTACGGTCACCCAAAGGCAGAGTAGGGTCAGTTTTGTGGTTAAAAGCTGCACATTTTTTTTAAAAAAAATTGCCTTCAAGGGCAGCAAAGTATAGCAATTAAGGATAGGGCGTCAAGATACAAAACAGGTAAGTTAAAAAACTTGACTACACCTATTTTGCATCTGAAAATAGGATAAACACAAAGTATACAAGCAAATATTGACCCCATGCTCCAGCTATACTTCAGGAGCTGGAAAAATGTGCATCATCTTTCATATCTCTATGCCATTGTTTAACCATGGTTTGTTAAGAGACATTCATGCAGATGAGCAAAAGCAATTATGATTTCTGTTTGGTCAATTCCTTGCCTTCCCTTCCTTTTTTAATTTACTCTCGCCTTCTGTCACTGTAGAGAGTTACTTCTAATATTCCCAGGAGGATCCATCTAAGTACTAACCGTGCCTTTTAGCATAAGCAAGGTCAATTAGGTGTTACCACCTGCTGTTAATTAAAGATTTGTCTTGGACCTATTCCACCATCATTATCAAGGTGTAGCTCTGAAACTGTTCACAGATTTCTAATGATTGATAGGAAAGGATTGATGGTGCTCCTTAAGGCACGTTTCAAGGGCAAAATTTCACAGGACTCTCATATCAACATAAGGATGTTCTTGTACGCCAACTGCTACTTCATACAGCTTTCCAATAGTCATAAGACATCAAACAACTCTGAAATTACTGGAGTAAAGGTTACATATCTGCTTGTATGCAATATTAAAACAGGTATTTATTAAAAGAATCTTAAGTAATTTGATAGAGAAATCAGGGGAAAATATTTAGAAACACATCATCATGACTTCTTATGACTACTAGCAATATGTTTCTGCTTCTAGCTGTTTTAAACTATTCTGGACTATAGCAGCATTCCATAAATATTTTGATTGCAAAGCTGTTGAAAAATGCAGCTTCAATGGGAAGTGAACTTAGACATTTGATCAATTATTCATAAATAGATATTGTTCAGCTGATTAGCCAACCCTTTTTAGGTCCATATTAGACTTCTCTGAAATACCAGACACTATTGACAGCTGGATTCATGTGTCATGCTAAATCGTGGTTTCCTTAATCTAGGGTTATTGGACCAGAGTGTGCAAATCTCCATCTTCACTAGATGGCAGAAAAGAACTAGAATTTTCTCTTCACTTAACTGCCATCTATTAATCATCTAGATTCTTGCCGCCAAGAGCTGATCATTCTTTTTAACCAGGATTTATAGAATAAACTATGGCTGGTTATATGTGCCAGCCCTACAAGGTACACTTGATTAGGAAACCAACTCTATAGAAAGATTAGAACTCTACTTTATTCAGATGGGCCATAGCAGTGTTTCACAGTCTTGGCAACTTTTAAGGTATGTGGACTTCAACTCCCAGAATTCCTCAGCCAGCTATGCTGGGAGTTGAAATCCACGTATCTTAAAACTTGAGAAACACTGGGCTATACTGTAGTAACAGAAGTTTACAAGTCTCCCTGTGGTTTTCCTTCACTCCTTTTTGTGCTCTGGGACTTGGAGTAGTGTCAATGTGTCTCTCACCTCCCTCTAACCTACCTTCATGGACACTTCTTTTTCACCTGCTGCTATTCTAACAGCTTCTGGCTGGTTTCTCCATCGGCATGGCTCCCCGCAATTTGAAGTTCCATGCTATAATTTACAAAATGTTTGCAATATTCTAAGCCCAAATCAAAACAAACTGCATTATGGCATGTTATATAAATTCTGGTCCAGTTTACTTAAGTGATAACTATAAGCCTTAAAATAGCATTTTATACCACCTGGATAATGTCCACACCTGGGACTTCAGTTAAAACAATTTCAGCATGAAAATAACAATGAGCTGTGTTTTGGTAATTGCACACTGTAGCTTCCTAGATGGCGTAAATTTAGAATATTCAAGATTGGGTGTGCTTAGCATCCAGTCTAATTTCTGTCAATTTGATTCCTACCCTTTTTTGTATCCCCATGCATACTCATCATCCCCTCACCCAAGTTTATTTTATCAAGTTTTGAAATAGGCTACCAACTAATTACAGCCCCCAAAAGCAAAGGAAGGGGAATAGCTATTTACTTAGGACCCTGCTTTACACTTAGTAAATAAGGTGGTGTTTGTTGTTTGTTTCATATCTCCGGAACTTCCCATTATGGGGCAATACTATTCCATCTTTGGAACATGCTAAGGGACAGTGACAAATCTAAGCTTGCTTACGGCCCTTTGGGAAAATAAATTCCACTAAATCAATAGTCCGGAGTACCTTAGGGAACACCTGCTGCCGGCGTCTACTTCCCTCCGCCCTGTGCGTTCCCACAGAGAGGGCCTCCTCAGGGTGCCACCAGTCAGAGAATGTCGACTGGTGGCCCCCAGGGGGAGATCCTTCTCTGTGGGCGCCCCGGAGCTTTGGAACCAGTTACCGGTTGAGCTCCGGACGGCGCCCGATCTTCGCTCCTTTCGCCGCGATCTGAAAACATACTTGTTCGAGCAAGCCGGCCTGGCCTGAGGGGGGATTGGTGGGGGTTTTTTTTACTATTTTTATTGGGGTTTTTTTAGTATGTATTAACTGTGTTTTTAATTGGGCATGTATTTAATTATCTTTTATCTTTGGTAAATCTCTTGTGTTTTATTCTTGCCCTGTACACCGCCCTGAGTCCTTCGGGAGAAGGGCGGTATAGAAATATTAATAAATTAAATTAAATTAAATTAATTTAATAGGATCTACTCTCACATATAACTGTCTTTGGTATACAAATGTCAAATTCCTGCAAGTGATATTAAAAGGTGTAGCCTGTGTAAATATACATTTGTATTTAATAAAAAATGGCAACATTCCTTCCCCTCCCCCCCTCCCCTTTCTAAATATGCACATACTTTCCAGGGTGACAGGGAAAAATGTATGGCTTCAAATTAGCCTCCATGGATTTAGGGGTATAAGTAACACCAAGGCACTAAAGGATATGCAATTAATTACAACCACTTATTTCATCTGAAAAATAGCCGCCTTGCTAAATCAACCATGGACACGTAATTTCAAGCGTACAGCAACTATTTTAGTCCATGTGTATTTTTCCAGTAATGAACATTATACAAGATTGAAATGTAATCTTTGAAGCAGAAAATGAAGATTAAAAAAAGCATCTTGAGTTTACAGAAAGTGATCCAAAACAAAGTGGTATTTTTTTTCAAGGTCTACAGAATAGAAGTTGGAGTAGGGATCATGACTGAAGCAAATAACTTGTTTACTTTTAGTTTCTTGCTTGGAGGTGAGGACTACAAAGCACCGGATTCATCTTGATTTTGTGCATGTACTAAGATGAATAAGCTTAAACACTTTGCACAGTTTAAGATTTTTTTTAAAATATATGGCTTTAACATTTTTTTAGGTAGATGACTGGATCTGGCCTTTGATGTGTGCATTCCAGGCCACATATCAATAAGTAGGAAAAGAAGAAAGAAAACAGAGCACTTTTTAAAAAATGTGAATGAAAATTGAATTTCTTTTCATTTAAAGTAAATTAGTATTAATCTCCTTTTAAAAAAAACACACCAACAAATTCATGAGTTTAATTCCTTGGGATGGCATCCATGTAGTCTTTCAGATAGCTTCTGGTTATGAAACTGGTTTGACATTGCCATCTTCTTAATACTCTGTATTTTTTGTTTTAACTTCTCAACCTAGCCAACTACTCAAAAATTCGCAAGCAGTTTCTACTGCTAAGAACTAAGGGACCTCGCTTAGCTTCCGAGATCAGTTAAGGTCAGCTAAATGCAACCATCTGCTGAAACTGTACGACTATTCCCTGCACAAGTAATAATCCCTTCCCCCTGTTACTTTATAAATGACAATTTTACAACAAGCTCTGGAAGCATAATAGAGACCACCATGTATAACTGGTAGTACTACAGGTAGTCCTCAACTTATGACCACAATTGAGCCCAACATTTTTGTTGCTAAGAGACATTTATTAAATTTCACCCCATTTTATGACCTTTCTTGCCACATTGTTAACTGAAACCCTGCAACTGATAGATTAGTAAAACCCAGTTGTGAAGTGAAGCTGGCTTCCCCATTGACTTTGCTTTTCGGAAAAGGGGACCACATGACCTTGGCACACAGCAACGGTCATAAGTATGAGCCAGTTGCCAAGTACCTGAATTTTGATCACAGGATCACGAGGATGCGTCAAAGGTTGTAACTGAAAAATGGTCATAAGTCACTTTATTCAGTGCCATTGTAACTTTGAACGGTCACTAAATGAACTACATGGGATAAATGATATTAGATTCATAAGCAAGATGCATTAACCAAATAGACTTGAAGCCTGCACCCATGACCCTGGAGCTCCCACGTATGTCCCACGTATGTTCATACTTTTACCTGGCTTTACCTGGTGCATATTTATTGCTGAAGGTGAACCTTAGGTAGGGCATCCCTATGATCCTGGGAAGTTGAAGAGGCAGAGTGATTTTCCTAGAGCCAATTTGCATAAGGTTCTCCAGTTTTGAATTTGAGTCTTAAAGAGGGTGGTGAGCATAGCACAAAGCATCGTGGGCTGTCCTCTGACACCACTGGATGACATCGCCAGGGCTCGCTGCCTTGGAAGAGTGAGCAAAATTCTCAGGGACGATTCACACCCTGGTCAGTATCTCTTTACTCTCCTACCATCGGGTAGGAGATACAGGACTATAGCCAGCCGTACCAACAGGCTGAAGAACAGCTTCTATCCATGGGCTGTCGGGCTCCTGAATGGGAAATAACTCTATGTATGATTGACTTGCGAGGCCGGTGTGTTGTGCAATTAGCTCACATGGTGTAACAAGATGGTGGGTTTGTTGTCACTGTGAGTTGTGGTGGGGGGCACATGTACTTTGACAATAAAGGTTCATTCATTCACCTTACCAATAAAATACCTTTTAGCCACCCTGTGCTTCTCAGCCTGGTTTGGGAAGTAAAATTACATCTCTGAATGGGAGGAGTTGAGTACTAGATTTTACAAAGGTGAAAAATTAGAGGAAAAACAAAGGGTAATTTAAGAACTAAATATTAAAAAACGGGAAGCCACAATCTACCCTATCTGAAGCGTGTTCCTACGTTTTTACCTTTGTTTGGTGTAAGTTTTCAGAATGCGTTAGTGTCACAAGAAATAGACTTGACAATCTGTAATATGTAGACTACCGGTCACTCATGGTGGTTGCTGGGCTAATGGTGCCGTGAGTGGAAAGACTCTTTTAATCACTATTGTCATCCATCTCATGAAGTACATGCATTTGTATTAATTGCCAGGTTTCTCTCCACCCGATAGATGTCTTGTGGCCTGACAAGAGATCAGGAGTTCAAGTTATTTCTTGTAGATGTTGTCATCATAGAGCGCCAAAGGTCACCCAAGGTCACATATGTGAATTTGACCTCTCCCAAAATGGGGTTGAGTCTACTTTTGTGAAAAAAGGAAGGGAAAATAGAACAGCATGTTCCCACCACTATTCCTGGCTAAATTGTATCTTCCTGAGCTGTTAGGTGCTGACGTTTTCTTAGGAGGTGCTGAGTGATTTCGACCATTACTGAAAAACAAAAGGATAGTGGTTGATGAAGAACTTGATTTGTTCCTACACAGCTGGGTGGTAAGAATTAAACAGTATATTGGTGAATGAATACTGTGTCATTTATGTGGTAGTATCAATTATACAGTTCACATTAAACAAAATAGGGGCTGACTCCAAAACCTTGGCTATGACTTTCAAAGCCCTTCCTAGATTGCAACCAAGTCTATATTATTTTTCATGTGAAAGCAACGAGAATTGATGTAATACATGACATGTTAGTGAATTAAATCACAACGAATCCCACTGACTTTTCATTAATTTTGCTTTAATTGAATTTAAATGGAACTGGGAATAATGAAACTTAATTTTTGTCAGGGGCCCTCTCTACTTTCTGCAGCTTGGTCCCCGTAATGGGTGGTCAAGTGTAACTTTTGGCCCCCAAAGACTTATGCCTCCCGATCTGGTAATGTAGTTTATTACTGAGATACAAACCATCCAAGATCCACTCTGAATTATTGACTTGGACTGAAATGTAAACTCGATTCCAAAAAATTGAGTCAGTCTGATCAGAACCATTGATATGAACTGAATTGATTGGATCAGAACATTTATTTGATTTGATACCCAAACAAGAAACTCTTACTACAGAATTGATGAGATGGCATACTGCCTGTTTGGTGTCTTGGTTCAAAAGGATGATTCAATTGAAATTATTTGAACTGGAACCTGAGAGAGCTCTACAATTTTTAGTTTCCCCAGCTCTCAGACCCAGCCATTCCCTGGGTCATCCCACATTGTGATAGAGAAATATTGATTGTGAGCAAATGTAATTTTGAAAGTGGAAGGAGCAGAGAAATCCTTAACCAATGATGGCTGAGTACAAGGTCACTGCAAAGGAATGCTTTGCTGTGACAATGCTGTCAGCCAATGGAATGGGACAATTTGCTACAGCTCACCGTGGCCAACTCGCTGTGGGGCAACTCCTCACAGGACAATTCAACAAAAACAAAAGTTAAATGAATTTCAATGGAACCATGGCCAATAATAATAAAGTAAAGAAAGTCAATCCAGAAATACAAGAGTTACAATAATTTCAGTGAAAACATGGTCACCAGTACAGGTAGCCCTCGACTTACGACCACAATTGGGATGCTGCAACAGTCGTTAAGTGTGAAAAACAGTCTGAAGTCACTTTTTCCCACTGCAGTTGTTGTAACTTTGAACAGTCACTAAATGAACAGTTGTAAGTTGAGGACTACCTGTAATAACAGCAACAGAATGAAATGGTTAATGCAACACTGGGTTGTCCTTCAGTGAGTTGCCTGTGGCACGTTGTCCCTTTGCTCCTTTGTAAAGCCATTTGACACCCCATCCCCAGGATGAAAGGAGGGAGTTGGAACAATGCAAAAATGACTTGAGGTCGAATTGGAGTTGCTTCTATGGTGTTAAAGTCTCCCTAGACCCAGTCTTCATATTAAATGAAAGACGGCAATGCACAAAATCACATTAATCTCTATCCAGGTTCCACCACTTCTTTTGGCAGTGTGGCTGTCAGAAGCAGTCATTTCCCCTGCACTGAATGGAGGTGCAGGAACATGAAAGCATCAAATGATGCACAATATTTATGTAGGACCAACGATGGTGACGACGATGAGGAGGACGATGATGTATATTCGACATTTTTTCTGGAGTTTGGATTGGCTGACAGTGCAGCCTCAATATAACACACTGAATTTACAGGAGCCGACTCCAGTTAAACCTTTAAAGAAAACTTCCTAACAGGGAGAATTTCATTATGGTATACAGGCTGGACAACCATATATCACAGGGGTAGGCAACCTCGGCTCTTTTATGACTCGTGGACTCCAACTCCCAGAATTCCCGAGCCAGCATAGCTGGCTCAGGAATTCTGGGAGTTGGAGTCCACGAGTCATAAAAGAGCCGAGGTTGCCTCAGGATGACTTCGTGGGGAGTCCTGCGCTGCAGAAGTGAAGAGAGGACTTCAGTCAGAGAGGCCTGGCCTGAAGATGGTCCCTTCCATCTAGGGGAGCCTGTGTGCTTTGTCATCTCCTAACTCAGGGGTGGGGAACCTCGGCTCTTTTATGACTCATGGACTTCAACTCCCAGAATTCCTGAGCCAGCATTGCTGGCTCAGGAATTCTGGGAGTTGAAGTCCATGAGTCATAAAAGAGCCGAGGTTGCCTACCCCTGTCCTAACTCATTCAGGTCTCCGCTTTAGAAATTAAAAGGTAGGCAAAACCGCTGGAGCAAGAGAAGGGGGAAGCGCCCTTTCTTAAAACTGCGCCCTCCGGAAATGGCGCGTCGCTTCTCTCCGACGTTCTCGGTTGTGACCGCTAGGAGGCAGCGCAGGACAATCAGTTGGCATTTCTGAGCTGCGTGATAAGCCGAGACGCTTTTGAGTGCTGCAGGAAAAAAAAAGGAAACTCACTGCGTGCGTCGTGTGTGGGTGCGTAGTTGCGAGTTTCTTCGCCTCTGTGTACCAGGATTCCCCCCCCCCACCCACCCACAACACCTTTTATGCACCAGATCCAGACTGGCTTCTGGATTCCACCAAGGTCTTCACCTCTTGCTTTGGCTCCCGCCCACGCCTAGGTTTGGGGGGAAACAGATGGGGACTGCAGCCAAGAAATTAAAAGACGCTTGCTCCTGGGGAGGAAAGCCATGGCAAATCTAGACAGCACACTAAAAAGCAGAGACATCACCCTGCCGACAAAAGTGCGTATAGTCAAGGCTACGGTCTTCCCAGTTGCAATGTATGGATGTGAAAGCTGGACCATAAGAAAGGCCGAGCGCCAAAGAATTGAGGCCTTTGAACTATGGTGCTGGAGAAGACTCCTGCGATTCCCTTGGACTGCAAGGCGATCAAACCGGTCAGTCCTAGAGGAGATCAACCCTGACTGCTCTTTAGAAGGCCAGATCCTGAAGCTGAAACTCAAATACTTTGGCCACCTAATGAGAAGGAAGGACTCACTGGAGAAGTGCCTAATGCTGGGAAAGATTGAGGGCAAGAGAAGAAGGGGACGACAGAGAATGAGGTGGCTGGATGGAGTCACTGAAGCAGTAGGCGTGAGCTTAAATGGACTCCAGAAGATAGAAGACAGGAAGGCCTGGAGGAATGTTGTCCATAGGGTCGCCACGACTTCACAGCTACTAACAACAACAAAATCTAAGCTTGTTCTAAGGAACATTTGAAAAGTGCCCCTCGCTTGGCTGGAAAACCTGAAGGATTCTCTGAATATTGAAGGGCCCGAGGCTGCGATCCTGAGGCCAGAGAACCTCGCCCACTTTTACCAGTATAATTGCGGTGGGCTCAGTGATTTACTATATAATATCTCCTGCCGTCCGAGATAAAAGACGAGGAAGCCAGGGGTCCTTTACGCTTCAAAAAATTCCCTTTAGTGCTTTAAAAAATAAATAAATAAACGAAAGCACAGCAACAGAGGGGGTTTGAAGCCTGTCCACTTGCGCCTCATCCACACAGTTGCTCTACCCGGCTTCGTTCTCCCCTCTCACTTTTTCTGACTCTTATTTGGCCCTGAGCTTGGCTTCGTTTCTTGGCCATCATTCAGATATGTATTTTTCAAAAGCCAACTCTGAAGAGGAGGTGGGTGGTTAGCAATGGCTGTTTTCTTACCAGTGATTTACGGTAGTAGCTTCTTACAGCGCCATCCAACCATTTCTCTACCGAGAGGTCAGTAATGAAGGCGAGCTTTAGATTACAGCAAAGCTTTCTCTGTCTGTTTGTCTCTCTCTGTTTGTCTCTGCCTCTCTCTCTGTCTCTCTGTGTGTCTCTCTCTGTCTCTGCCTCTCTCTCTCTCTGTCCGTCTCTCTCTCTCTCTCTGTGTCTCTCTCTCTGTCTGTCTGTCTCTGCCTGTCTCTGTGTCTGTCTGTCTCTCTGTCTCTGTCTCTGCCTCTCTCTGTCTCTCTGTCTGTCTGTCTGTCTGTCTCTCTGTCTCTGCCTCTCTGTGTCTTTCTCTGTATGTCTATCTGTCTGTCTCTCCCTCCTGCAGATGTTGTGTGTGTGTGTGTGTGTGTGTGTACTATAAGGGGAGTTGCAGTAAATATGCTACAAATATGCCCTTCTGGCGTCGTTTTCTACTTGGGTCTCCCCTGATACTGTTTTCATCCCATCCTTGGCAGAGGAAAGAAAGAGGTTTCAATCCTCCTCTCGCAGGTGTGTGTAAGTAATATTTCACCTCTTTATCCTGACACCATCCGAAGGCAGCCTCCCAGTTGGCCAACCCTGCTATATATTTGAGAAGGGGCAGCCATTGTATTCTTGAGATCTTTTTTTTTTTGGTAGAACCAAGGCTGAGCTGGCGGGTGAGACAATGGGAGCTCATTTCAGGAGCTGCTGGCTTGAGGCTAATTTGATGAGAACCCGGACTTCTCACCTTACTCCTTGGAGGACCAAACTTCACCCACTGAGATAGGCGAGGATTACTGTCCATTCCAACAGAAAAATAAATGCAAGCATTTCAGAAGTTGTGGGTGCCTCACCACTGGCGGTTTTTAAGAAGAGATTGCACAGCCATTTGTCTGGAATGGTATAGGGCAGGGGTAGGCAACCTCGGCTCTTTTATGACTCGTGGACTTCAACTCCCAGAATTCCTGAGTCAGCCATGCTGGCTCAGGAATTCTGGGAGTTGACGTCCATGAGTCATAAAAGAGCCAAGGTATAGGGCATGGGTAGGGAAACTTGGCTCTTTTATGACTCGTGGACTTCAACTCCCAGAATTCCTGAGCCAGCCATGGAGATGGTTTGGGAGGCCAGGAACACAGCTGGACAGTTGTGTGGAAAGTGATTCTTCTTGAGCCACAGGAAAGGGCACCCTGGCTGCATCACTTTTGCTGTTCTGATCCCGAGGCCCTACTAATCAGCACCAAGAGGCTGGCAAATGGTGGGTTTGTTGTCACTGTGAGTTGTGGTGGTGGGAGTGCACGAAGGGAGGCTCAGCCAACCTCATTGTACACATGTTTGTACTTTGACAATAAAGTTTGATTTGATTTGGAACTGGTGCTCTCCTTATTGAGAGGCCAGTCAAGGAAAGTGATTGGCGGAGGCTGCTTGCATTGCGGCTTCTCTCCCTCCCAGAAGCATCACCTGTCAGAGGATGGCAGGTGGGCTTGGGCAAGGGGAGGTGAATTTTTGGGGAGCTTTCAGGCTTCAAGATGGGGTAGTGGGGAAGCCATCAATCATGAATATGCTTAGTGTTCCCAGCGCTATAAGACAGAGGACTTCAATTCCCAGAGCCAGCCATGCTGGCTCAGGAATTCTGGGAGTTGAAGTCCACCAGTCATAAAAGGGCCATAGTTCCCCCCCCCCCCTGCTGTAAGATAACAAGAATGCTGGCCATCAGTCCAGCTTTGTCTTGGTGCTCAGCAGTATCCATAAGGACCACGAAGTTGTTCTTCCCCCACATCATAACAACTCTAGAAGCCTTGCGAAAGCTCTGGAAATAGAAAACTTGGCAATGCTCCCCAAGATGACAGAGCCAGACACACACACACACACACACACACACAACACACACACACAGAGAGAGAGAGAGAGAGAGAGAGAGAGAGATGCCTGAACCAGCCTCTTATTTCCAGGTTTAAATCGTGCTAATCTTGTTTGATAAACACAGGTCTAGCACAATTTCAAAAGAGAGCTAAACCTGTGTTTATTTGGAGCCCCCAGAAGATTGGATCACTTTTTATGGAATGGCATTGTAAAGCATTGAGTTGAAGCATAGTGGATTGTATCCACAGCCCAAACTATCCAACTGAGGCAGTCAGGTGCAGCTGCAGGTGAGGCGGAGGTGAAGGCTTATGGTGCAGGCCCCCACACAGCCACAAAAACGGTTACTGGAGCATGCTTGTGCTGCAAAAAAAGGGGGGGAATAAGAGGAGGCGCCCCAAAGATGTTGGATATTATGTCACTTCAGCAGGTGCAGGTTAGAAGATGCTAAAACTCCCTCTCTTGGAAATAGGCCTTTAAGGGCAGTTGTGTTTTAAAGCCCTGAGGCAGGATTTCTCAAACTAGGCAACTTTTAGCATGGATTTCAACTCCCAGAATCCCCCCAGTCAGCACGAAGAGGGAAAATTGACCAGTTTGGAAAAACACTGCCCTAGAGGTGAAGCCGGGCTAAAGAATATATATGCGATCTTGGAAAATAATTCAAGAGCAACTCTTGAACTCTTAACGTTCCCAGCCGATGGGCATTGTAATCCAACTCATCAGCTGGCTGCCAGCTGATGGGAAGAAAAAGAGCCTTTTTGTGTGTGTGTGTGTGTGGTCGGCGCGCGCTTCTCCACGTGCTGCTTTTCCTACCTGCTCTGTGAGGTTTTGGGGTGCGCCTTGCCAAAGAGGGGAGGATGGAGGGGGGGGAACTGAAGCGCTCATTGCCATTTCTCTACAGAGAGGTCAGTAATGAAGGCGAGCTTTAGATTACAGCAAAGCTTTCTCTATCTGTCTGTCTCTCTCTGTTCTCTCTCTGTCTCTCTCTGTGTGTCTGTCTCTCTGTCTCTGTCTGTCTGTCTGTCTCTGTCTCTCTCTCTGCCTGTCTCTGTCTCTCTGTCTGTCTGTCTGTCTGTCTGTCTCTGCCTCTCTGTGTCTTTCTCTGTATGTCTGTCATAAGCCTCTCATTGCCAGCACCACCCCCGTCGTAAGGGGGGGGGGAAGGAAAGAGCCCTGACCGATTGGCTGGAGAGTGCTTTTTTTTTTGAGAAAGGGGCATGCAGGGTGGCAGGAAGGCAACCTCAGGGTTTAGCGCCCCCGCAGCCCCCCCCCCGTCCGTTCCTCACGCCTCCTGCCGCCCAACGAGCCTTTGCTCCGCTCCAGCCCGCTGGGCCAGAGTTAAACCCCTTTCGGGGACCAGCGGAGGCCGCGGGAGCCCCCCAAGGGGCGGTGCAATGGCGGGTCCCCGTTTTCGGGAATCAGAGCACCCCCCCTCCCCGACAGCCAGCCGAGGCGCTTTCTTGCGCTAGACGCGCTCGGGTCGCCTCGGCTAAGCTTCGCGGCCTCGATGCAACGAAGCCACGGATTTTTTTTTAAAAATTCCATTTATATCCCGCCCTTCTCCGAAGACTCAGGGCGGCTTACAAGCTTAGCAGTAGCCTTCATTCTATGTATATGCCTGCTTATTAGGGCTTTCACACACACACACACCCCCAAGCGGCATTATTACAAAGTCAGCTTAATTGCCCCCAACAATCTGGGTCCTCGTTTTACCTACCTCGGAAGGATGGAAGGCTGAGTCAACCTTGAGCCTGGTGGGATGCGAACCTGCACTAATTGCAGGCAGCTCGCAGTCCGCGGGGGATCGGTTAGTGTGGCCTTTTCCAAGTCCCTCGGGTTGGTTTTGCTTCCCCCCCCCCAAAAAAAAAAGATCTGAGCCCGAAAAAAAAAAAAGCGGCGGGCCACCGTTTTTCCTGGCCAGTTTTGGGAGCGGGAGGGAGGAAAAAAAGCAGGATTTGCCCAGAGCCTGGGACTCCAAGCCTCCAGGAGCTGCTCCTTATAACGTGCTTGGAGAATGGATTCTTTTTATTAAGCTAGCTCAGGGGTAGGCAACCCTGGCTCTTTTTATGACTCTTGGACTTCAACTCCCAGAATTCCTGAGCCAGCTGTGCTGGCTCAGGAATTCTGGGAATTGAAGTCCACGAGTCCAAGTCCACGAGGCTCCAAGCCTCCAGGAGCTGCTCCTTGTAACGTGCTTGGAGAATGGATTCTTTTTATTAAGCTAGCTCAGGGGTAGGCAACCCTGGCTCTTTTTATGACTCTTGGACTTCAACTCCCAGAATTCCTGAGCCAGCTATGCTGGCTCAGGAATTCTGGGAATTGAAGTCCACGAGTCATAAAAGAGCCAGGCTTGCCTACCCCTGAGCTAGCTAGGGCTTTTTCTAGGAACGCGGGGCTTGGTGAGTTAAGAGCGGCTCGGAGCCCGCGAGTTAAGTTTTTCTCCTTGCCAAGGCGACGCCCTCCGGACGGGTTGGGCTGCAGCTCCCACGGGTGCCAAGGCGCTCGGAGTGGGCAGTCCCGCCCTTCCGAAGAGCGCCCCCCCCTTGAGGAGGGCTACAAATGTCCGGGCTTCAGTCGAATTTAACCGGCGCGCGAGGATCTCCTCCCTCCCTTCCCTCCTCTGGCTTTCTCCCGCCCCCCCTTCCTCGTGCATTTTGTAAAGTAGCCCCCATCGAGAAATGATAAATATCCCTGTTGATCACTTGATTGATTACCTCTTGGAAAGGTCACGAAAGCTCGCAGTAATTTCCTTTTGCCCGAGGCTTCCTTTCCCACTTTGACTCTGAGCGCGACAGTTCCAAGTGTACCGGCGGCGGCGGCGGTGGTGGTGGGTGGGTGGGGGGCTTCGCTTTGATTTTAACCCCTAAGTAGCCCCTGGAGGAGGGAGAGGAGAGGAGTCGGAGGAGAGGAAAGGTGTAGGGCAGGGCTGGGGAGAAGGAAAAAAAAAAGCATAGCGTGGGGCGAATAAAGCCGAAAGAAACTCAAAAGTCAGCAGCGGCCCAGGACAGAGAAAGACCCCCGCCAAGAGAATGAATGGGGACATCCCACCAAGATAGCCCACCGCCACCAATGGAAGCGGATGTTGAAAAAAAGAGGAAAAAAAGTGGCCACTTGGGAGAAGATAAAGGACTTTTTTTTTTAAGGAAAAAAAAGGTTGCTTGTTTAAAATATAAAATCTCGCCTCCAAGTTGTGGGAAGAAGGGTGTGTGTGTGTGTGTGGCTCTGGGTTGTCTGGATGGCACGTCTGTCTCTCCCTCTCTTTTGCCTTCTCTCCTGCGGTCTTAAATATTCAACTGTAAGCAACCAGACGCGCTATTAATTTACCCGGTCCTACCCAGGGTCCTGAACCCAATTAATTTCTAATAATTATAGCCCAAGGGGACTTGGGGGAGCGTTACTTCCCACCCCAGCTGCCTCTCCCCGCTTTTCCGAGCTGCGCCACTTCAACCCCCCCCCTCCCGAGGTCAGCAGGTCATAATAAAAGGCTGTCTTTGGAAAGCGATCTGGGGAACTCTTCCCCAGAAAGAGGGGGGAAGGGGGGTTGATTTAGACCAATTAGTCCCACCGCAGAATTCTGAGAATTCGCCTCCACCTGAATAGCGATTTCCACTCGGACCGAACGAAAAATTCGTATCAGCTTTGGCCAGCCAGTCAAAAGAGTTTTTTTAATTTCTTGACAGCGAAACCTGACATCAAGTGCTGCCCCTTTTGGTAAACAATAATTGCAGCGACAACGATTGAATTAATCTTCCTGCGTCGGTAGCCAAGAGAACCCAAAATAAGCGCCGTGGGGCTGACTAACACACAATAGAGTTCACTGCACAAAGACAATGGCTCAACAAATGCCGCGATCAAGGAGGCGAGAGCGGGGGCCGGGTGGTGGTGGTGGGGTGGGGTGTTTTTTTGGGGGGCGGGGGCGGCGACGACAGCATCCTTCTCGGGGTTTTTTTTCCGAAAGAGCTGCGGCCTTGTTCAAAGGCTGGACGGTGGGGAAAAGTAGGTTTGGGTGGCGGAAGAGAAAACGTGCGGCTTTGCGCGCGTTATCTTCGTTGTCCCCCCTCCCAGAGCCCCCCCCAACGAAAGCAGCCTCCGCAGTTGCAAGCCAGGGTGGTTAAGGTGTCCTTCTTCCCCAGGTCGCCTCCCTAACGCCCGGCGACTTGGGGCTGCGGCGCGGTGGGAGCTCTCTCCGTTGTATCTACGCCGGCTGGCTTAGCGGGGAGGGAAGGGCCTTGCAAGTAGAGGTCGGGGAGGGTGGTGGGGGGGGCGGGGTGCAACCAGCAGATAGAAAAGGAGGGCTGGGGGCTTGTTTGTTTGTTTGTTTGTTTTTCTTACAAAGGGCCTGCAGGGGAAAGAGAGCCGCGGGTCCTCCTCGCCTTAAAAGGACGCCGAGCGAACGTCTGAACGGGCCTTCTAAACAGGCAGCTTGGTCGGTGCAGTAGGTCGAGGAAGCTTGGCGAGAAAAGCCGGCTTACATCCCTTCCCTCTTCATTCGCCCGGGGTAGCGGGTCAGCAACTGACTGACGGGTCGATGCTGGCACGGAGGAGAGGGAGAAGGGAGTGAGAGAAGGGAAGGGAAGGGAAGGGAAGGGAAGGGAAGGGAAGGGAAGGGAAGGGAAGGGAAGGGAGGGGAGAGAGAGAGAGAGAGAGAGAGAGAGAGAGAGAGAGAGAGAGAGAGAGAGAGAGAGAGAGAGAGAGAGAGAGAGAGAGAGAGAGAGAGAGAGAGAGAGAGGGGCACCCCAGGTTGACCGGGGCCTCAACAGCTGGCACTTCCACCTGGAATGCTGCTTCCTTCCTTTTCCTGGCAGGGCCTAAGAGAATCTAGTTAACTGTGGATGGGAGACCACAGGAAAATCCCAGAGTCTTGGAGAGTAGAAAAAGTCTTTTTGTTGGTAATTTTTTGTTGCTAAGAAAACTGTATTAACGCCTTCATCCCAAGCTGAATTTTAACTGCAGGGATGTTCTATTTGCTCCATGTTTGGTTGATGTTACATTATTTCCACCTTCTGCAAGGCCTACCATGAACTCAGGGAATCACTGAAAGCCTCTAGTTCAGGGGTAGGCAACCTCGGCTCTTTTATGACTCATGGACTTCAACTCCCAGAATTCTTGAGTCAGCTGACTCAGGAATTCTGGGAGTTGAAGTCCATGAGTCATAAAAGAGCCGAGGTTGCCTAGCCCTGCTCTAGTTAATATGACACTGGGTGACTTAAAAGAACAAGATAGGCTGAGCCACTAAGTGTTTAGTTGGGTTTGCAATGTTGTATGAAAGCAGCCGTGATGGGTCTGTAAAACCAAGGTGGATGGTTTAACATTTGGCATCAGTGCAGCTAATGTAGTTTGTTCCATAAGCTACTCTTAAGGAACCCCGTGGCTCATTGTGTCAATACAGCCACTAACTGTCAGTCTCAGTTTTTCCTTCTGTAAAATGGGAAGCCTTAGTGACGGTAAGCAGGAGGGTTAGGAAGTTTAATGGGTAGAAGCAGAGGGTCAAAATGAAGCAGTCCTGAGACTAACTATTCTACCAACATATTTGCAGAAAAAGAATGAGTGAAGAGATTATGGAAATCAGTGATCCCCCACAACCCCACAATCAAGTGATATATAAACAAAAGAAGATTTGGGGATGGATTCTGGTTTTTAAGTCCGCCCATCATATTAAGGATTCTGTATTGCCCGTTACTTCCCTCCCACATCTCCGGGATAGCAGGTGTGGCGCACCGGGTTTACACACCCTACTAACTCCTAACAAGCCTTTCTTGGTTTCCTGTTTCTTGATGAATAAACTCAGCTGTGGCTTGATTAACAAAGAATGGTTGAAGAAGACCGCGGCTTAGTTTTGGGTGCCTTAATTCCTTTCTAGGTAAACGTGGTAACGATCACGTTGCCCCCCTGGTATCTTCTGCTTCGGAGTAGTGGGGGGGGGCTTTCTAAGGAGAGCGTAGAGTATGCGACTGCATGGTCGTCTGAATGGGAAAAAGATAAACGTGTCCAGCCCTCCCCTAGCATACAGGCGAAACTCCGGGGATAGCCAGACTAGCCTCGAGGAAAAGCAGGAGCGAGCAGGGATTGCTTAAAGTCGCATTAACACCACTTGTATGCATTTATACAATGTGTTGGTTCAAGTCAGGAGAACGCCAAAGGTGCAGTGTTAGCAGAATATCGGTAAAGTTCATTGAACCGCGTGGATTTAAACTGGGCTGGGACGAACTCACCTGCAGCGCATATTTACTCATAGGTTGTCATTTACTCACACTGCCATCGCTTTCTTCCTGCCTTGCAGAACATCTCGGGACGGGTAACATTTGCACAAGCGTTGCAATTCTATAGTTTTGCTTGGGAGGAAGCCTCGGCGAAGTTTGGGTTTCAGATTTTTATTTCACCACCTAAAAGGAACCCCCTGCAATAAAGCCTTTAGGCTGAAGCTGCTCGCGGTGAGGTCGAGAAGAGGTGTGTGTGTGTGTGGGGGGGGGGGACGGTTACATTTATCTCCCGCTTTCCCTCCAAGCTACGATTTTTTTTCCCACTTTCCCTTTTCCCACGCGAGGTCGTTGCTCTCTACAGCGGCCGGTTAAAGTGGGGATTTGAAGATGGGCGTCCTGGTTCCCATCTTGCTCTTCCAATCGGTAAGGGTGATTGAGGGGCGTTCTCACAGAGCCTCAAGCTACGATCTCTTTAAACTGTGCTGCTTGTGGCGTGAGCCCCAGTTGGATTTACATAACAAGCGGCTCCGTAAGTTTCAGTTTACAAAACGTCAGCGCTGAGCTTCGCCCACCCCTCAAACCCAGCCAAGCAACCGCTTAGTAGCACGCACGTGAACTCTCCTTAGCTCTCACTTAGCCTTTTCGCTCGGGTTGGACCTCGGGAGCTCTCCCACCAGGCCTCCTCGCTGGCCGGGTGAGCTTGGTCGCGGCTTGCCCGCAAGGCCCAAGGGTCACCGGGAGAGAAGCGGAGCTGGCCCCAAAGAGGGTGGCAGTCCGAGGCGCCTGAAAAACAGCTAGAAAACGGAGAGGCCCACAGGTGCGGGCCGGAGCGAAAGAAACGAGACCCTTCGGCGCGCTTCCTTCCTACTGGGCCTTTAAGAGTTACGCCTTTCCCCCCCTCCTCCCCCCCCCCGAGCCTTCCCTTCCTCGGAAGGTGAAGAAAGAGAGGCACTCTTCACCTGTTGGATTTCTTCACCTTCCCCTAGGCCTCTTAAGGGCACGGGGGAACCTGGCTGGGTGGGGGCTTGTAATAGAAGACCTCCGCAATGGAGGTCGAGCAGGCAGGCGGCAGCAATCGTGCGCTTGGCTATCCTAGGAAGGAAGGCTGTCTCCGCGTCCCCGTCTCGCCCCCTCCTCTTTTAACCGCCTGGAGGGCCCCCTCAGCGGCAGTTCTTCCTTTCTTATTACGCCCCCCCGCCGCATAACACGTCTGTCTGTCTGTCTGTCTGTCTGTCTGTCTGTCTGTCTGTCTGTCTATCTATCTATCTATCCCTCCCTCCCTCCCTCCCTCATTTCTCTTTCATACCTGGCCTGTTCTGGGATTGGAGACAAGTAATATCACGAGCTGAGCATTCACACATCCGACGCCCTCTCAGGATAGGCCTTGCCTTCCCAAATCCTCCGGTTTGAGTTTTTCCCAGCCTCTCGCCGAGCGGCTACTTCTGGGAGCTGCTACTTTAAGCAAAGAGGCTCTCTGGCTTTTCTCTCCCGATCGGTCAGAGAGTGGATTCCCTTGGTACTAAGGCCGGCTCTCCTTGAGAAACGCGTGACCTGTTTACCGATAGACTGCTTCTGCACAAGTGGGTTTCATTCAGCCCGCATACCTAAAAGCCCTCAGTTGACCTGTGGGCACACTAAACTTGCTTCACTTCAGCTGAACATGATCTTTCTTCTCTCGCCAGATTTCCCCCCCCCCGCCCCCGCGGACACATACCGGGAATCGGTACACGCGTTCCCTAGAAAGAGAAACATCCGAGAAACTCTACGTTCCCCGCGAAGCTGGCATGTGCTCGACTTGAGAAAGAAAGGTGTTATGTTGTGTTTATCACTCTTCGCACGTTCACTTTTCGGCATCGGAAGCAGAGTGCCTCCTGTTTGCAATCCTCAGCGTCACCTCAAAATTGAAATAGGCTACCCTTTAAAAAATCCGACTTCTGTTTTCGTTGGTATCTTTTTAAAAGGGCGTCCTTAACAGAAAGTGCCTCCCCACTTCTAGTCTGCTGTTTTGTTGTCCGATTAGAAACATGTTTTGTTCGGAAACAAATTCCACCAGTCCCAATGGGGGCCGTGTCTGGCATAGTTGCGGCTACATCTACAGCCCCAAATCATTTGTTCCCGGGCTGTGTGGGTTGCGTCGCGATAGAATCTCCCCGGCTATCTCAAACCACGGTGGAGATTACCGCGGTTTACGCGCGTCTAAATCTGAAGTGGATTGTGACCACCTTAATTGTGTGTAGGATCGGGCGCACCCGCTTCTTAAATCTAGGCGGCGGCCGGCCGTTGCAGAGGTGCTGAAAGAGAGAGGGAGAAAATGTGAAACGCCAAAAACCAAGCGGCTTCCTTGCACGAACCAGCTCAACCTCGGGTCTGAAAGCCCATAAATTTTATTTTATGGTATCTAGCAGAATTTTGCAACAGATATTAATGGGCACATAAATAGCGTGGAGGTGGTACTGAACAAAGCTATTTAGTACAAAGAGATTGTTCCGGAGGAAAATTAAAAATAAATAAATAAATAAAAGAAACCCATTATTGTAGCTCGAGTTGATTCATACCTCTAACAGGGGCCCAATTCTTAAAAGCGAGATCCTGGCTTCAAGTCAATGCTCAGCGATCTCCTGTTTATTCGAGTAAATGAAATAATTCGGGTTACTTAAGATCCTCATCGCTTCAGTTTCATCTGAAGGAAGAGGAGAGAAGCCGAAGGGATCTTTTCGAACACTCGCCCAATTCTCTCAAATCCTACATATATGATGTCGACGCAAATCCCATTGACTTGAATAAATGGGTATTTCTTGGGAGTAGCGAACTGACTGAGTGGCCTCGTTCTTGCAGTCTACCCCGATCCTACCTTTCGCTAGGAATTCAGAGGGAGTTACTCCTGAGTAAGGGCATATGGATCGGATCATAAGATACAAGCAGATACGTTTACTAGGGAGTAAGCCCTACTGAAATCAAGATGATTTACTTCTTAACCAGGGTGGATACCGAAGCGTTGGTTTGAAGGTCTCTACCAGGTTGTTAGTTAACACTTCTCCTTCGTGATGGGTGCCAGCGTTAAAGACAAAAATCAATAAATGTTTAAATACATAAACCTATCGGTTGGCGGTGGTCTCCGAGGTGCTGCTCAAAGCAAAGTTACTCGGGAGCTATTCCTCCTTCCCTGACTTGAATGAACACGCAGAGGGCTGCGAGAAGCTGTGGGGTCACCCCTTACTACCTTGGGCAACAGAGGCCGTTTCCCCCTGGAACCACAATAGAAAGTCATGCAGCTTACTTTCGAGTAAGCGAAAAGTTAAGGTCGGGGCGACCGGATGCTGAACTCAGAAATGTAGCGAGGCCCTTTCCGCCTTCCGAGGCAGGGCCAGAAACCTCCTCGCCCTCGCCAGGGCAACAGTGTCTCCTCTCGAGTAAACGAACGGCCGAGGGATCCTACCCCTAAACGGAGCTGCAAAACTATGAGGACCTGAGTCGGCTATCCTAAAGTTGGGGAGGGGGGGGAGAAATCCGCTGGCTTTCCCCGGAGTCAATCTGGGCTTCTTTCCCCCTTAAGCTAAAGCAGGAGGGCCAACATCTGAGGAACGGCAAAAGCGCGTTGTTGGCTACGGGGAGGCCCCGTGGGACGAGCAGGCGCAAGGCGTAAGATTGATGGCCTCCCCGCCTTTCTTTCCCAACTCGAGGTGGGAAAGGAGGCGACTTTGCGGTCCTCAAAAGCTGGGCGCCCTCCTCCTCCTCGCGATCCCCTTCTTCAATGCCTCCCCACACAGGCTCTTCCCCATCTGCGGGCCAGGGGTGTGTGTGTGTGTGTGGCGGCTCCCGCATCCGCTGCCCCTGGAGGAAACGCGGGGTGCCGTCCCTTGGAAGCGCGGGACTGCCATCTCCCTCCAGGCTTAGCTAAAGGCGGGCGGGCGGGCAGGGGAACGGGAGCTGAGCGGGTCCCAGAAAGTCGGCAAGGTTTGCTTCCGAGTGACCGTGCCAGGACGGGAGCGCGGCGGGATTCCCTGCGAGTGGGAAGGGCGTGGCGTGGAAGGAGGGGGAGGGGGAGGAGGGGGGAGAGCGCCAAGCATCGCTCAATATTAAGGCGTTTTATGCGGGGCGTCTAAGCCGGGGTGGGGGGTGTAAATCCACGCATCCCAGTCCCGTCCGCCCCCCCCGTTTTTAAAAGGGTCTCCCCAGGAGGCGAGGCGGGGAGCGGCTCTCCTGCGCTCTGCTGGCCAGACCCCCGCATCCCAAAGTGAAAGATCGCTCCAAACTTTTTTTTTCTTCCTTTCCTTTCCTTTCCTTTTTGGCAGTGGCGACCGGGAGATGTTGAAAGAGAGGGGGGGGGGTGGTGAGGTTGAGCGGAGAGGGAGAAGGGGGGGGGGGGAGAAAGAGAAAAGCCGACCGTGCGCATGTGCGAAGGTGTCCAAACTGACAATGCTGGAGAGATAGCGAGCTCTGGGTTGAGAGAAAGAGAGTCTGGGTGAGAAAGAGGGAGAGAGAGAGAGAGAGAGAGAGAGAGAGAGAGAGAGAGAAAGACAAGAGTGGGGGGAAGGAAACACAAATAAAAGGAGGGGAAAGAGAGGGGGAAAAAAAGCCCGTCCACTGGTTCCCCCCCTCCCAGATCTCTCTTCCCCCCAACACCGTCAAAGCAGCGTCCGCAGGACTTGGCACCCATGCGATCCAAAGGCAGAGCCAGAAAGTTGGCCACAAGTAGGTGTCCGCGCTCTTTCGCTTGCTGCTCCCCCTTCTCTGCCACGAGGCTTTCAGGCGGCCGAAGCGTCCGGGTCTGCTGGGGGGGGAGGGAGAGGGGGGGGAAAAGAAGCGCCGGGAGGGGGAGTCTCCCCGCTGGGGCCCGGAAGGGACACCCTCCCCCCCCCCCAAAGCCCCGCGCCCGATCCTGCCCTGGCTTCCAGGCGGGTCCCTGCCGGGCCGGACCGGGCTGAAGCTGCTGCCTCTGCTGCCGCCCATCCACTCGCGACCGCGAAGTCCAGAGGGCGCTTGCGGGGGTGGGGTGGGGTGGTGGTGGCGTGGGGGGGGTTGTTTGAGAGTCGCGGAGTAGCTCTTGGGATTTCTTCCAGCGGCGGTTTTTGCAGCGGAGGGGAAGTTCCCGGCTCGGCTGGGCTTTTACCTCTGCCCGGCGCTGTTTGTTTGTTTGTCTGCCGGGGTGACGGCGGCGGCGGCGAGGAAGGGGGAGGGTGGGGAGAGAGAGGTTCGCCGGTGAACTTCAGCCGAGGCGGCGAAAGAGTTGAGCAAAAGTTCAGTGCAGGAGAGCGCCGCTAGTTTCGTCGCTCGCTCGGGCTGGAGGGAGGAGCGGGTCGGAGAGGCTTGCAGGAGACGCGGCGCGCCTGCAGTGGGCGCTGTCGGCCCTTTGGAAAAACAACGCGCGCGGGGCTGCCGGGTTTGGGAAGGGGTGGGTGGGGGTGGGTGGGGGGTGGAAGGAAGCGCGGGGTTGCCAGGGGAGAGCGCGGCGGCGTCGGCGACGACCTGCAGGAGGGGAGCGGACCCCTCGATTTGCTAGGGCAGGTTGTGCCGGGAGAAGAGGGGCGGCGGAGGGGCGGGGGGGGGGGGCGCGTAGGAGGACCCGGAGGAAAGGCGCTTTGCAAGCCCGGCGGCGGGAAAATCCCCCATAGGAAACTTTAGGGGCTACCTCCGCCGCCGTTTTCCTCCATCATGGGGGGACTGGTCAGTTTCGAGCGGTCGCGCCCTGCAAAAAAAAAAAAAAAAAAAAAGCGAGAGCCAGCCAGGGTTGGGGCTCCAGGCGGTTGAAAGGGGCGCCCCCTCCTTTGTTCGGAGCGCCGAGGCGCACAACAAACTCCATCTCTCCCTCCGCCCGCCGCCCCCCACGAGAAGCCTTTAAAATTCCGGCGCCCGCTCTGTTTGCCCCCCCTCCCTCCCTCCCTTCCCCCCCAAAATCCCGCTTTCCGTGCCTTCCCAGCCTTGCGCCCTCGCCTGCGTGCAAAAGCAAACCAACCTGGCTTCCCGTGCCGCGTTTGCAACGGTGCCCCGGGTTCCCCCTTCCCGTCAACTCCTCTCTCACCTCTTTGCTTGCAGAAAGCGGCAAGTCGCCGTGGAAAGGCGCGAAGGGGGGGTGGGGGTGGGTGGGAGACGGCAGCCGCTCCGAATCCCTTCGAAGTCCTCCTCGCCTCCCTGAAAACCCCAAACGCGCCCACCCTGATTCAACCCGGAGAGAAAACTTTTTTTTAAATTATTATTATTTGCAAGGTTTCCTTCGCTTGTTGCTTTCGGCGTCTTTCTCCCCCCCCTCCCCCCGTGGTTATTCCTCGATCGTGGCCACGGGGCTGTCGTGTGGCCTGGCCCTGACTCTGCTGGGAGCCTTGTTAGGTTCGACGCTATGAAAATAAAAAGAACCCCCAAAGGCTCCAGACGACCAGCAACTGGGGCAGGTCAACTTACACGTTAGCTCTTTCGGGCGAACCGGGTCTCTTTGGATGAATAAGTAGGGGCGCTGGGATGCGTGCCTCGAATCGGGGGGGGGGGGGCGTTAGCTGTGAAAGGCTTCGAAGAGACAGACTCGCATGTCGTCGTGTCAGTTTCAGGCGTGAAGCTTGCGGGTTCTGACCGGCCTCCCCCCCCCTCCCTCCAGCTCGTCAGACTTCTGCCTGCCATAGATCCTACTGCAAGCGTGCGAGTTTGTGTACGTGTGTCTGCGCGCTCGCTCACGTGTGTGTGGATTTTTCAGAGTTTACACCCAATTCTTGGAAGGAGATTGCCTGGGCTCCCCCTTCCCTCGAGCTGCGCCCCTGGCGCTTCCGAGGAAGCATCAGGTCCCGCTGAATGTCGGCGGGCTTGACTTTCTAGCAAGCTTTGTATTTATTTCAGGTTACTTTCTTTTTATTCTCCGATGAGTGGCTTTGAAAAATACTTTTAAGGGCTAGAAAGGCAACGAAAGGAACAGGTTTTCCAGTCTTGTTTTTCAAAGGGCAGGATGGTTATCCGGTCGATCACCCAACTCGGTCCTTAAATTTGTTTGGATCCCGTCAGCGATCCAGACTTTTCCCCCCCAATTGCTGGAATTTTTGTAAAAAAAAAATAAATAAGGGAGGGGGGCCTGCAGAGAAAATGTGGCGTAGCTTGCGTGACATGTTTTTTAAATGCACGATTATTTGCTTGTTTGGGCGAAAAATGGGGGAAGGGAGAGGAAGGAGGGAGAGAAGAGGAAAGCATACGATCTCATTGGATTACTGTCTAATTTTCTGTGAAATAGACCACCCTCTTCCTCCTCGCCTGCCTTTGATTAGCTGTTTTTTTTCTTTCCTTCCCCCTAAAGCAGATGTATCCAGTCGATACAATTTGAAAACAGGTCCGTTATTCATTAAAGAAAACGAAAGGAAAAGGGGAAAAAAAGCGAGTGACAGATGCGTCGCTTGCAACCTTTCAGATTCCTTGATCGAAAGTCCAGAGGTGAAGTTAGGTAGCAAAAACTCTGGACTTTGATTTTTTTTTTTTTTTTTTGCGCCCTCCAGCCCGCTGCTGTGCTGGGCATAGATAATCTTTGCATAAGTCCTTGGCCCACCTTAAGCGGTGCAAACAGTGAAAAAGACGCTTTAGGAAGTCGCCCGATATCTCCCGTGCAAAAACGTGGGAACGGAAGCCCTGAAATTCTACGGTTAAATATCGCCCTTATTTGCAAACCGCCTTTCAATTGTCCCCATCGATCGCCTGGTTTTTATTCGGTCCGTGAAGGTAGCTAGTATTAAATCGCGGAAGGTTAAAACGAGAATATAAAAACGACGGCATTTCACTCTTCACTTTTAAATCTGGGGGTTTCTTCTTCGCCCGTGAAATTTGCTAGCCGGTGTGTTACTGTATCTCTGTAAGTCTAATTTGAGTAATAAACGCAAAGGAAGGAAACTTGGTTTATTTCGCCTCCAAAGGCGCCTTTCATTTCGCCCTTTTCTTCCCGAGTGAACACCGAATCTCCTAAAATGGGTCGCGGGACCGGTGATTTTTTTTTGGGTGGGGGGGGGAAAGAAGAGGACTCCAAGCGGTGCCGATCTGATCGGAACGGCAGCCACGCTTATCGCAGGACGCTGGTCCCCGGTTTTTGTGTTGCTTTGCAAAATAAGTAAACGCGAAGAAGCAAAACTTTGGGTTCGCTCAGAGGGCAAGAGGCGAGACCCAGGCGCGTCGTGGGAACACAAATCCTGAAGGCCGCCTGGACTCAAGTCCAAGGCTTTGCCTCCGAGATTTATAACTGCTGTGGTCGCGATCCAAGAAAATACGAGCGCGTTTTAAGAGTGAGGGAGTGAGAGAGAGAGAGAGAGAGAAAGAGGAAGGAGCTTTTCCCGGTTGCGAAGGGGTTTATACTCTCAAGCAAATAGACCGAATCTCTGTCGGCCGCAAGGTGCATCTTCGCGCACCCTTCCTTCTTTAAAGACCAAAAGCCCGCGCGCAGAGGGGGGGGGAGGAGGGAGAGGGGCGAAGGGGTCCCGGGGATTTCGACCAGACAGTTAATGAAGCGCGCGCAAATCCCTCGCACGGAAACCCACGGAATTGGATTGGAGGGTGTGTGTGTGTGTAGGTTTGTATCAGCTAAATTTCTCTTCGGTTGGGCCTGGGGCTTTTCTTCAAGGAAGGTGGTGGCGCTTCTTGGGAGCTCCGGCTAGGAGAAGAGACAACAATTCCGGTAGCTTGATAGAAGCTTCCAAATAATAAGAGCGAGTGGAATATATTTTTTTACACTTTTTTTACACTTTACTAAAATGATACTATTATCATTTTATCCCTCCCCCTCCCCTCCCCTCCCCCGAGCTCCGAAAACTAATAAAGGCCTCTAAAAACCAGGAGCTTTGGCCTAAGTCGCGACGGAGCCAGTCTTTCCAAATATTTGACAAAGTAAATTACCACTTCCGCCAAGTTTCAACAGGCTTGTCCTGCGCCTTGCATAGGTTTCTACGGGAGGGTTTTCTCCCCCCTCCTCTTTGGAGGGAGGGAGAGAGAGAGAGAGAGAGAGAGAGAGAGAGAGAGAGAGAGAGAGAGAGAGAGAGAGAGAGAGAGAGAGAGAGAGAGAGTGTCTTTCATTGGAAATCCGAAGAGAGCGGAGAGGAATTGCTGAGGTTTTTCTGCCCCCCCCAAGCCTAACTCCCAATCTTGTCTGAAATGTGTTTTTTTTAATTGGCTCGTCTGAATCTCAGAATCAGACCAGAGGATCAAAGAAGACAAGCAGCATTTGTTTATTGCGTTCAGTGTGCAAAGGGATGCCTTTCGGAGCAAACCAGCATTAAAACGAAGTTTAAGAAAACAGGGCTTGGTAGGAAGACGGGCAACCTCCCCTCCCGTGTGTGTGTGTGTGTGTGTGTGTGTGTGTGTGTGTGTGTGTTTTGCGGGGCTGTAGGGTAGAGAACATGTCTCACCCAGCACGAGAGACTTGGGGCCTTGGCTTTGCGTTGTGGAGGAAATGCTTTCTCCTTAGCTCCATTACTAAGGAGCGATTTCCGGGCTTGACACTCAGTTTAAACTGCTGGGAAATCCAGATTTTTAAAGGCAGCAGAGAGGCTCCGAGTCCAGAAGCGTTGGGCGTGGATTCTCCTGTACCCCCAGTCATCCCTGTTGAGGATCGTGGGAGCTGACATCCAACCTTTCTGGAGGTCCTGAGTTTCTGTTGTTAAAGCCGATCTACCTCCTTTCGTTTGGGCTTATGGGGGGGTGGCCCCCCCCCCCTGGCTGGCCAGGTCCTTCCGTCTGCCTTTGTCTCTTTTCACCCTTGCTGCCTGGAACACCTGCAGATCCTTTCAAGGAAGATCCTGGCTGTTGTTTTCAGCTCTCTGGCCCATCTTCCCCAGCCCGGCCTTTTCAGTTGAGTCCTGAAAATTTCTTTTAACTCCAAACAGTGCTTAATTGTCACCTTTCCTAGCTTCACCTCGCTGGTGTCTTTGTTTCTTTCCTCTGTCACTGTAAGGTGCTTGGGGCAGAGTCTTGCATTTCATTCCCCCACCCCTCTTAATGCTTGTCTTCTAACGAGGCACCTCACATCTCAAAATGACTATTATGCGGAATGATTTCTAATACTTCTTAAGGGGAGATCAGAAGAAAGCTGGGAAGGAATATCCCATTTTAAAAAAATCACAGTGCAGCGGGGAACATAATTCAGCTCATTTGATATTGCCTTCCTTAGGTTAGCCTTATCCCCCTTTATTTTCAATGAAAAGAGGTTAAAGGACATCAGGGTATCCATGAGTGGTCAAAAAAGTCAAGATGGCAGCCACCCTAATGCATTCAACTCTACCTATTTTTAATGTGCCTCACATACCTTTGGTAGCACTTTGGGACCTGCATGTTGATTTTTTTTTAAACCACATCCTATAGACCCTACAGATCCCCACTTCCTCTAAAGATAGTAAATTGGGATGGCCCATTCCACTCTTAATTGTGGATGGTGTGTAAATTAGCTATAGATATTGGATTGCTCCTAGCATTCCATTTTAATTAAACCAGAACAAATAACTGTATCCAGTTTTATTTATATAGTAGCCATAGTAATCACAACAACTTGCAGTGCAAAATGTAACACATCTGCCTTTGTTGTGGATAGTTGGAGCTTGCTATGGAATAGTCACTCTTAACATCTTGAATTAATTTCTAATGCTCTTGATCAGTATTTTTCAGTATTGATGACTTTAAGATGCATGGCCGTCAACTCCCAAAATTCCCACCCCCTAGTTGCACTGGCAGGGGAATTCTGGGAGTTGAAGTTCACACATATTAAAATCACCAAGATTGAGAAACATTGCTCTAGGTATCCAACTGGCTTAAAAGGGGAGCCTTACCTATGACCTGAGTCAGCATTCTTGGTAGGCAACATCTGCCTGCCGTAATTTCTCAACATTCACGAACATCTTATATCCTCTTCTCTAAGGCATGTTGAGCTCTTTAAGGGAGTGCAATCCTACACCTGTTGCCTCCAAAGTTTCTCAGTCTAGCATGGGAGGTCTAACAAATTACAGAAGGCAAGATCTTTGGAAAAGAAAGAACGCAATAATATGAAATGTTAAATTGCCTAGCCCTAGACATTGTGAAATGAACTAATACTTAATGAAACATTATGGGCTATTATAAGTCTCAGAGCAAGTTGGGCTAGGACTTATCCCAGCTTTGGAGTTTGCAGTGCCTATCCTTTGAGTACTGTGTTGGGGATCTTTTCAGAACACAGAAGTGGGGAGAGAAGTGTTAACTTTGGTTTAGACTTGGTTGCAGGTATGGCAGTTCATAGTGATTCCAGTAGTAATTAACCTGTGGTTGATTTGGCTTTTGAGTTATCATTATAACCCTATTTATGAATGTCTTAGTAATGGTATATCAAAGAATGGTTCCTAGCTAGTCAGCAGAGGACTGGTTGATGAATACCAACAATGCTTTCAGCAAACGTTAGAATTTAGCAGAGAGTAGAGTTTTTTCTATCAATGACATGCATACCAAGATGCATATTCTGCCCTTTACTTTTATTTTAAAATGTAACCTTTCCTCAAACTAGTACACGTGATTCTTGCAGTTGTGGAAGATGAAGATGCTGCAAGAAGGAAAGTTCTAAACCGGTGTTTCTCAAATTTGACAGCTTTCTGGCTGGGGAATTCTGGGAGTTGAATTCCACACATCTTTAAATTGTCAGGTTTGAGAAGCACTATTCTAAACATGTAATGAAAAAGTAGGCTTTTATTGAAAGAGTTATTGGCAGCTTTTTAAACATGCTGTGGAGCAGGAAAAAACGGGGGTGGGGGTGGGTGAGTGGGGGGGAGTAGATCAGCTGTACCTGGTGTTCTGGAAGTAAAGATGGATTTGTTAAGGGAAAACCGAGGGCTACCGTATTTTAGGACGTGAGAAGGAGCCAGGAAAATACTTTATAACACTTGATAGAATGACAGTGGCAGATAGGAATGAACACTGAGGAGCATCATGCCATGGACAGTTTAGTCTAGTGCAGGGGTGTCAAACTCAATTTCATTGAGGGCCGCATCAGCATTGCGGTTGCCCTCAGGGGGCCGGGTGGGTGTGGCCAGGGTGGGCGTGGCCTACTGGGTGGGCGTGGCTAGAGTGTGTATGGCCTACTGGGTGGGTGTGGCCAGCTCTACATCGTTTGCATCAAGGGTGCCTATGGGGGCCTGGGCAGGAGTGGGACAGATCTGGGGGTCTCTGGCAGAAGGAGGGTCTCTGGGCCAGGGCCAAGGCAGTAGGGGCCGTTCCCTCACTGTTTCCAGGATGGCTTCGCGGGCCACATGAAACCACTTTGCCGGCCGGATCTGGCCCCCGGGCCTTGTGTTTGACATGTCTGGTCTAGTGTGACGTAGTTTGCATATACCACATGTCAATGTTAAATTACAGCGTACACAAATATGAAAACACAAACCTTTATGAAAAGACACATTTTTTTCTTCAGTGTGACCAGTTGAACCAAAAATATAATAGTTTTAGCAAAGGTCCAGAATCCCTCAAGGGAAGCTAGTTTCTTGGTGAATTCGTAGATATGTCCCATGTAGTTTCCTTTCCACTTTCTTTTTTACCTTCCAATCTAGCTGACAGCCACAGAATTTTCAAGTGGTCTCCCATCCAAGATCAACCAGATGTAACTCTGCTCAACCCCTCTAATCCCCACTCAACTCATTAAGACCATTTATGGGTATTACTGGATTTTAATTGCTTACATATTTTATTTCTGATTGTTGTCTTCTTTCATATAAAGTGGGCTATGATTGAAATAATAAATCAATGAAAAGACTAACCAATAAACGATTATATTTCAGTAGAGAATATGGTATTTCTTCTGCATTAGTGTGAAATTATATTAGATTGTTGGCATGGGTGGGAGCTGTGTGACCTACACCCAATTTTATGAGGCCCTATATCTTAAGCCCCAAGGGACGTGTGGCTCAGTGGGTTAGGACACTGAGCTTGTCGATCAGAAGGTCGGCAGTTTGGCGGGTCAAATCCCGAGTGCCGCGTAACAGAGTGAGCGCCTCTTACTTGTCCCAGCTTCTGCCAACCTAGCAGTTCGAAAGCACATAAAAATGCAAGTAGAAAAATAGGGACCACTACGGTGGGAAGGTAACAGCGTTCCGTGCGCCTTTGGCATCTAGTCATGCCGGCCACATGACCACGGAGATGTCCTCGGACAAGCGCTGGCTCTTAGGCTTTGAAATGGAGATGAGCACCGGCCCCTAGAGTTGGAAACGACTAGCACGCATGTGCGGGGGAACCTTTACCTTTACCTTATATCTTAAGCCATCTTTTAGGGTATCTCTTTCTATTCTACTTTGCTAGAGTATGCTGTCATGCAATCTTATAAACTAAGGTCATTTTTGGCTTTGGTGATCCCAATTTTTCTAGCAGTAGCATGTTTAGAATTCTGGGAGAAACATTGTATCACCCCACGAATTGTGGTCTACCAGGATCTTGTCAACATTTACATTGGGATGAATCTGATAGTTTGCAGTTTGGCAGCCTAGTGGCTGGGTGTGCATTATGTCTTACCCTTCATTAACCAGATTTCACATTTATCTGAATTTTCTGAGTTTGCACAACCAGCTTTTTCTAATCTGGTGTCCTTCAGTTCAGCTGGGGCTATGGTTCTAAGAGTTTCCCACTATGTATAGCTTTTGTATTCCAAGCACATGTGGACAATACAATCTTGGGAAGGGTTGCTATAAGCAGAAATAATTAAAGAGGGATTATGCTAATACTAATTTCACGTCTAATCCTAATCCTAAACACTCAGTATCTTTCTTCACATAATATATGTACTATAATCAGATATTACCCCAGCCAACATTCCTTATAAACAGTTCTGGCATCATCTAACCACCTATTCAGCCTGCCTTGGCTAACTTTGAATGAGAATCAATGGGTACCTCATCAGCTTAGCCAGACATTGATATATAGTTATAGTTTTATTACACCAGGAAGGGATACATGTTTTGAATATAACAAAAATGGCCATCTTTGAAGAAAAGCTGGGGTACTTGTCTTGCTTTGTGGACTGATACTGTTTTAAGTTTTAATAGTCTACCAAAGTGCCTTCCTTTTCATTGCTCCATCTGTGTCCGGGTAAATAAACCTACAGTATATAATCATACTTATGCAGCAGTTACCACTCTCAAGGGCACTTAATTCTTCAAACTCCACACCATCCTCCTACTTGATAGATGGTTTACTGTACCATTTACGCACTCATACAATTTATAACCAAATTCTTCAGTGATACACAACAAGCTAGTCTGTCATCAGAAGCACATTTACATTTTATATATTTTACTGAGCAACAATACTGGACTGATACATGAATATTTGGAATAAATTATTCATGGAAATCAGATAATACTGAAAAATATAAGCAGTACCTATCTGTTTAAAATATAGTCTCCTGGAGGAAGATTATCCTATCAATCCATTTAAACGTTTAGAATATTAATTAAACTACATATAAGTTCTCACTCCCCCCCCCCCAAGGCTGTTGGGACTAACCTTTCCAAATTCAGGTGAAAATACTTTGTATATTTCAGGGTTATCTAGAAATGATGAAGAGTTGATATACTTCTTGAAGTCTGGATTAATTTTCCACAAAAAAGATTAGATTTTGTGCCCAATTCTCTTGATTGTGGAGGAATTATATACTGCTCAGAAAAATAAAGGGAACAGAAAATAAGACATCCTATTAAATACAGTACATTGTGTTGTTTAAGTGTTCCCTTTATTTTTTTTGAGCAGTATATTTCCATGGTACTGAATTTGCTGTGTAGGGTAACAGTATTTATATTCTGCAATCTCTGCTCCAGATTTGAAAAAGTTGGAGAAAATCTTGGTCGGATGCTTTTATTCATTGAGGAACAAACTTCTGTGGCCCTCTCTGAAAGTACTGGGACTCAAGTCCCCTAATTCCCAGCCAATAAAATAAGAATGGCGTACTGTTGGTCATGCTAGATGATAGTTATGAAACTCAACTCCTAATATCTCCGGAGAACACCTTGGGAAGAAACTGATCCAAAAGACAAAGTTCTAGGTAGTTACTCGTAGCTTCTTCTTATGTTCCTTCCACCCGATTCTGTGTCCAGCCTCCGTTGTCTACTCCCAACCGTTTTCTTCCAAAGTAGACGCCGCAGGTTTTATACATTTGAAAAGGATGGGCTATAACCTGAATCAAGAAAGGAAGAACTGAGAAAGTTCCTGACCCCCCCCCTCCCCCATCCAGATCACTCCAGATAGGCAATAAAAACCTTGCAAATAAGAGCTACACTTGGGAGGTGAGAGCCATACGTAAAACATGAAGACATATTTCTACAAAAGGGAAAGTACTGTTTACACAGCTTTTTGAAAAGGATGACACATTGCTCCAATTCCAGTATTAGAAAAGCTAAATATTCTCACAGCTCTTTGAAGTTTCTCGGTTGAGGCTGAACAGTAGGGATGGACTCCAGTTCAGATATTGGTTGTGTAGGTATAACTAATGACTTTTTTTTTAAACAAGACAAATACTACACAACAGACCAAACTCTTCCTCAATGGGGGCTCAGAGAGAAGGTTTGTCAACTGGCTTTTCCTTTTAGCACTGAATATTTGGCTCTTAGCCAATTCTATACAATATCCACCACAGAATATTTGAATTCCCAGACTCTATTTAACAAGTTTTTTTTAAATAAATAAACTCATTGTCTCTATTTAAAGTTATTTCATCTCTTGTCCTATAAAATAATTTTTAAAAGTGACAGGATCTTATTATGCTGGTTTTGCCAGCTGCGATTCCCCACCCCCCCACCCCCTTCCTTTCTTTCAGAGTTTTTCTAAACAAACAGAATAGCAGAAGATTACTCGAAGAACCTTAAAAGAAAGTTAAACTCCACGGTTCTATGCATCAAATGGGAAGGGCGGAAAGAGATAGGCAAAGCATGGCTGTTACAGACATGTCTTCTAGGCTTGTCCTCCTGGCTGGGATATTCAATCATAAACAACAAAAAAAGACAGGTTCAGAAAGTCAATTAAACATTAATCTTTTTTAAAAAAGAAGGATTGTGTGCTTTTTTTTCTTTTTCTTTTACACATCCATCAGACATGGCAACTATGCCAGGTTGCTGAAAAAGGAAGCAGACAAGATCTACAGATGTCTTTCATCATTATTGCCATAAATAGTTATGTGTCTCTATAGCTATCTACTAGTTTAAACCTCAGATGTATGACAACGAACTGGAAATGCCAAGATAGCTACCACTATTGTTACAATTCAGGAAAGATTTACCAATTTATCTGACAGGTCTCTGTTTCCTTAGGCTGTGATGTTCAGTGATCCTTCCTCAATTTGAGGCCATCCAGATGTTCGGAGCTACAATTTTCATCATCTCTTACCAGTGACCATGGGAAAAATAAAGTCTCCAAGTCAAGCCTGACTCCTGGTGACTTCATGTATCTGTTAATGTGGTTTTCTTGGCAACAGTGCAGATATGCTATGCTGTTGTCATTTTCTGCTATTTCTTTCAGCTCCCTAGTTTAGCTTACAGTTCTGGAATTGCCAGATGATTTCCAAGTATTAACCATGTCTGTCCCTGCATTACCTTCTAAGCCCCAGTTGGGCTGCCACCCGCTAAAGTTTGCTCATGGGTGCTGAAGGCCAAAATATCTGCTCAGGGAGGGTTATTTGGTGAATACTAGAGACTCATGTCATTGATTTGGGGCAATTATTATTTTGTAGCCTTGATAAATCCACAAGCAGTTGTCACAATATAGGTAGCAGGTCTCTTCTTAGAAGATACCACTCTAATGGCAGAAAGTGAAGAAGAACTAAAGAGCCTCTTGTTGCGGGTGAAGAAGGAGAGTGCAAAACTTGAGTTGAAACTTAACATTAAGAAAACCAAGATCATGGCATCCGGCCCGCTCAATTCCTGGCAAATAGATGAGGAAGAAATGGAGGTAGTGACAGATTTTATTTTCCTGGGATCCAAGATCACTGCAGATGGGGACTGTGTTTTTGTTGTTAGCTGTGAAGTCGTATCCGACCCATTGCAACCCTATGGACAACGTTCCTCCAGGCCTTCCTGTCCTCTACCATCTTCTGGAGTCCATTTAAGCTCACGCCTACTGGTTGAGTGATTCCATCCAGCCACCTCATTCTCTGTCGTCTTCTTCTTCTATTGCCCTCAATCTTTCCCAGCATTAGGCTCTTCTCCAGTGAGTCCTTCCTTCTCATTAGGTGGCCAAAGTATTTGAGTTTTAGCTTCAGGATCTGGCCTTCTAAAGAGCAGTCAGGGTTGATCTCCTCTAGGACTGACCGGTTTGATCGCCTTGCAGTCCAAGGGACTCGCAGGAGTCTTCTCCAGCACCATAGTTCAAAGGCCTCAATTCTTTGGTGCTTATCCTTTTTTATGGTCCAACTTTCACTGCCATACATTGCAACTGGGAAGACCATAGCCTTGACTATACTAACTTTTGTTGACAGGGTGATATCTCTCCTTTTTAGTGTGCTGTCTAGATTTGCCATGGCTTTCCTCCCCAGGAGGAAGTGTCTTTTAATTTCTTGGCTACAGTCCCCATCTGCAGTGATCTTGGAGCCCAGGAAAATAAAATCTGTCACTACCTCCATTTCTTCCCCATCTATTTGCCAGGAATTAAGAGGTCCGGATGCCATGATCTTGGTTTTCTTAATGTTAAGTTTCAACCCAACTTTTGCACTCTCCTTCTTCACCCACAACAAGAGGCTCTTTAGTTCTTCTTCACTTTCTGCCATTAGAGTGGTATCATCTGCATATCTTAGGTTGTTGATATTTCTTCTGGCAATCTTAATTCCAACTTTTGATTCATCTAGCCCTGCCTTTCTCATGATGTGCTCTGCATATAAGTTAAATAGGCAGGGCGACAGTATGCAAAAGTATATGTATGTATGTATGTATATGTATGTATGTATATATGTATATATATGTAGATCTTTGGTCATTCGGGTTTTCCCCCACGTAGAATTGGAGGTATCAGGGCAAGGTTTCGACGAAATCTCATCCGTCATCCTCAGGCTGGTGGCTTCAGCTTCGTTCTTCTTCAGCTTCGTTCTCCCAGAAGAATGAAGCTGAAGCCACCAGCCTGAGGATGACGGATGAGATTTCATCGAAACGTTGCCCTGATACCTCCAATTCTACGTGGGAAAAAACCTGAAAGACCAAAGATCTACATACAAACACCCGCGAAAACCTCAGAAAACATGTATATATATGTATATATATGTATATATATAATTCATTATGGATGTTTTTTATTCAGGCAAAATGGCTTTTAATAAACTGGTTGAAAAGGATGAATGAATTTCAGCTGACCTTAAAAAAAATTGCTTTCAGCTATATATACCCAAAATGAATAAATGAAAACACATCCATGAACTTTCTTAAGATTGAAAAAAGTATTTGGGTTGCCAAGGTACAATATCGGCTTCTTTTTAATAATATGCACAATCACTGGAAGATTTTTTTTTTGCTACAAACTCTGCTGTAATTCATCTCTCCTTATTGTGAACTGCAACTCTTGAGAATACCAAATTGGGGAAAAAGCAGCATTAATCACGAAAGCTTTCATAATCTGTTGCAAAATTCTATACAAAGTTATTTGGGAGTAGGTGTGCTCATTGGGGTTTACTCTCTTTTAAAGCTGTTTAAGCTTACAACCTTACTCTGAAAAATGTGTTTCAAATATGCATAGAATTCATGGATAATGTCAACCTTCATATAAATTATTGTAACATTACAAGAACTCAGAATAGCTGTCCACCTTGTCTTTTATGTTCCAAAAATTGTTGAATTGTCGCTTCCAAAACATTGTTTTAAAGTTTTGTATATATTTTCTTTCAGGACAACAGCTAAGAGGCCACTGAGGGAGTGTTCATGTTAAAGACCTACTTAGTTGTATTAACAAACTGTTCTTATCTATGAAAAGAGAAAGTGTGTAACATTCTGAGATTTTATGCAAACTGTGAGTGTAATATCTGCTGCATAAATCAGTCTCATGGGGACATGTGCTTTTAATTTCCCTTATTTTTCAAAGCAATATTTAAGGTCTGCATTGTAGGAACTCCAACCTGAACTCAGCAAATTTGCTTCATAGGAGTCCTGACTCCTTAGTCTTCTCTATCCAGATTTTTCTATGTGAAGTCCATAGAGAGAAGGTTGTAACACATGTAAAAAACCTTGAAAACTTTAAAGTGTGCAGAGAATCAATGGATTATATCAACCCTAATATAATAATTGTAACACCACAAGGTTTCAAAACAGCTGTCCAACTTGTCTTTTATGGTTTTTGAATTGTGATTTCCAGGCATTCCTTTATAACTTAATAATAATAATAAAGTTGGAAGGGACCTTGGAGGTCATCTAGTCCAACCCCTTGCTCAGGCAGGAAACCCTATACCATTTTGAACAAATGGCTGTCCAGTCTCTTCTTAAAAACTTCCAGTGTTGGAGCATTCAGAGCTTCTGGAGGCAAGTTGTTCTACTGGTTAATTGGTCTAACTGTCAGGAAGTTTTTCCTTAGTTCCAGGTTGCTTCTCTCCTTGATTAGTTTCCATCCGTTGCTTCTTGTCCTGCCTTCAGGCGCTTTGGAAAATAGCTTGACTCCCTCTTCTTTGTGGCAGCCCCTGAGATATTGGAACACTGCTATCATGTCCCCCCTCATCCTTTTCTTCGTTAAACTAGACATACCCAATTCCAGCAACCGTTTCTTATATGTTTTAGCCTCCAGTCCCCCAATAATCTTTGTTGCTCTTCTTTGTACTCTTTCTAGAGTCCCAACATCTTTTTTACATCATGGTGACCAAAACTGGATGCAGTATTCCAAGTGTGGCCTTACTAAGGCATTGTAAAGTGGTATTAATACTTCACTTGATCTTGATTCTATCCCTCTGTTAATGCAGCCTAGCACTGTGTTGGCTTTTTTGGCAGTTGCAGCACACTGCTGGCTCATATTTAAGTGATTGTCCACTAGGACTCCGAGATCCCTCTCACAGTTACTACTATTGAGCAAGGTACCCCCTATACCATACCTGTGCATTTGGTTTTTCTTGCCTAAATGTAGAACCTTACTTTTTCACCATTGAATTTCATTTTGTTAGATAGCGCCCAGTGTTCAAGTCTGTCCAGATCCTCCTGTATCTTAAGCTTGTCTTCTGGAGTGTTGGCTGTTCCTGCCAGCTTGGTGTCGTCTGCAAATTTGATGAGTTCCCCATCTATCCCCTCGTCCAAATCATTGATGATGTTGAAGAGCACTGGGCCCAGAACAGAGCCCTGGGGCACCCCACTACACACTTCCCTCCATGTAGATGCGATTCCATTGAGGACCACACGCTGAGTACAGCCAGTCTTGTCCCAAAGGTGCTTTTCCAAGAGGCAATAGGACTTTCTTTGTTTTTCCTTGAAGACATTTTGCTTCTCATCCAAGAAGCTTCTTCAGTTCTGAAGAAGCTGAACTGAAGATGTTTCTTGGATGAGAAGTGAAGCATCTTCAAGGGAAAACAAAGGAAGTCCAGTTGCCTCTTGAAAAAGTACTTTTGGAACAACCATGACCTGGATGACTGAGAATCTCCATAGACATCTTCATAACTTTATAAATCTGCCTCCCCCTGTGTCTAATAATAGAGCTAACTCTGAGTGAGAATTGTAGAAGGACCTTGCATAACTTTTAGAGAAGTAGACTGCGTAGCTTCTAACTGCATTCAAAATGTTGCTATTGTTTTGTTTATTGAAAATAAACCTGTTGTGAAAACCAAAGGGCATTTATATACACAAAGGGCATTTATATACACAAATCTATGAGTAAAACAGGCTGCCTACCTAATTATATATATCTATGATAGATATGTTGTCATCACTTGATTTGCAACAATTAATAATCCACAGCATGATCTTGACTCAGATCCATGCATCTCTAGAGAAGGACAAGACTTTCTCTTAAAAACCAGGTAAACATGTACAGTATACCCAGCAGTCTCTGAAATAGGGATAAGACAATTTCCTAAATTAGGCAAAAAAAGCCGAGATCAAGTCCTGTCCCAATTTAGTATACCAATTCATAAATCCAACAGAAAAGAATCCGAAGTCATTGTTAACTAATAATGCAATAACGTATCAGACTTAACAACACATGATTAGCAGCAGCTCTAACCTTTGAAGACACTTATAGGATAATTCTTGGACTCCAGTCAAGTAGCTTTTTCTCATCATTAGCCATCTGAAGTCATTTATAATTTAGTCAATGAGCATTTCTAAAGATGGGAATAGCCACCAAGGACAAATATTCAGATTGACTAATTGGGATCTCAGATAAGTCATCAGGTGTCTTCTAGCTGATTCCTACAGAACCTGTTTGGTGTAGTGGTAATCATAAGAAAATGATCTAGAATGTGAATTCATGAAGGTTTCACTTGGTTTATGTCTTTTGTTTAGAGAAATAGTCTAGCAAGCAAGGAATACGAACCTGGATCCATACATGTACCTTTTCTTTAGAGCAGGGGTGTCAAACTCAATTTCATTGAGGGCCGCATCAGCATTGCGGTTGCCCTCAGGGGGGCGGGCGGGTATGGCCAGGGTGGGCGTGGCCTACTGGGCGGGCGTGGCTAGAGTGCATATGGCCTTCTGGGTGGGCGTGGCCAGCTCTACATCATTCGCCTATGGGGGCCTGGGCAGGAGTGGGACAGATCTGAGGGTCTCTGGCAGAAGGAGGGTCTCTGGGCCAGGGCCAAGGCAGTGGGGGCTGTTCCCTCATTGTTTCCAGGATGGCTTCGCGGGCCACATGAAACCACTTCGCGGGCTGGATCCAGCCCTCGGGCCTTGTGTTTGACATGTCTGCTTTAGAGCAAACTAGATCTTTCCTCCAAAAATATCTGAAGTGGAATGAATATTCTCTAATAATGCACTACCAATTTTAAGGATTCATTGATTAATAGGCAGCAGGCTAAATTTTAATTAATTTAGGATACCAAAACAATTTTGAGCAAGCCCTACCTCCATCTTGCAACAATACAGTCAGTCTTGCCTTCCAGATATCTTGGGATTTGGCTTCCATATTGCATAGCTGGGAATTATGGGAATTGAAGTCCAAGACAATTGGAGAGTACTAGGTTGAGAAGATTAACAAAGAGTCAGAGTGCTTTTGTTTTGATTCCACTTTGGTTTCCTAACAACTAGCAAATTCCACAATACCCAAAGCTAGAAGGACATTTCCTCCCATGTATAACAGAAAAACCAGAGCTATTTAATTCTATTTAATTCTAATTTTGAGGGTAAGCAGATATTATTTTCAGGGAATTGGTTTCTTAAGATTCCTCAGCCTTCTCAATGACTGGAAAACCATGACAAATCATATTTATGATGGGAAGAAAATCAACATTTCATTTTATAGCTTCATAACGTAATCTTGCATCCCACAAAACAACATATCAGTGCAATGCAGCATGCCAACTTTTGATTGTAATCGGTTGTAAACCAAAAAAAGAGACACTTGCAAAGTGGTTGTTCTGGGTGAATGATTCTCCAATTATGCATAACTTTTCAACAATATTTAATTTTTCCACTTTAATTGCACAGAAGTTGACACAAGTGGGGAATATTATATCTAGTCATTTTGTCTGCTATTGATTGTTACTTTGCTAACGTGCCAAGCATTAAATATGAAAGAGCAGTATAAAAAAATCACTGCTTTTTTTTAAAAGAAACCATAAACCTAATCCAGAGAGTGCAATAATTTATAGGCACATGTTCCAGTTTTTGTATAAAATATTTCATAGGAAAAGATGGAAAATGAAAAGAAAATAAATATATAGCATACTTTAGGGCTGTGGGCAATCTAAGCCTGCCAAAAAAATCCAAATTCTTTATCAAAGAAACACAAATTCTCTGACCAGAATGAATTGTTCAAATTAAACCTTATCATTGCATATTTAATTTGAATGTCTTTTCCTCCTGCTTCTAAGATTGAAGTTTTGCAAAGGTTTTAACATTAGTTCTCCTTTGACATCAAAGATGTCAACATGCATATCATTGAAAAACAGTACAGATACACATATATAAAGTACTGTTTTATTAACTAAGAATTAGCTTTCAGTTCAAATTCTCACTGTGTACCTAAAAAGAACAATAATAAAATAATAATAATAATAATAATAATAATAATAATAATAATAATAATAGTCATTGTAATGATGATAATAATAATTTCATTTATATACATCTTTTCCAATAAAAAATAAGCACAATCAAAATTCAGCATTAATGTACAAATAGCCGGCATAATTTTTTGGGGGAGGCAAGATCACTTTTGATATTTTATTTATTTATTTTATTTATTTTTATTCCATTTATATCCCGCCCTTCTCCGAAGACTCAGGGCGGCTTACAAGCTTAGCAGTAGCCTTCATTCTATGTATATGCCTGCATATTAGGGCTTTCACACACACACACCCCAAGCGGCATTATTACAAAGTCAGCTTAATTGCCCCCAACAATCTGGGTCCTCATTTTACCTACCTCGGAAGGATGGAAGGCTGAGTCAACCTTGAGCCTGGTGGGATGCGAACCTGCACTAATTGCAGGCAGCTGGTGTTACTTAAGGAGGCATTAGCCCACTGCTCCACCAAGGCTCTATTTGAATAGCTTCATTTGAATACAGGTAATCCTTAACTTATAACCATTCATTTAGTGACAGATTGAAATTGCAATGGCCCTGAAAAAAGTGTCTTATGACCATTTTTCACAGTTAGGACTGTGGCAGCACCCCTAGTCACTGATCAAAATTCAGATGCTTGGCAACTGGTATGTATTTATGACAGTTGCCATGTCCTAGAGCAGGGGTCTTCAAACTTGGCCCTTTTATGACTTGTGGACTTCAACTCCCAACTCAGCAAAGCTGGCTGAGGAATTCTGGGAGTTGAAGTCCACAAGTCATAAAAGGGCCAAGTTTGAAGACCCCTGTCCTAGAGTCATGTGATCATGTTTTGTGTCCTTCTGACATGCAAAGTCAATGGGGAAGCCAGATTCATTTTACAACTGTGTTACTAACTTAACAACTGCAGTGATTCACTCGACAATTGGGGCAAGAAAGGTTGTAAAATGGGGCAAAATTGATTGAACCACTGCCTTGCTTAGCAATGGAAATGTTTGGCTCAGTTGTGGTTGTGAGGAATGCCTGTTATGCCAGATGGCACAACGAGAAATTAATTTTCGTACCACGTGCACTAAAAAGTTTTGAAGGTCTTCTGAGACTTTGAAGGACTGCATATGGGCCAGGAGTTCAGTTTTGTATAATTTTGCTATAGAAGAATAAAAAAAAAATCAGATGAGAAAAGGTAAAAAGTTAGCTGCCTTTTCCATTTCCACTTTGAGTTTAGCAACAAACGTTTCCGACATTTCAAGAAGAATCTCACAAAGAGAAAATCGTCCTCAGCCATCTTTCAATTCATTTTTTAAAAAATCTTTTCAAAGAGATTTAAAGCCCATGAAAATTGTGATGTAATCAAAAAGAGACCATTGTGGGAAATGACAGAAAAGTGATCACATCACAGAGAAGCTGCAGAGCCTCCATGGATGTCAATGGAAAGGATATTAAAGTGGTAAATGATTACATTAACCAAGTTTTAAAAAGTCCCTGAAGGTTTCCGTGACTTTTAAAAAACTTATTACGTTCACAATATCAGTTTTTGCCTGTTGATTAATTTCCTTTTTACTGAATATCCCGACACCCACTTTCTCTTCCCTCAGCTTTGACCCAGCTTACTTAATTCATGCTGCGAATTATATTAAGATATATTAGCATCATTTTGTAGGAGAGGGTAGATATTTGGAATGAATCTGATATGTCCAGCCCTATATAACTGCTCTTCGTTGGAACTCTGCTTCCAAGGCTAAGGGACAGATAGGATTGATCAGACCTAATAGGAACTGACATCACACAAGTTCCCCTGCAGAGATTTGCCAACCACAGCTGCGACGGCCAAACCCCGGCTAATTCCAGGCCCAGCCACGTTTGAGCAGGGATGTCCAATTCTATCAAATACTATGGCTGTGAAATGATGAGCTAATCCAGGGATGGCAAACTTCTGATTTTTTTCACCCTAGGGTTCTCTTTTCTTTGGGTTTGATGCAGTCTGGTGGCTGAAATTGATTTGGCCACATAATAAATCTCCAGGGAACAATAAGGGTTTCATATTAAAATTTGGGGTTATGAAATGATATATTTATTTTATTTATTTTTATTTATTTTATTACATTTATATACCGCCCTTTCCCGGAGGACTCAGGGCGGTTTACAGGGTAATTAAAAACCAAAAATACAAAAGTTAAAAACCAAGTTTAAAAAAGATTAAATTTATCCCTGTATAAATAAAACCCCAATTAAAATAAATTAATCCTCAGCCTGGGCCAGAGAGCTCGAAGAGCCAGGTCTTCAGGCCCCGGCGGAATGAACGGAGGTCGGGGGCAATGAACGGAGGTCGGAGGTTTATGTGTTATAGAAGAAACATATTCAGATATAATAATCAATATAGACACCCCTTCCCTTCCCTTCCCTTCCCTTCCCTTCCCTTCCCTTCCCTTCCTCCTCTCCTCTCCTCTCCTCTCCTTCCCCTTCCCCTTCCCCTTCCCCTTCCCCTTCCCCTTCCCCTTCCCTTCTCCATCCATGTACTCCCTGTGTGAAAACACACAGGAAAGGGAGCTGGCAAAAACAAAAATATTTTTTTAATCAAAACAAAACAAATTCATTGGAATTGAATTTTGACTGGGAGTCATGCTTCATTGTTCTTGCAACAGATTCATCAATACCAATGAGAATTAAACCCTTAGAAGGATATATAAATATTTCTGTGGAACTGTACATGTTGGGCCCTCTTGAAAAATCTCCAGGTTGGCTCTCTCTATCTTTGGATTAGCTGAATTTAGTTGCCAGATGCAAAGTGGGTGGAGCATTTCCATTTATGTTCCCCTGAATGCAGGTGGTGTTTTGATAAACAATGGTTTGAATAGGTTTATCTGATTAAATCTAGTTAAAACCTTTTCACAAGGCAGTCTAATAGTCTCTGATCAGAAGTAAATCCCAGTGATTTCAAGATAAACCATGTAGACCAGAGAATCTCATATGAGGCTCATGGGGTGCATATGGTCTACTAGCATAATTTTTGTGGTCCCAGTGTGTTTAAGACCTCCAACTTAGCCCGTTTTCCATTGGTTACAATCAGGGTGTTCACAGGATGTCTTAAGGATGTCTTAAGCTTTGGAAAGATTTGAGAGGACAAATCTTTCAAAACATAATTACCACAGAATAGGCCTTCTTGTCCTCATCGTCATCTATTCACTGATGTATGAAGGTAATATTACTGGTGATTTATCTGCTACATATATATTTCTTCTTTGTATTCCTGCCCTATTTGTGCTCTTTTTTCCTTATCACTTCCTGAGTGTTATTCTCAGAACTGTGAACATAATATTGTTGTTTAAACTGAGTCCTTTCATATTATATACAAGCTTATGTTGTCAAACAATAGCTGTAGTTTGCAGGAAGATCTGTACTATGATTTTTTTATTGTATTATTATAAGATATAAATTATATTATTTTGATACATTGATACACACACACACACACACATGGAGTATTGACTGGAAATTGTTAACATTCTAATATTTAGATAACTTAGACCTTTAAAGTAAAAGAAAAAGAAGTGTATCAGTGTTAACTATGATTTGAAATGTTAATTAATGAACCTAGAATTGCTTCAATTTTACATCCAAAATGGAATATAGCATTAATAAACAACTGTAGATTACATAAACTATTATTGTACAATTAAGGTTTCTGCCTTAAGCCAAATACTTACATTTTTCCCCTTTTCAATTTATCTGATTCTCCAAGATTGCCTGGATAGGTTCCTGCAGTTTTCCTGGCAAGATTTTTTCAGAAGTGGTTTGTACTTGCCTCTTTACTAGAGAATGGCTGGCCTGAGGTCACCCAGCTGGCTATGTGCCCAAGGCAGGACTAGAATTCCCAGTGCCCTGGGTTCTAGCCTGGTGCCTTAATCACTTCACTGAACTGGCTCTTGAATACTTATTACTAAGGAATTATATACTTATGAATTATGAAACTGATAGCAGAAGAAAAGTAGATGCATTCCTACCTTAGAAACAGCCCTTTCCCATTTAAGTGGCTTCTTATAAAGTTCTCTAAACCTCGGATTAATTTTCTGAATGAATCTGACACCTCCAGTCTAGACTAACCTCTCTTGACCTTGCTTTGTTGTAATAAAAGAACCACTTTGGCATGAGGGCTAAGGCGCCAGGCTAAACACTGGGAAAGTGTGAATTCTAGTCTTGCCTTGGCATGAAACCAACTGGGTGACTTGGGCCAGCTTCTTTTTCTCAGCCCTAGGATAAAGGTAAGAGGAAACCACTTCTGAAAATGCAAAGATTAGTCTAGGCAATAGTCAACATTGACTTGAGGGCACAAAGTAACAATAATTAATTGCAAACCACCCAGAGAGCTTTGAATATGAGAGGTTTTTAAACATTTAAGAAAATAAATAAAAATAAATCCACAGAGGTTGCTTTTGTGCCACACTGCTGTAAAATGTCTTCTACGTAGCTATGGGAATTTAAGAGAAGGATCAGCAACTCGGTCCTTATTTCTAGATTTCACAGTGGCTGTGAAGTTTTCATATAGCAGAAGTTACTTCTCTAATCTATGCAATTTAGCCCAGTGCATGTAAGCTGGACCATAAAAAAGGCCGAGCGCCAAAGAATTGAGGCCTTTGAACGCTGGTGCTGGAGAAGACTCCTGCGAGTCCCTTGGACTGCAAGGCAATCAAACCGGTCAGTCCTAGAGGAGATCAACCCTGACTGCTCTTTAGAAGGCCAGATCCTGAAGCTAAAACTCAAATACTTTGGCCACCTAATGAGAAGGAAGGAGTCACTGGAGAAGAACCTAATGCTGGGAAAGATTGAGGGCAATAGAAGAATGGAACGACAGAGAATGAGGTGGCTGGATGGAGTCACTGAAGCAGTAGGCATGAGCTTAAATGGACTCCAGAAGATGGTAGAGGACAGGAAGGCTTGGAGAAACGTTGTCCATAGGGTCACGATGGGTCAGACATGACTTTGCAGCTAACAACAAATGCATTCTGTAGCATGATTCTTTATTTTTTCTATTTCATTTTCTTGAATTTATAAATTCTTTGTGCGCAGCCATTCCTACATTTCTTACTGGATAAGCATGTTGTAAGATTCAGAGAACTGCTCATTTTAAAGAGAAGGGCTCTTGTTGGGTTGAAAATGCAGTCTGTGTTAACCTAGCATTAAAATGCAAGGTGAACAAAATTCTCCCCCTCTTCACTGGCAACCAGCAACACAATGTGATTTTCAGCCTGGTAAACAGGTGGTGTGCATGTGCTGTTTTCAGTGTGGACGTGCTGAAAACAGACCATTTGACTTCTGCCCTGCTGGTTGCTTTTGCTGAAATTTAAATTGCAAATTACATGCTTTCCTAATGCTGTCTCTTATAAATCTAAATTAATTTATGATCTCTCCCTCTCCTCGTTTGCTAATAACACTTGTTCAAAAAAAGCTTACGTTACCAATCATTAGAAAAGGCCATTAATTCTTGCTCTGTTAATATTGCACAAGAGAGTAAATCTTTCTCCAGATCATCCACTGAAGGAAGGGATAGGCTTAGATTTGTAGAGATCTTTCCCACTTTACTGGCTTGGACTATCAATTATTATGCCTGTCTATGTGCCAGGGCACAGTGCAAACAGACCAAGCTACACATCGAAAGCTAAAACCTTAACTCTTAGGATTTACTAGGGCAAATCTCACAAAGCCATTAAGCATGCCAAATTCTTGCACGAAACTACCCCATCTGGCAAACATTTCAGGCTTTCTTTCATCCTTCTAGCATGTGAAATGCGGGTGATACCGTATTTTTTACAGAGGTATCCAAGCCATCATATGAGGTTATCAGATGATGCCTAGAGAGGGCCATGATTATGCTGCTCATCTTAAGGAAATTACAGGTGGTCCTTGACTTACAACCATTCATTTAGTGATTGTTCGAAGTTACAACATGCTGAAAAAAGTGGCTTACAGCTGATCAATACACTTATGGCTAGTGCAGCATCCTCATGGTTATGCGGTTGTGATTTGAGTGCTTGGCAAGTTGCTTGTACTTTATTTGCAAGGCTACAGCTTCCTGGGGCTACATGGTCACCGTCTACAACTTTCCTGGTTGGCTATGTCAATGGGAGTCAATGGGAGTAGCAAGACTTGCTTAACAAATGCAGGATTCATTTAATGACTGCAGCAAAAAAATGTTAAAAAAATCAGGCATGGTCATGTGATGACTTACCTAATGACCTCATTGCTTAGTGATGGAAGTTCCAGTCCTAGCTACAGCTGCAAGTTGAGCACTACCTGCATATTGCTCCTCTTAACATCCATCCATCCTTAAGACAAAAGCTAGGTTGAGAGATTTTGCCTGCCAACTTAAAATTATTCCCAGTTCGTTTCTTTAGCCTTTTTCAGCTCTCCAACTCAAGGAAACAGTGGCAGATCCTAACGGATTTGACACATCTCAAAGCTGACTTAGAATCAGGACAGAAAATATTATTTAATATTAAAAATACTGTTTAGGTACTTAAATAGTCAATGTGATTGTTTCTTTCCCTTTAGGGTACATACACAATAGTATTTTTTCTCCTTTGTACATTTCCCCCCTCTTTGCTGCCAAATGAAATCCAGCACGGAAATCTCTCAAAGATGTTGAGACTCTAGAAAGAGTACAGAGAAGAGCAACAAAGATGATTAGGGGACTGGAGGCTAAAACATATAAGGAATGGCTGCTGGAATTGGGTGTCTAGTTTAATGAAGAAAAGGACGAGGGGGGACATAATAGCAGTGTTCCAATATCTCAGGGGTTCCCACAAAGAAGAGGGAGTCAGGCTATTCTCCAAATCACCAGAAGGCAGGACAAGAAGCAACGGATGGAAACTAACTAAAGAGAGAAGCAACCTAGAACTAAGGAGAAATTTCCTGACAGTTAGAACAATTAACCAGTGGAACAACCTGCCTCCAGAAGCTGTGAATGCTCCAACACTGGAAGTTTTTAAGAAGAGACTGGACAGCCATTTGTCCAAAATGGTATAGGGTTTCCTGCCTGAGCAGGGGGTTGGACTAGATGACCTCCAAGGTCCCTTCCAACTTTATTATTATTATTATAAGCTGCAGACAAGTAGGAAATTCAAAGTATTACCATGGTATATATTCTCCCTGTAATCGTCTTGATGGCAAAGACCAGGCACACTGATGCCATAGAATCAACAACTGGTATAATAAAAAGTTCTAACAAACTTAAAAGATAAGGCTAGAATAAGGATTACCATTGGTTTGAAAGTTTAAGTTCAGGCCTTTTGCACTGATATCTGTTTTCTCTGTCTCCAATTTTAAAAAAGAAATGAGAAGTTAATATACCTGCTTTGCAACTGGCTGTGCTTGTCTGGCATTGCATACACAGATGCTGTGTAATTTCTTGTGCTAGAACATTGGCTTAAAGTAAAAGATATCTTGCTAACTGATTCATTCCAGTAAAGTACTTAAGTCTGGCCATAAAGTCAATAATGTGCTTTGCTTGCCTAGTGGCCAAATTTATTGACCTCTATCACATTACATCATGTTATACACGTGACAATGAAAGCCAGGATTTTTTTGTATGTGTCAGTACTATCTCAATCCCATTCTTTACTCATAAGACAAAACCTAAAGTGATGCATTTTACTATCATCTTCTCCACATTGGTGCGTCCAAGGATATTGGAATTAAAATGGCTGGGAATTCTAGAACTGTAAGTTTTAATTCATGTGGACAGTGTACCTTGCAACAAAGATTGAGTGTGTATTAAATGACTAGATGTGTCCAGTGGTAGCCTTTTCTGGCAGAATGGACTTGGGCCACTCACCTGGTATTCATTGATTCCTTACTACTTTTGATAGTTCTTCAGGTTAGGAATGGGGAGACTATGAATTATAGTCCTGTCTTAGATACCAAGGAACCTGATAACTTGGGGCCAGTCACTCTCTCTCAGCCATAGGAAGAATGCAATGGCAAATGACTTCTGAAAAACCTTGCCAATAAAATGGGACTAGTACAGGCAATTGCTAGGAATCAAAAACTGACTTGAAGACACCTGTTCTGCTTATATTTAGTAAAATAGTTGCACAGGGAAGTTTTTGATGCTTTTGAACTTTTGTATTAGATATGACTCCTGAAAATACTGTAGGTAGCCAAGAAAATAAGCAAATGGATCATCAAAAGGAATTCCCTTTTAAGGAGATGGAATGTTGAAATAATTCAGGGTGAGGTGATGTCCCTGATTGAAGATGAAATATTGAGGCTTCTCTATCTTGCAACTTCTTTGTTAAGACTGTTCTTCAGCTGAAATATGAGCTGGTCTATTCTTTGGCTAGGATGGGACTGCGATAGGCTTTTCTAGAGACAATGAGGGTCAATTTGGATCTGACAGGATTGGGCAAAGAGAGGAACTGGGTTTGATCCTGGTTACGTCCACAGTTTTCTCCACTGCAACTAAGAATTACAGGAGAGCCGCTTCTATTTCAAAGATTAGCAGGCTAGTTTAGGAAGCATAGAGTGGAAAGCCATAAGAGCAGAGCTTTTTAATACTGCCTTCTATCTCTCAGTTTTTGTCTCCTGGTTGGGCCATCTCATTCTGCTCAACTGCAGGGCCAGTTCTGATTACAGACGTACATATGATGGGACTTCATATCTTCCATCAACATATCGGATATTCTCCTATCGTCACCATGGGGTGTGGGAACTGGGAAAAGCACAGATATAGTGGGATGACCATGAGGAAGGACATGGTCTGACTTAATGAGCATGGGAAAGATTTTGGATGCTTAGTATTCTGGAATATTGATTTTCTTATTATATACGATCCTTTCCTTAGCTGTTGCCATGTGCTAACTAAATAGGCACATTCTATTTTTAGAGGGGGTGTGTGCTCACTTCTGGAGTTGGTTGATGAGGTGAGAAAAAGATTTCAACCCGTTGCCATCCATTCTCCTTGGCTGTAGTTTTTATGCAGCTTTTAACAGTTTTAAGTGTTTTTACATTTATCTTTTTACTATTTGCAAGCTGCCCAAAGTTGCCTTATCAATCGGGTGGACAGCATATAAATTTAATAAATAAATAGATTTAATAAATAGTACAAATTTGACAGCATACTTAAGATACTAAAGCAGAATAAAACCAATACATAAATAAAATAGACAACAAGAATAACAACCAAAAGAATGCCATATACGTATATGAAATGCGAGAGTTGCTGTTTAGAGACTGCTATTTGTATCATTAGATGAGGGGCAAAATCATTTTTGGGGATCTGTAGCTGCCCCATTAGCTGTAGCTCAGGGTCTTCCTCACATAATCTGGCTTGCATTCATAGCCTCAACAGTCTCTCTAAGCTGCTAAATAAATTGCTTCAGAAGAATACATTAGCATGGTTTAAAAGGGTGTGCTTTTATTTTCTTTCCTCCCCTTTCTTTTTTGAATCTGCCATAACTCTTGGGAAGATAAATGTAAAAGGGTTAATTGATCAGACCTTTTAAAAGGTGGGATAAGCACTCGCTGGCATCAGCAGTTTGAAGACAGCCACGTTTTGCCACAAACAACTGCAGCAAAACAGAGATGTTTTTCTCTCCTTATCTTCTCGAGGAGCAGTGAAACTAATGGACACAATCTACAGAAGCTTAGGCATGTTTCTGTGCCCAAAGGGAGTATTCAGCGCCATCCAATTTAGTGAATTGGGTGGGTCTGTTTTCTATCTTTTAAGTGTGCAGAGCCCTGCTGAAATTGCATTAGATGGCCTGATGCTATCCTTAATAATGACACTAAGACAGGACTTTGGGACAGGAATTAAGGGTCCTACCCAGCAAAAGCACCTCCCAAGTACAGCCAAGTTAACTTACTACACTTTGAATGAGCTAAACAACATATGCTATCTTCTGAAGAGAGCTTCTGATAAGACTATTAAATCAAGAGTCTAAGATTACTTGCGCTCTTTCTAAGCCAATGTTTTTCAGGTAGGCCTGGCTCAACTTGGAGAATTAGAAAATGAAGTTCCCAATAAATACAATATTAAAAAAAAAAGTTTGGGTGTCAACCCCTTCTTAATTCCATTGACACTGTAATGTGTTCCTGGATTGAATCTAGGGTAGGTTGTGATGTGATTCAACTCAAGCTTGTTCCTAATTTCTTTGCCCCTTTTTCTGGCTTCTCTGCTGGAATATGTTGGCCAGTAGGGCAATTCGTTTAGAAGATCTGGAAGTAATTTTTCTCCTGGAAGTATACCAAGAAATGTTTTCTGCCTATAGAAAGGGATTTCTGCCAGCAAAAGTGCTTTCTTTTGGCAGAAATGGCTTGTGCCTGATTTTTACTCCTTCCAGCCAACACATCTTTGAATTTAGATGACATTGTAAGTATAAATAGAATAGCAGCTTTGAAATATACCTAGGATATGTATATAGCCCATTCCTTTAAAGGGGAAATTGAGCATCCCTAACTAGCTCGGGATGCTGCCTACTCAGAATAGCTCAGGACTGACAAGGAATCAGAGCAGTGTTTCTCAACCTTAGCAACTTTAACATGGGTGGATTTTAATTCCCAGAATCTCTTAGCAGGGCAAACCGGCAGGGAAATTCTGGGAGTTGAAGTCTACCCAACATAAACTTGCCAAGGTTGAGGAACACTGAGTTTCTCAATGTCATCTACCATCGATAATCTACAGGATTATAGGAGCAGTACATCCCACTGGACATCTACCATTGGGGTTCAGTGAAAGGAGAGAAAAATTATTTTATACCCTATTTGTGATCATCAAAAAAGTTTATATGAGAGAAAAAGGATACTGTACTAATTTGATCATTGATTTGATCTAGCACACTAAACCAGTGGAATCTTTTAAAATTACGATGGTAGCTCATTTGACTATTGATATTAAATAGAGGTTATCCAACTGATGGTGCAATTCAAACGATCTAATAATGACACAGAAATGGGTGGATTTTAAGTAAGATACCATTTAAGCAATTGACTGCTAGACATTTGGTTGACCAACCTACTTAAATAGTAAAATGTCAATATCATATGATCATGACAATGAATGATCACAGTCCATTCCAATCAACGTGGAACAAATTCTACATGGGCCCCCAAAGACTTGTAGAACTGCAAAATTACTTTGTAAAACTGAGGGCTTGAGTTCCAGATGGGAAACTGATCAATCCACTTTCAAAATCTGTAACAATGGTACAGAATTGTGTCTTCTGTCCATACATTGATAGGAGTATGACAATTTAAAAACAAGTCATAGTACCGCCCTGTTTTTTGGATACATTATCTTCTATTAGTTCAATAGGCAACAAAACTACCTAAACTTACTGATGTAATAAAGAACACAATGTGTGTGTGAAAAATGGCGAATTCCTTTTAATTTTGTTATTTAGAATGCATTCCTGTATTTAGATATTCCTGTATTTAGAACTCCCTAAATGTACCTGAACTCCCTCTTTTGTACCTGGCTGCATTTTAGTTTTTGAAGAAAGTCAATATGAGAAGTTTGATTCATCCCCTCCTTCCTTCCTTCCTTCCTTCCTTCCTTCCTTCCTTCCTTCCTTCCTTCCTTCCTTCCTTCCTTCCTTCCTTCCTTCCTTCCTTCCAATATAACTTTAACCATGTTTTATACACCCAAGCATGTCAGCACAATATGTAATTAATCCACACCCACAATTTAGATACACTATGGATCACTGCATTGAGTCAGTCCTAGATATAGGTAAGCCACAAGCAGAATAAAATTCTAGACTGAAAAAAAGTTTATGAGGTAAACTAGGAGATGATTGTGCTGGGGATCTGCTTTTGAAATATGCGAATCTTAACTTTGTGCAAACTTAATATTTACTTTGGATAGTTGGTTTATGTAACCTGCAGATGTGAGTTTTTAAATTTCAAGACAGGGGTGTTTCTATTCAGAAAGCTGAATTACTTCTTGCTGTGAAAAAAAAGATATTGATTGCAGGAAATGAAGACAACAGCCTGCTCAAGACTTGAGCTTCATTCATGAAAAGCAATGCATTTGTCAGAGAGCAACCTTGGTGAATCTGAAGTTGTTTTCTCCTTTCGCTAATTAAGCTTCCTTTAGAGATGGGCTCTCCAAGTTGGAGAATGGCCTCCTTGTGTCTGAAATTGAATTCCTAAATTCCTCTCCTTGTCTATACATCAAAGGGAGGTATATTGAGCTGTCCGAGACACCAATTACGTTAACCGGGAGCTATTCAGGACCTTCCATTGTAATTTATTGCCAAGGAAAGAAGTTTTCAGTCCCAAACTAGACAGGAAGCTGGCTCTTTGCCCAGTTATCCAAACCAATCGAGAGAAAGTATTAAAACAAAGGGCAGATTAACAGAGTAGATTAGTGTCCTAACATTTTAATTTTGATGACCTGGACAACTGTCATATTACAGGACCAAAATGCTTCAAATGCAATGTCCATTAGAGGTCATCTGTGAAAGTGGAATCAAATGCATGGGCTGAAGTCAAAGTTCATAATGTAATGTATCAGTAATAATTAAGTGGTTTCGGTCAATAAGAATCATTGGACTGAAAATTCTTTTAGATACAACAGTGGATCAGGGAATCATAAGAAGAATTAAAATTGCTAGGGAGTGAATATTAGACTTTGTATTAGTAGTTCTGAGCTATTTGTTTCCTTAAAAAAGGAAATAACTTTAACTCTTATCCCACCAAGACTTCCAAGGCATCACAGAGGCCCTTTAGAAAAACATGGAGGCCTTTTGATCTCAATTGGCAGGAATATCCACACAACATATTATGAAGTCCAATGATTAATATGACATTAATTTTTATATTCATTACATTTTGTGTATTAATTATTGCATTAGCTTGCTAGCATTACTCTTTGTGCACCACCTAGAGTCTTTTAAGTTTGAAGGAGGATTAAAATGTTTACAGTTAATTAGATGAGAAAATAATGTGCAGAGAACTAAGTTGATCAGCTAGATATATGAACCACTTTTCACAATTTTAAACAGCATGCCATAGGAGAACCCTGTACATTCAAAAGGAAGCCGTCTTAGGTTTAGTGGATTTAATTTGATAGAATTAAGATGTCTGTATGATTTTGCCTGGTTTAATTCATGTTTTTGCCAATTTAACAGCAACATATTTTAATTTATTAAAATTTAATTAAAGCATAAGCAATACCATCTAAAGCCAACCAATGAGGCTGACAATTAAGAATATAATCTTATCCCTGAGATTTTTTTTACTGCGCTGTGTTCTTCCAGGATAAACACAAGAAAGAAATGTAGGATTTAGATGAACCACGGTGGCAAAGGGGTTAGAATACAGTATTGCAGGCTGACTCTGCTCATTGCCAGGAGTTTGATCCTGACCAGCTCAAGGTTGATTCGGCCTTCCCTCCTTCTGAGATTGGTAAAATGAGGAACCAGATTGTTGGGGGCAATATGCTGACTCTGTAAACTGCTTAGAGAGGGCTGTAAAGCACTATGAAGTGGTATATAAGTCTAAGTGCTATTGCTGAGTTCTATATGCATTTCTAAGCTGTGGGATCCCACCCCAATGTAAAGTGTCAGAGTCCTTACCAGCCCTGGTTCCACAAATGATAAATGATGGTCAACAAGGTAGCTGGCTAGGCAGGAACGTTCTGACCTGTGTTTATTGATGGCAATTAACAGCAAATAAAGTCAGCACTGGGAGTGACTTGCTCTCAGTGCCTTATATACAGGCAATCCCCTTAGCTCCACCTCCCATCCAACCAGGCAGCATCCAGCATCCATCCCTAAAACCTGCATAGCTGGCCTCCACCTCCCCCCCTCCAGCGTTGCCTCCAGCAGTCAGCATGCAGCTGGTAGCCTCAGCTGCTCAGAGGTCAGGCAGAGGGATTCCCAGGCAAAGGGGAATTCCCCTCCCTGTCCCTTCCCTGAAGTGGCAAGCCCACAGGGCTTGACAGGCGGCCCCTCTACCAGGGCTCCACCTGGAAAATAAGGAGAAACATATGATTAATCACCCGCTGTGGCGGACAGTTCAGGCCTCCAAGCAGGCCCATTTTGTACCATGTAAGAGGTTACCGTCTGCGTGGAAACTCACTAAGATGTTCATCACGCAGGTATACTGCCTGCACAGGGTGCCCTGGCAGATAATCTCGGATGGGGGGGTGCAATTTACAGCCCGCTTCTGGTGTGAGGTCATCCGTTCCATCGGGTCATCTCAGGGACTCAGCTCGGTATACCACCCCAGTACCAACGGGGCAGCAGAATGGGCCAACGCGATGGTGGAGGAAGAGATATAAATGTACATTATCAATGGATCAACCAGCATTCCATACTGGGTTGAAAAGTGTTTTCTGAAGCAATGTTCTCTTCTATACAATTAATAAGAAACCAAGAAGTATGTAAGAAGTTGGTTTTCTCACCACCTGTGATCTCTCTTTTTACAAGAAATGGCAGGACAATTCATGAAAATTACTATACTCTATCAAGCCATGGTTCTGCTTTCTACTCGCTGATCTTTCTGGCTTGTGCCCATTTTCTCCCTGGGTGTTTGGTGTATGATTGGGAGAGGGAGGGGGAGATTCAAGGCTCAGTGAAATATGTAATTTGTTTTGTTTTAAACTAACACAAAATACTCAATGAGAGCTATGGAAACAAGTATTCCAGCTATTGCATGCACTCTCTGTTGTGTAGTCAGTTCATTACAGGCAATAAGTGAGATGAAGGTTCCAAACAGTAACATGCTTTATTGCAGTCAAACAGAATAGAACTGAAACAGTGGCTGCTGTGCAGCTATTTATACGGTTGGCCACTAGGCAGTGGCTAATTGATTTGAAGGAAGCTATTCCTGCCCCAAATCTACCAATGATAGTCCTGGAGACAACAAGTCTGGCTTAGTCAGTAGCTGTTACACATACACACCAATGAGCAACCGTTAATGCAGCATTTAAACAGACACGTGAATCAGTACAAGCAAAAACCCCAATACATTACACTCTCCATATGCCAAAGCTAGTGATGGTGAAGTGGACCAGTGGTTAAGGCACCAGGCTAAAGCCTAGGAGACCAGGAGTTCTAGTCTTGCCTTAGGCACAAAAATCAGCTGGGTGACTTTTTGGCCTGCAATACTTTCTCAGCCCCAGAAAGAAGGCAATGACAAATTACTTCTAAAAAGAAGTGTCAAGAAAATTTCAGGGACTTGTAAAGTTGGCAGGAATCAAAAGGGTACAAATTTCCATCCTTAGTATAGTATAGAACAGTCTGGATTTATCACCTATCTGTGACAGAGCTAAATGGGTCATAACTATGCACTGTCATATCTAGCATGTATAAATTCCAGGTCATCAATCTATTTATGGCCATCACCTTGTAATGTATACTACTCTTCTCAGTTTAACTCTTTCAAATGATAGCATTCAGTCTTTTCAGCCAGGAAAGAAAGCTAAGTCCTGCCTTCCAAAGCTAAGTTACAGCTGAAAGCTGGGTACAGGTTTACCCATACCGTTGGCTACAAAATCTGGGCACAGTGACACTTGCCATTTGACAAAGTTCCACTACAGCTGCTGGTTATTCCTTGAGGTCCTTCAGAGAGAATGTGGCTCTGTAAGGATGATACATTCATAGTCTCCATCTACCTACTTTTGTGGTGAATCCTGAAAGAACCCATGAAATGGGGAGCATTTTTAGATTCAGAAGATCTACATTTCCAGACTGCATAAGGAATACTTGGACCCAGGACTGTGAAATCCTATATTTTAATGCCCAAGAAAAGACAATGCACATACAGTATAGCCAAATAAGGCAGGGGAGATCGCTAGGGTAGTAGGAAGATGGGATGATTTCAGCTCCTAGTGGAGGTGGTATTCTTGAAAAATGATCCCTATGTAAAACAAATTAATACGTACAGTAGTTCTTAACTTATGACCACAACTGAGCCCAAAGTTTCCATAGCTAAGCAAGACAATTCTCAAGTGATAGAGTTGTAATTAAGGGTGCATCTAAGGGCATGCTAGGATCTTTGAACTGAGGTGTGCATATCCTGGTACAATATATAACAATGAATTGCTGTGGTATCCCAGAGAAGCTACCTTATTTGGCTGCATGACCTGAAGCCCCAGTAAATTTATGATCTAGCTTTGCTAATATCAGCGGATGTATTTCTTGCAAAAAGAGAACACAATACAGACTTTATGGCATCAATATCTTCTCTGTGTTTTTCTGCTGCCTTTTTATTGTTTCCTGTGCTGTAGGCCCATCTCTTTAAATACCATCCCTCATTTCAATCACTTGAGAGCAACTTATTGCAGCAAAGCAATTCCTCCAGAAGGGCTCCCCCACTTGATCAATAAACATGCACAGAGCAAAGATAAATAAACTTGAAACAGACGTCATAATTAACCTGCTGCAGTGAGAACAAAATGAATTAGCGATGATTGAATGTTTGGCAAAGGGGTTGGGGGGTGTGGGTGGGGGAAAAGAAAGAGCCCCATTTCTTTGGCTCTAGCTCTCTTCAGCCTATTTCAATAACTCAAGAATCTTTTGAAAAGCTGTTTGAAATAGCCAAGACCTTGCAATAGCCAGAGATAGGAAGCAGAAAAATAATCCCTTAGTCAGACCAGAATGGCGACAGCTTTTGGGAACTACAATGGAAATGAAGCTGTTGAAAGCTTTTAAAGTTGCATACCAATGAAGCACAAAAGAAGGAAGGAAGATTGCCTCCTTTGGCATCCCTGAGCTTGTGTGGAAAAGAAGTAGGAAACAGTTTCAAAGAAACTGTTAGCATTTTTTTTGGCATGCATTAATTTGGCTAGATTAAAAGAAATGTTTATTGGGGTATTTGCAGAACAGGTGTGATCTTTGTTCTCATGAGAACTTGCTATTATTATCTAAGAAAAGACAATCTTTATTTTTAATTTTGAAAGAGGAAAAGGGGAAAAAGCATGTTATCGTCTCAGGCTCCTGTCTTCCTCTACCCCTGGAAATTATAGCTCAAATCTACAGAACTGGGAACCTGTTCCTTGAATCTAATGGGCTCTTCACTAATTTTCTCAAGGGACTTTCTCCTCCAACCCTTTCCCTATGATTGGCAGGCATAACTTGGGTCTCCAAGGACCCCTCAAAGGCCCTGAAAAATTCTAAAAGTTACAACCAAATTATGACCGATGTAGCACTTAGAAATTGTTCATTACATGGGGAACAATCAGTTTAAGCATAATTTAATTCACATGCTCATTAAATTAAAGCACATTTAATTTTTCCTTTGGTCTTTTGACCATTTGTTTGATTGGGTCCCCATCTAGAGGTTGAGTGGCAACCACTGGTATATGTTGCTGTCAGTCTGAAAATAACTCAAATTCTATTTGATGGGAAATGCTTTTATAGATGAATATAGCATGCTGATGGGAAAGCTGTATTCATCTGTCAGTATCCCCAAAGAGTCAGAATTAAGGCACACAAAGTTTATCTTCCCTATTTCTTCCCTCCTAGAAACAGAATCCATCATTACAGTAATTTTGGAATTAAGGTTGGATTAAAGGATCGGGAAGAGCAGAAGAAGACAAGTTTGCCACATTGCCATCATACTGGGAATTCTGAAGGCACTTTTCTAAAAGGGAACTGGACTCTCTTGGTTTTTTCTTTGAAAACGTTTCACTTTTCATCCAAGAAGTGAAGAAGCATCTTCATTCTTCGATGAACTGAAGAAGCTTCTTGGATGAGAAGTGAAATGGTTTCAAAGAAAAAAAAACAAGAAAATCCAGTTACCTTTTGGAAAAACACCTTTGGGACAACCATGACCTGGATGATTGAGAATCTCCATAGACATCATATTGGGAAGGTAAAACTAGGGGTGGGCAATTGTTTCTTATCTGATGAAATTGTCTACCAGTCAATTAAATTTAAAGGTTGTACTAAATATCAATGGGCAAAGATTAGGCAGGACAAATTTAAAATCTCAGAAAATCATCAAAGTCTGGAAAATGTCCCCCCAAAGATATTGCATTCAACTAAAGCCATCAAGAAAAAAGCTGGCTCTGAAATGGCCTGTTAACTGGGCGACCAAATGTCAGAAGCATGAGGCAAAAGCTTCCTGTGTCTAGATGTCATTTATGAGCAAAAGATCATCCATCACTGATTTAAAGGCATATGAATGTTCTCTTGTCTTGAATATTCTGACAAATTGAAACAAGGAAATGCTTTTTGAAAATCCACTAGGCTGGAAGAACCTGTTTGTTGATTTGAAGTAATTTTCTTCTGGTATAAATAAAACATTAACTACCACCATGAACCATGTTCATTTTTGAGTCCCTGAGTTATATGCTGTTGACATATGTATGAATTTGTGAAGCATTTTTTTTGTGGATAGAGGGTTCAGTATGGAGAACTTTAAATGACATTCTCTTGTTGTTATTCTTCCGGTCAGGCAGGTGGCACTGTTACAGGAAGTAAGAAAGTGGATTTTGTGGTTCCCTTTAAGGTTAACACTGTACTGAAAATGTTGCTTTAGTTAAGATGTATACAATTATATTGAGACACCATTCATGGTACCAGTAGCAGAGGACTGCGTTGAAAGGTAAAACAGAATATCTTTTAGAAAAGATAAAAGCAGTGTTAATGGCAACATTTCCTTGAGCACGTTTCAGAGAAGTATAAGGGGACTTGAAAAAATCAGATGGTGGCCACAAACATGAGGTATATTAAAAGGACAGGGCTTCAATTACATGGTTGTGGCCACCATCTTGACCTTTTGACTTCTCTAGCGGATATCCCTGGATACAATGAATATTGGTAATGTCTGATAGAAACTTTCCTTTGCCCAAATTTGAATCTGTCACTCAGTTATCAGCCTTCAACCTAATTCACTTCATTGGTTGTTTAGGAGCACTAAAGTGGAAAAAGAAAAAAATATATACTGGCTCCCATTAATAGCACAATTTTTTAGCATAGGATAATTGCCTGGTCTTTTACTTCCTCATCCTGATTTGCAATAGGGTTGCTATTAAAAATGAGTGTTTATAGTAGCTAAATTATTGACCAAGAACCGAAGAGATACAGATTCAAAACTATCCACATATTCAGAGGCTCAGTGAGTAATTTTGAACAATTGCTCTTGTTTAACCCCACCTACCTCACAAGACTGTTGTTGTTAGGAGACAATGATGGGTGGGTGGGTGGGTGGGAAGAATACTAACTATGCCACCTTTGGAACAAAAGGCAAGATCTAAATCTAACAGATAGATAATTGTGCATTTGGAAACAGACACTAGGTAATGTATGCATATACAATAACCCAGAAACACAGTGCTACTTTCTATAATTCTATAGTACGATGTTTTTCAACCTCAATAACTTTAAAATGTGTGGATCTCTACTCCCAGAATTCACCCAGTCAGCATGTTGAGAAACACTGTTTAGGACACACATGTGGGATGTAGCATTGCATATGACTAATAAGCAGTTTGTGGTATAGGGATATGCTGCAGACTGCAGAGCTGGTACTGCAGAAAGTGAGTTGTGGAGATGAACATCTTCCATTGCTCTCTTTATCCGACATGCTTCAGCCAATCTCTCTACCTGCCCCCCTTCCCTACTGCCAAGATATTTTCTTTTTCAGAAAGGATCCAAACAGTTACAAGTATTTGCTTTCAATAACCAATTTGGCTCTCAAATATACAGTTTGTGGATCGCTTCTCTTTCTATGAAGAGAATTTTTTTCTCAGACTTCTAGATGAAGGCTTAGATCAGTGATGGCAAACGTTTTAGAGACTGAGTGCCCAAACTGCAACCCAAAACCCACTTATGTATCGTTGGGTGCCGGGTGGGCATGGCCCATTGGGTGGGTGTGGCCCATTGGGTGGGCCTGGGCCATTGGCTGTGCATGGCTGCGGTGGTAATAGCAGACTGGGTGGGACTAAAAAGTTCAATCAACCAATTCTAACTTTGCAAGATTTTTTTTCCTGTGAGAAGTTGAAATTGATTGATTGATTGAACCCTTTTTCTTTTTGCACACGGCAGCGGAGGCCTAAAGCGGAAAGGTTTTATAAAACCCAGCTAAAGGCCTAGGACTGGGGCAACAGCGCGCGTGCCCACAAAGAGGGCTCTGCGTGCCACCTGTGGCATGCGTGCCATAGGTTTGCCACCACGGGCCTAGATTCTGGAGCTCTGGTCCAAGGGAGAAAGGACATTTTTCTATTTTATTATTTAAAAATAAATAATCATTTAAAGATGTCCTTGGAAATGCCTAATCTTGCATAAACCTCGAACATCTTTATTTTTACAGTATTCTGTCTTCTCTATTGTTTTGTTCATTTAACAGTAGCTGATGGGAAACTTCTCCAAATGCTTTTGCTTTGACATATTATTTAGAGTTGCTGGTCATTCAATTTACCAGGCAGTTGTTTTCAAATAGACAGTACATTTCTGCACGTCAGATTCTAAAAAACCAGAGGGAAACAATAGAATGTGCTACAGCTGACCTGATGACTGAGTGACAGAAAATGTTTACTGAAACCTTTGGAAGATTTTTTTTAAAAAAATTATTATTCAAAGGTTGGACAGTCTCCGCTATTTTCAAGGAGTTGGAAAGAAGCAGAAATTATAGAACAATTACTTAAGATAGCCATTTGTTTCAGTACAGTGCAATAGCTTTGTGGCTGAAGCAAATCAAGTAGGATAATACAACATTCAGTTTGGATCACATCTGCTGCAGAAAGAACTTTTTGAAATTTAGACAATATAAAAACTAGTTAAGTAGAAACTAAGCAGAAACTAAGGCAATATGTTAAATAACATAACAATTTGGAATAATGTAAACCAATGAAAACATGCACTTGAATTTGTTGAATTTATGGACACATGTATATTATTCTGGGGCAACAGTAAGAAAGTCGTTCACCACGATCTTCTTTCAGGATACTTTTCTACTTCCTACTCTACCTAATAGTCCTGGAATTTTTGGTGCCTTCTGATCCAAATGCTAACCACATGAAATTGTTTGTTATATTTGAAACAAAGTAAAAAGCCAGCTAAATTGGTCTATCTGTCCATCCATCCTTCTATACATGGATCATTGTTAATTTTGAAGAGTTTCATCTGATTAAACACAAACGTATTGTTCAGAAATGGGTATATAATTGAATGAAAAACGTATAATTAATACAGAAAAATCAAGCAAACAGTTGTTTCTGAGAGAAGTGCATTCTTCATGGAGTAAAAATTTATTGCATACATTTTTTATTCACTTATACAGGATCAGAATACCATAAAATAGAATATTAAGTAAATACTAAACAACCCTTTTTTGCCCCTTTGGCAAAAAAGCATTGGGAGCAGGAATGACCTCTGATTTCCTGCTGGCATGTCCGTTGAGATTTCTTGTGAGAATCTGACAGGGAGCATTGGAAACCTTCCCTTCCTTTCCCTTCCCTTCCCTCACCTCCTCAGAAGGCAGCTAAATCCTGGGGGACTGAGTGAGGGATTGAGAGATTGGCTGGGAAACTGTCATGAAACATTGAAAATGAAGATCACATGACTGCAACAGTAGCCCAGCAATGTAGCAGCAGCCAATAGTATTGAAGTAGCCATGACTCCCCCAAATCTCGGGAGTCAAGGCTTCCAGATTTTGGTCACATTCTGTAAGTTAGCTCAACTGAGGTATCTTGGTTCAAACATTGTTACCTTATAATGCACTGTGGCAGGCAGTTAAAGGTCATGACAATGAGCATTTTAGTAGTATATAGATATGTAGGTAGAGATGGTTAAAGATTGTTACACTCTGCTGCAAGCTTTTGCATACCTAAACGAAGTAATTAGGTTGAGGAATATGTTTATGAACTATAACCTCCCAGTATCTGTCCCCATTAACTAGGATATAATTGGCGCTTTGGTGGGTTGTCTGGAGGACCACATGCTCCCCCTTCCAGATTTATACCTTTAAGTATGCAGTTATAATATAATTGTTCTTTTAAACAGAGACACATACATTTGTAATAACAGAAGTGGCCATGGCACCTAATCTGTATATCAAGAGTTAAATCTGACACCACCAGCCAGCCTGTTTCTTCTGCTTGGAGATCTGAGGGTTGAGTACATATCTGGGAAATCGGAAAATGGCTGGGAGGAGGTGAAAGGAAAGAGATAAGATGCCTTTTGTGATGCTGGATAACACATTCTTTCTTGTAATCAGAGTCCTAATTAGGGAAAAATTACCTATTGGAAAAAGAGAGTTAAGAAGGGGGCCCTAAGACATCTTGCAGCTAGCTCGAAGACAAAAGGAAGTTCTTAACAATGGGTTACTGGAGATGCATTTCCTTTGGATTTTTTTTTTAAAAAACCCTGCGACTGTCCTGTTGATGAGTGGTGAAGGCCAGCCTCTCCTCTTTGATGAGGCATCTCCTGCTTCCTGATATTGTGACCCTGGAACAAGCAGTGCAAACTAAAATCAGCAGGCCTCTGGAGTGGCCCGTAAAATGGGAGGGCGATCTCAAGAGATGCCTCACTCTCAGGATATGGTTGAAATCCTGTTTTGAATCAGGTTTACATCCTTGTCTCTGAAATAATATTTTTATACTGCAAAATGCTAAGGAGCATGTAGGGTGGGTCTTTTAAATGGTGTAAACAACTCTACTTTTTGATGTAGCAGTTTCAAATACCTTTGAAAGGGCACCCGGAATCTCTTTTGTTTACTTTTCCCCTATAGGTGAATGCATGTGTGGAATTCTAAAGTTTTAGAGTTTTAGGTTTGATTGCAAAAAAATGCCACCTCATTCTAGTTATTTACTGACTAGAGCCCTGATCAGCTGGATTTCTGCGGGAGGCAATGACAGCAAATACACTTGCTGCTAGTTTCAGCTCAAAATGTAACTTGGCAGTACATAGTTATATTTTGAAGAGGGATGAATTAGTCTGTAACATGAACAGCTGATTGCAAACTCTAACCACTGAGATGTGGGGGTGTGTTGGTCGTTAACAAAAGAGTAAGAACAAAGTGGAAGGCATGGAAGGCAGCTTAAGAACAAGGGGAGGTATTTTATTTTTAATCGGGATGGATCATGTGGCTAGGGCACTAAGTCAGAAGACCATTGAGAGGTCAATGGCTCAGCAGTTCAAAACCTGGGAGTGCGAACCATGTGATGGAATGAGCTCCTGTCAATTTGTCTCAGCTGTTGCCCACTTATCAGTTTGGAAGCATGCAAATGAAAGTAGATAAATAGGTACCATTTTGGTGGGAAAATAACAGGGACATGAAAGGGGTCCCTTGAGTGTCCCCTAATGGCTAATCTTTTCAACCTGGAAGCACCTTGGTAGGTGCTTGTGACACAAATGTAGTAGTATAAGGGGGCAGTGGAAGAGAGTATCCAAAGTTCGGAAACTGGGGCAAAGCATAAAAAGATGCAATTCTAGTTTGAGGAAATACTTCCACATACTCCATTTTGTTGCAGGAGTGGTTCCTCCGGATGCATTAGGCTGAATTAATGGTGGATCATCTAGAATTCTGGGAGATGTAGCCTGATATATGTAGAACTTGATCTAGAATATATTAATTCCAGACCAGAATGCCTAAATAATCTGAGATTTCTGAAACATGCCCATTCTTCTAGTACTTTTTGTGTTGCAGCATCCTTCAGTCTGATGCCTCTATTTTCACCTTATTTTCTAAAGGATGCTTTGAGTTGATGGCTGTCCAACCTGCATAGCAAGACCAATTCTGATCCTAGGAATATCTATGCTTAATTCTCCCTTGGCTAGCAATGTACAAACATTGATCCAGCAATCCTTAATTTATTTTCTGTTTAGAAACACATTTATCCTGGCTTCACACCTGAAAGACGCCCACCAACAGCATCTAAAGTAGAACACTGTTAAAATCAATAATACAAATAGGTCTCTAAGACAGTAGTGTATTAAACTTTCTTCTTAAAGACTTGAGCTGTCATTTGAGAGGAGAGATTACATCAGACAAGTATTGCTGGAAAATGTATTCCATAAGTGCCGGAGAAAAGGATGGATTGCCCCAGAAGAAACATTTTAGGCTTCATGACCACCTACTGAATCTCTAAAGGCACGGACACTGCCTCCTTTAGTAGGATAGGTCTAGTGCAAATACCTTAATGTTTTTGTAGCTCAGTCTTCCTCAGTCTGATGTTTTCCAGATGTATGGAATGGTGTACTGTGATTTAATGTGCACATACCTGGCGTGTGCCAGGTTAGGAAAAGCTCATACACACATACACGAGTAATGAGCAAGCTGCCTGATGGGAGGTCAAATTGGGTTTTCCCAAAGGGACAGATCACTTTTAGTTATGTTTTGTAGGCTGCACACAAAAGCTCTGCTAATATTAAGATCCCATAACCATTTATTAGGGTCACTCATGTGTTTTGAATCTTTTGTGACCGGTTCCTAGGAATAATTTTTTGTTAGACTGCTGCTGTATCAAAACTGGATATTAACGGAGGTGTGGCAAAGGCCATAATTATTTGCAGCCTTATCATATTAAAACTATCATATCTGGATTGCAAAAATCCAGAAAAACGCTAGAAGACAGAGTCGACTTTTTTTCATCTCTTTCATCTCTTTGTTGCCCTCTAGTGCTCACTGGATTTTTTTCAGGCCAAATATGGTAATCTTCCTAACACATTCAATTAATTTCACAGCTACAATTGACGTATAGTTAAAACTAATACGATGAGACAACCCTGCTGATTCATTCTTACCATACAGAAATATTTGTGAAGGTACTTTCTAAAACATTTGATAGGATTTTTTTTTTGCATTTGCACTACTTTCTTGTGCACAGTTAACTATGATGCAGGGAGGAGATGAACTTTCAGTTTCTTTACACTAGAAGATTAAGCTGGATACGGAGCTAGGAAAAAGAGAGGGTGGGACTGCAGTAGAGAAACAAATGTTCACTTCCTGAAACAAGGCTGCACGTTTACTCTGATGTAATTATGTTTGCAATACATCATCCTGATATGCGGGAGGTTGTATCTTTCAGTTTTCAGCATATGCACCAGGTAGCATATGGTTCCACAGAAAGTGTTTTGATTCAGTGCCGGTAGTAGCATATGGCATAAAAATTGCCCCTAAAGTCAAATTAAAGTGTAGGCCAGATTTTATCCCTTCAGGACTTTCCATCCACTGCCTGCCAGGCAGCCTAGCATCTGAACTGGTGTCACTGTTTCACTCATCACGAAGAGTTTACATTTGGTCTGGGACTGCGGGGCGTGAGGTTATGAATGTAAAAGTCAAAGGAGATATGGCTTCTGTAAGGTCTGCAGAGATTTTTGTGTCAATAAGGGAAACAGCAAGTTAATAGATTTCTATCTTCTCATCACATGAACTTAATATAGTGCAACTGTGCCAGAATCTCTCTCTCTCTCTCCCCCCCACTCCCTCTCTCTCTCTCTTTCGCTCTCTCCCTCTCTCCCTCCCAGCCCCAAAATATCTCTTCCCCCCTGCCCCCCTGCCATTGCTTTTCACTGCGATCAGGGTGAACTTTTTCCCTTCTAAAAAAGATATTAAATTGTCATTTCTTCAGTGCTTTTGTGATTTACGTAAAAGTAAATAATTTAAAACTGGAATTGGATCCAATGGCAGAGATTTCTCCTGAATGGAAGAAATTGTGTACTATTTAGAGTCTTTCTGGAGTGAAGCAGCCTTAAAATAAATAAATACATGCAAAATTACCAGTGCTGGGGTAGGCAATGTAATTCAGTTCTTATGAATGAGGACATTATCCACCAATGCTATCCTGTATCAATACAGCTTAATAATAATAATTACAGTAAGCTATAGCTTATCACATAAAAGAGGAAAATTGAGCCCTAATTTTGTTTTTGAGGAGGTAAGACAGATTCAAGTGTATTTTTCTAGGCAAGTTCAAGAATGAAGAATGAAGATTAATATTAATATTTGCTGCAGTCACTTTGTAAATAGTCATTCTTTAGAGCGATAACTACAAGCACAAATGTGCTAATGGTTTCTTTTAATTAGCTTATTTGATTTACATAGTATTCAGTCATATAACCAGACGGCAAACAGACCTGCTACAGCATGAGCTTTTGAGGACTCCAGTCTATGTTATGAGATAGAGTTTTATTACGACAAAGAAAAAGAGGCAATCCCAGTAGTGATGTTTTGTCAGATGTGAGAAAGTAATGAGAGGGGAATATAGAATATAGAAATATAGAATAGGAGGATCTGTTCATATCTTCTATAGAAGTCAGTCTTGCAAGGGAGTCTTGGTTTTCCCCCTTCTTTGTCAAGAATCTTTATGTGAGCAACTATTGGATAGATCAGGATACCCCCACATATGGTGAATCACTGCAAACTAAGATCTACACCATGGGGGACAGAACCAAAATCCCTAGAAATGCCTATCTCCCTCAGAGACTTTTCACATGATCCTGGGATTCCTTTTGCAAGAAGCCCCCAAACTGCAATTTTTCATGGGACAGGAGTTGTAATTAACTGAGAAGCCATCATATTTAATTGCAATCAGAATCACACGTTACATTCCAGTTAAGCTGATTTATTGCTCATGCACACAAATAAGAATCTAGTCAACTAGTGATCTGTGCTAAATTGCCTCAAGATATGAGTTAATGGATTTCAAGGGGGGCAGACTTGGGTAGCTTGTGGGAATGTAACAACTCCAGAGTGATTCCTCTCTTGACTTGGTCCGCCTCTGTTTGTTAACTTAAATTTAGTTTATTTAATATTTAATGTTTGCACCACTGTTTTCATGATGTTTGTAAGCCACCCAGAGTCATTTGTTAGCATTGCTGACTCAGGAATTCTGGGAGTTGAAGTCCATGAGTCATAAAAGAGCTGAGGTTGCCTACCCCTGTTCTAGAGGCTTCTCTGGAGTGGGAAAGGGTTGGGAGTAAATGGATGGGGTTCACATCTTGCATGCAAAAATCTTATGACATTCCCTAAATCATCTCTTTCTTTTTTAAATGCATAATTTTGATTAAAAAATGTTACAAAGATTTAAAATGCTGCATATACAAAAGAAGAAATATTTTTTTGTTTAAAGGGTAAAATGCAAGAAAAAAGAAAGATATCCAAAGAAGCCACTTCCAACTTTCTTTGCAGCTGTTAACAAACATAGCAATTATCCTCTGCACCCTCCCTCCCATATTGCATATCACAATTTTCTTCACATAAACAAACATTTTTCATCAACATCATGAAATCAGCTGTTCATTTTTTCCATTTTGAGCAAAAGATCTATAAGGGGATTCCAGGCTTTTAAAGAAGGTAGCTATAGTTCCCTCCTCAATCAACAAGGCAATTTAGCCCCCTGTACCTACCCATCTGTCAAGTGCAGGTTTGTTATCTGTTAACATTTTCTACAAGAATCTGAACTAACAGTCAAAGGAAATTTTCAGTAGATAATTAAATTGGGCTGGACTTAGATCTTTTGTGAGCACGAAGGGACTCAAGATTGGGGACACATTTGACCTCTCCCTCAGTCTCATCATGTCATCTCCTATACTATACCATCTCTTGAATGTGTGGGTTTGTATTGATTCTATCTGGGAAAGTTGGTCTATCTCAGCCTTCCCTAATCTGATGCCAGGGATGTAATGGACCTCAACTCCCATAGTTTTAAGTTGGCCTAACCCTTGACTGGGCTAGTTAGGAATTACGGAATCTAAAGTTTATCTCCTCTGGTTAGAAAGCCTGATTTACTTTTCACCTTTATACAGAAATATGGCTATGAATTCTGGGACATAGCCACACACACATATATAGATAGGCATTTTCTGTCTCTCATTTTTCTGTGTCTGGTGAGCAAACATAACAAAGCAAGTGTTCTTATTTGGAGCTTTCCACAAAAGCAAATAAATTCATGTCAGTGGTGCCACTGAAATCTTATGCTCAGTGCTGGTGGTATGCTACCTCATGTAAATCAAGACAAGAACCAGAGGCTTTAAGCTATCTAAAAAAAACCCCCACTATTGATGTTTGTTTCTCATTGCACTCAGACACATGCAGAAACTAAGGCCCCAGGTGAGAGTTGGCAGATTTCACCCAAAACATTGACACAAAGGGTGACAATTTTGATGAATGAGAAAAAAAACTAGCTAAGGGGAAAAGAGGAAGATGGAATGGTTAGGGAAGACCAGAGTTGGGGAGAGAGACATGGGAAGGGGAAATGAGGAAGTAATCTCTGAAAGTTGAAAAAAATATGTGAAAATGAATGGATGGATTTTTAATATCAGTTTTTCCCCAGAATTCCATAATTTTGTTGTTTGCTCACTGGCATGCATTTAATTGGTAATTATAAATCCTTTATCATAATTAGCTCTTCAGATTAAATAAAGCTAGGTTTTATGCGGATAATTTTGTAGTTTGATAACTTCTAATTGTGTTAAAGGATGGATTTTTTATAAAGGTTTTCTTTTTCACTCCCAATTGTACAGCTGAAGTGACTTTAAAAAAAATAAACATGTGCTCTTAACATCAGACCCTTTTTATGAGCCCTGTTGAAAAATCAACTGAAGTGTTTATTACTCTACAAACTAAACTGCATAAGGCATACAATTTCACTTAGTGCAGAAATATGTTTTGGAGGTTAGCCTTGACGAGGCCCTTTTACAGATCAAGTCAGACATTATTTAGGGTCAAAACTCAAGTATGAGCTAATATCGTCTCCAGTAGAAAAGGCAGCCAACCATGATTCCTTGTTTAACAAACTTGAATGACGCTTTATTTGTAAGACATTTGATTTTGTAACACTTTGCATTTTTGGCCTACATATGAAACCTTTAATTTATACATGTGTGTTCATCATTTAAAATGTTTTACTAACGTTAAGCATGTAAAATGTATGCAGTGAGCCCCTGAATCTAATAAGACTCCTTTTCAACTTCTTTGCTCCATCCTAGATATGATCCTCTTTTTTTCTGATTTTAAGTCTGATTTCTCAAATGCACCAAGAACTAGGGAGTTCTTTTTCTGGAAATGTTTGGGGTTCATATTTCCTTCTTTTATTTGAGCCCCTTCTATGAACTAGCAGTGAGGAACAAATATCCAGAGTAGCTCATACCGGTAGGGAGCTCAAATTTCTGCTGCTGATCAACCATGTTCTAACTTTTACAGTTATCTGTTCTGAAACATTTTATATCCAGCCCTGAAATCTACTGCCATTTTTTGTCATTGGATTTTACCAAATCCATGAAAGGGACGCTCTTGGGTCAGGCTGACTGGTAGGACTCAGTGATCAAACGTGTCACACCTGTCTTGGCCACTAGTGCAGGTGTTCTAGGTCAACTCTCGCTGTGGTTATCAATCGCTGACAGTTGACAGTTTAATTTTACACCACAAGTACCTCATTACTTGTGTAGGCACTTGAAGAACATGTGGGCAGTGGATTGGATCAGTGATCAATGACAAAGGTTGCAGAGGGTGCAAGCGGTAGCTGTAAAAGTGAAGGTCTCCGTGCATGAGTTGGCAATGGTAGAGATACATGACAAGGGGACTTGAACTGACAAACAGTCTGTCAGGGCAAAAGGAATGGAGATTTGCCAGACAACTGGGCTGCACATTAGAAAATACAATGCATGTTTTCAAAGGAAGCAAAAAAAGGGGAAGGTTTTGGCTTTAACAGGAGGAATGGGGCATTGGTTTTTAAGAATAATGTATAGATGGCCTGATTACTTTTTTCAAAAAGAATTATTACCCTACGTTTTAATAAGAAGAGGCATCTGGGTGCTTAAGAAGATTTGTTGAGGGAGGCACATTTTAAAACCAAAAATATGGAATTTGTGCTGTTTTAGACAATAAAATTAGAGTTACAACCCGTCATAGGATGTTTTCCAAAATAACTACCCTGTACTCAAATCTTCTGTTTTCTCCCTTTACTCCTCCCTTCCTCATCTTATCATTTAGATCAGTCACAGATGAAGTAATAGTGCCTTGAATTGGTGCTCTTCTACTGTTGTCCTAGTGTAAGTCAGCTTTCTGTCAGTCATTTTGTGTACCATCTACACCTTTCAGAACTAGAGAGATGTGCATAAACTTTATGGTTTGTAGGATGCCAAGTCTTTGCCTTCCCAGATAGAAAATCTTTTTCAATGGACTCCTGCACTGGGCAGGAGGTAGGACTAGCTGATCACTAAGATCCTGTACAACTATTACTTTCTATGATGCTATGATTTCTTTTTTTATTTGAAGTAGCGTAGAGATGGACATGGATCATTCCTAAACAGATAAACGTTACTTAAACACCACTTTGAAAGTGTGCACTGTCTATTTCTTCTTTTTATCCTGGGGAAAAACTACCTTCTTTGTGTCCTGTATTCCTAATGGAGCGATTCACGAAAGCTCATCCTTACTGGATCACCGGAGTAGACAGAAAATAAAGAAACTGATCACCTCCCAAACAAGATTTTTTTTTTTTAAAAAAATAGAAATAGAAATTTTCCTGCTAATTTGCTTATATAAATGGAAAATAATAGTAGAGAATATCTGTAACTCAAGGTTGAACTTTTGAGTTCTTGGTCCATGGTGCTGTCTTAGCCTGATTATTTACTTGCAAAGATTTCACTACTCAACTAGTAACATCATCAGTGCCCAGATACTGTTACTTACAAGGGATCCTGGGTGCTCTTTAGCTTGGTTGTTTTCTTGCAGACGTTTCATTACCCAAACTAGGTAACATCATCAGTGTATAGTTTGGGTAATGAAATGGCTGCATGAAAACAACCAAGCTCCGGGAACACCAAGGACCCTCATTTCGACCCTGAGCTACAAATATTCTCCTTTATTGATGTTACTTAGTTGGATATAGAAATGTTTGCAAACAAACAAACTCAGACAGCATCAAGAATTCCACAGAAAATAATTTAAATGTTAAGGCAATTCTTAAAACATCTTGGAAGAAAGGAGTGGGAAGCTAGGTCAGTAGCACAGCAAGAAAACAACATGGACACATCCGTAGCTGACTCAGTCCAGCTCCATAATGCTGGTTTTGGATTCTTATCTTAAACTGAACAGTCCTTTACATAAAATATAATCTTTATGAAGTAATATGCAGAAGAAAATGGTTGCATTAATCAGATTGATAAATTGTTTTTTTTATTTAATTTATATAGCCATTTATAAAGCAACTCTGGGTGGGATACAACAAAGCTAAGAACAATGAGCAATGAATAATTACATATATATGTCACTGTCATCGTTAATTTAAAAACACTAAAAACAAAACACACAAGGAAATAACAGATGAAGGGATGTTAATCGAGTCTCCTCCCAAGTTCACCCATCCCTGGGGTCTCCCGGCTTGTTGACACAACCAGTTTTTAAGGGACTGACAGAAACTCAAAAGTGATGAGGCCAACCTCACCTCAGTAGGAAGAAGATTCTACAATATGTCTGCCACCACAGAAAAATCTGCTGCCTAGGGCCCACCAAATGTAGTTCTTTAATAGCCAGAATCTGTAACATGCTGTCTCTGCTAGATCTGATGGATTGGGCAAATGAAATCTGAGAGAGGCAGTCTCTCAAGTATCCTGGTCCTATGCCATGAAGGCTTTAAAGGTCAACATCAGCATTTTGAATTGGACCTGGAAAAGTGACTGTAACCAAAGCAGGGGTGAAAAGTGTTTTACCACAAACATACATAACTGCTGATGCCATCGCATTCCGAAGCAGCTGAAATGTTTGGATACTCTTCAAGGGCATACCCATGAAGAGTGCGTTGCAGTAGTCCAACTGGGACATGTCCAGAGCATGAGAGATCGTGATAATCTACGCTTTTTTTCCTGATGCCTAAATCATCTGGATGCTAGCAGTTCAGAACGGGTAGCCCTAATTTTACATTCATTATTTAAAAAGAAAAAAACTACTTTTCCACTCTAGCTATGGCCTTTATTTTTAGCCCATTTTATAAAAGTGTAGGTATTTTAAGCAGATGGATGGATGGATGGAGGCATGGAGGGATAGATAGACAGATATAACCTCAAGTCATGAGAACTTTACAGGTTTTGCAGAGAGCAAACCAAAGCACAGGCATTTGGAAAAGGAAAAATGCTACTAAACAAACTCTTTTGCATTTCTACTCTAAGAATCATGTGCTGTGAGTATGCCCGGTGGGATTTAAACACATCCAAGTAGTAAACCTTTGAAAAATGTGGTTTATGACAGAAGTGCTACAAAAGAATATGCTTGCGTATGATGATGTGCCAGTGAAGTGCCAGCAATAAGTGTGAAATATTTTCTTAATCTTTCTTAACATTAAAAACTTGAATTTTCAAGAGACGTGTATGAAGTGGATGGAAAAGAACTGTGGCACCATTAGCTGATGTGCAGGTTTGGGAACCAAAGTACCATGATGTCTATAGAGATTCTCATATTGCATGCTTCATGTTGAATCACCTAGTTGCCTCTATTTCTTCTACATGTCATCATGCTTGTTCTCTCTTTTCTTTCATATTTTTCATATTTTCTTTCATATTTTTCTTCCTAAATGTCTGTAGAAAACAACTACTGCTTGATCTTTGCAAAAAATCACAGAGAATACCTGGCATAAATTTGATTGATGGTTTGGATGCTACAGCACTGGAAACCCATGAAACACATCAGATGTATTTGCATGATGTGGTACCATAGCTCAACCAAGCTAATTGCAGTCTAGTATGTTGTGTAAAGGGACGCGGTGGCTCAGTGGGTTAGGATGCTGAGTTGTCGATCAGATGGTCGGCAGTTTGGCAGGTCGAATCCCGAGTGCTGCGTGACAGAGTGAGCGCCTGTTACTTGTCCCAGCTTCTGCCAACCTAGCAGTTCGAAAGTGTGTAAAAATGCAAGTAGAAAAATAGGGACCACTGCAGTGGGAAGGTAACAGCGTTCCATGCGCCTTTGGCGTCTAGTCATGCCGGCCACATGACCACGGAGACGTCCTCGGACAAGCGCTGGCTCTTCGGCTTTGAAACGGAGATGAGCACCGGCCCCTAGAGTTGGAAATGACTAGCACGCATGTGTAGGGGAACCTTTACCTTTACCTTTATGTTGTGTAAATCCAGCCCAGGTCCAGTGTGTTATGCAATCCCAGAAAATTGGGTTAAGTGAGCAAATAATATTTATTTAATGATAAATAAATGTGTCGAGCAAATCATTTACCACAAGTATTAAATATTAAAAATGAGAAAAAGATACCACAACTACCTTTTATAATTAAATGTAATATTGAGGCATATATGCAAATCGGTATGGATAAATTCTCCATGGTTTGTGATAACTTTTGATTTACTATCATCATCCAAAAGACAGAAGTCATGCACTAGCCTGTTATGTACCATACACAGAATCCAAAGTCACAGTCAAAGGGCAGAAACTACAGATAGCGAACCTTTTTAACTACCTTTTGGCAGTATCTTCTCCTGAGGAGTGACAATTTTTGCTTTTGATAAATTGTGCTCCACTATGTGGAAACATCAAGGAATTAGCCCCGGTCTCCAGAGCTATGTACAAGACAGGTATAGCAATTCCACATGACTTGTCTTCAAAAGATATTAAGCATCAGATGGCAAGACAAAGTACCAGACACTGAAGTTTTATCTAAAACAGTGGCCCCCAACCTTTTGGGCACCAGGGACTGGTTCCATGGATAAAGGATTTTTCGTGGACAAGAGGAGGCGTGGTTTCGTGTGCTGCCTTCATGCCATGCATGGGGCTTTTGCTTGTTTGCGCGGGCCTGTTTCTGGCATGCTGGTCCATGGACTGGGGGTTGGGGACCCCTGATCTAAAACATGTCTATTTTTTTATTTTAATTCCATTTATATCCCGCCCTTCTCCGAAGACTCAGGGCGGCTTACAAGCTTAGCAGTAGCCTTCATTCTATGTATATGCCTGCTTATTAGGGCTTTCACACCCCCCCCAAGCGGCATTATTACAAAGTCAGCTTAATTGCCCCCAACAATCTGGGTCCTCATTTTACCTACCTCGGAAGGATGGAAGGCTGAGTCTACCATCAGTCTACACCACGGGTCGGCAACCTACGGCTCTGGAGCCGCATGCGGCTCTTTAAGCCGTCTCCTGCGGCTCCCAGTCCTCCTCCGCCATTCTGGAAAAAAAGTGGGACAAAGGCAGCAGCTCTCCAAACGGGCGGCGGCGGTTTGGGGAGCTGCGCGCGCAGCTCTCCAAAACTACACCGCCCAGTTTGCAGAGCTGCTGCCTTCATCCATGTTTGACGAAGGCAACAGCTCTCCAAACGGGTGGCGCCGCCGCCTATTTGGAGAGCTGCTGCCTTCGTCCGTGCACATTTTGCCTTGTTCTGCGCATGTGTGTGTGTGTGCATGCATGCGTGCACACATTTTGCGGCTCCCACTTTTTTGTGTGTGTGATGGAACCGGTTCTGAGTGGCTCTTTTGCTGTTTCAGGTTGCTGACCCCTGGTCTACATAATGGGTAGAAAATCCCATTGACAATGAAAATGAAACCTGAGTTAGGGATAGAGCTCAAGTTAAGGTTAAGGTTAGATCCTTTTGGAGTCAGGGCTGAAAAATGATGTGAGGACTAGATTCTAGGTCTAGGGCAGGGGTAGGCAACCTCGGCTCTTTTATGACTCATGGACTTCAACTCCCAGAATTCCTGAGTCAGCTATGCTGACTCAGGAATTCTGGGAGTTGAAGTCCATGAGTCATAAAAGAGCCGAGGTTGCCTACCCCTGGTCTAGGGGGTTCTCAAGTGAAAGAGGACATAACAGCTTTTGTTATTTGTATGCTAAAGCAGCAAATAGCCAAGCAGCTCTACTAGAAAATGCTTTCATGGAGGGAAGAAAAAAACACATTAAAATTACACATTAAAACCCTTCCCGAAGTTACTTGATCACCTGGGAAATACTGGCACAATTTTGGTGTAGTCTTATTCTCAGGGGCTGTCAAGCTTAGGCACGGCTGAAGCACAACAGAAGCTGTGTAAAATCAGAGCCGCTAGCTCAACAATTGCAGTACCTACACGTCTGTCTAACATGTGCAGCAACATTCTGTGCCCAAATTGACATGGTGATCTTCAGATACACCACCACTAGCCTTACCACGATTGTAATAATTAAACTGAAAAAAAAAGGTGAGGGATGAACAAATGTAATTATTTGAAGACAAGCCATTTTTCCAATGATCCAGTTCCATACCCTGTTGGATTTATGGGTCAAAGTGTGATTGCTAGGATTTAAATATATTCCCTATATTTCTTATTTAAGAAGGGACAAGGCATTTCATTAAAACCCCCGAATGCTATGCCAGCAGTGCTACAAAACAAAGCTCTCTGAACTTTGCGGCTCCTATGACCATTATATTTTCTTCCTACACCCTCTAACGACACACTTGCAGCTCAGGTTTTAGACAAGAAAGGTGACATGAATTGCAAGAGAAAGCACTCTTCTGAGTGCGGCGAGTACCTTTGACCCACTGTTACTCTGAGGCTGTCCATATTTGGTGATCTTAAATTTAGCATCACATACTCTGGGCTTGTCTGCAGCTCCTATGATTGAAAATTCTCAATGGGGTCTAATGTACAAGGCATGGCCTGTTTACCTTGGGCTCCTTAACTCTCCTTCATTCCCCAGTGTCACAATACAAAGACACTTTTGTCAAGCAAGATTGGACTCTCCTCAAAATCCAGGCACTTTCAGGAAAGACCGTGGTAGTCTGTCTTCTCAGTTTCCATACCCCTTTGCCCTTTGGTCTGGTATTTCAGTTTGATTGGTTGTAGAGATCTTTCTTTCTTTCTTTCTTTCTTTCTTTCTTTCTTTCTTTCTTTCTTTCTTTCTTTCTTTCTTTCTTTCTATCTTTCTATCTTTCTTTCTTTCCCTTTCTTTCCCTTTCTTTCTTTCTTTCTTTCTTTCTTTCTTTCTTTCTTTCTTTCCTTCCTTTCCTTTTCTTTCTTTCTTTCTTTCTTTCTTTCTTTCTTTCTTTCTTTCTTTCTTTCCTTCCTTCCTTCCTTCCTTCTTTCTTTCTTCCTTCCTTCCTTCCTTCCTTCCTTCCTTCCTTCCTTCCTTCCTTCCTTTCTCTTCCTTCCTTCCTTCCTTCCTTCCTTCCTTCCTTCCTTCCTTCCTTCCTTCCTTCCTTCCTTCCTTCCTTCCTTCCTTCCTTCCTCTTTTTCTTTATTTTCAACATAGCATTTTGTTATTATTTTATTTTATTTATTCATTATTTTATTTCCTTATTCTGCCGATTTTAAAACCAGGACAAGGCATCATGTTAGGAATGTCAACCCATTATTATTATATTTTATGCTCATTGCCATACGTTTAGCAAGAAATTTAATCCCTCCTGGGAGAAAGAAAAAAAATCTGTTTTCATTTGTCTTGGCAACATTTAAACTCCTGAAACCTGATATATTATCCATGAATATGTAATGTGCTAATGTTTTAGAAGAAGGTGGTTTTGCATTAATGAAGATATGTATATATGTTTCAAAATGAATAGAATAGAATAGAGCTGGAAGGGACCTTAGAGGTCTTCTAGTCCAGCCCACCTGCTAAAGGAGGACAACCTATACCATCTCAGACAAGTGACTGTGTAGCCTGCTTTTTAAAAATCTCCAGTGATGGAGCACCCACGATTTCTGGGGGCAAGCTATTCCACCGGTTAATTGTCCTCACTGTCAGGAAGTTTCTCCTTCACCCAATACTTTTTAAACAGCTAGTTGTGTGCATTTTAGGTTATTGAGAAAAATGATAGAACTGGAATATAGAAGTTTAATATCAGAAAATATGTTGGGCTTGATGGATAGGGGATATTAGGAAATGTTCATGCTTATATAGCTGTAAATCTGCTCAAAAATTAAACACAGAAGAAAATAATCAAACAAGAAACTTAGCTTTTATTTTTGGAACTGAATTTATTTTAATACAATTTTTATTATATTTATGTATTAAGAAAATGCATAATGGCCACCCAACTCACTCATAGTGGCAGCTGTGGAGGCTGATAAGAGTTGAAACCCCAAATACAAGACCCAGTGAACCCCCTGCCTGATCAAAACAATCAAATAAACCCCTTGACAGGCTCTGTATTACCTTGGGGTCTCTGGGCTTCCTGGCAAAACCATGTCTTCCGTGTATCAAGGTGGTGGCTAATCTTTTTCTCCTCAGGGACGATATTCCACAGGGAGGGAGTCACCGTATTCAGTAGTTATTTCAAGCTACACTAGTGTAACTGAAGAGAGTTGCTTGCATGTTTTCAAAAATGTTATTTAAAAATTCAAGATTTCTACGATGTTCTTTGGTATAACAGGGCAGTGATTTCACTGGGTGTCTGTACTTGAGAGTCTTTTAATTCTGTAGTTCTTAGACTTGCACGTGTGTTTGAGCCCCGTTTGGACATGGAGGAGTCCTTGGTGCTCTCTGAGCTTGGCTGTTTCCTTGCAGAGGTTTCATTACCCAAACTAGGAACCATCATCAGTGGATAATGGACGGCTGGACATGTTGACTATCCATTTGGTGTCTGGTGTCTTTTTGGTTCGGACATTCTAGCACAGGGGTGTCAAACTCAATTTCACTGAGGGCCGCATCAGCATTGCGGTTGCCCTCAGGGGGCCAGGTGGGTGTGACCAGGGTGGGCGTGGCCTACTGGGTGGGCGTGGCTAGAGTGCCTATGGCCTACTGGGTGGGCGTGGCCAGCTCTACATTGTTTGCATCAAGGGTGCCTATGGGGTCCTGGGCAGGAGTGGGACAGATCTGAGGGTCTCTGGCAGAAGGAGGGTCTCTGGGCCAGGGCCAAGGCAGTGGGGGCCGTTCCCTCACTGTTTCCAGGATGGCTTTGTGGGCCACATGAAACCACTTAGCGGGCCGGATCCGGCCCCCGGGCCTTGTGTTTGACATGTCTGTTCTAGCACCATTGATGTTATGTAGTTTGGGTAATGAAACCTCTTCAAGAAAAGAACCAAGCTCAGAGAGCACCAGGGATCCCTCAGCTGAAAATACTCTCCTTCATATGGACACTATTTGATTTTTTTTTTAAAAAAGTCAAATATTGCCGAAACCCAAATTTACTTGAATATAAGTCCTTAAAAGTTAAATAAAAATTGTATTTTGGTGTTAGTTGAATTGATTCAAACGTTACTCGCTGTGCCATTGTTGGCTGATATTTATATATAATGTTACCTGTAACTAAAACCAACTCCGTATGCAGCATGAACACAAAGAATATGAACACCTATATCAAATAATTGTTTCTTTTCCTTATAGAGTACTAGCAAATCTAAAATTTGTAAGAATCAATTTAAACACTCATTTAAATAAATCATAATGTTTTGTACTAGTTCAATTAAGTTCAATTCCATTAGGAAATTCAAATAAATAATTGTATATCCACAAAATGTTCAGAAAACAGAATAAAAATCCCAGAGAGGGGAGCATTTGATACCCACATAAAATAATGGACACATTATAGCATTGAAAAGCAAATGTTTAGGAAACCAAACCAGTTTTATTGAAATAAAGCTCATTTTAAAAGTATCTTTTCTTTGACTTTAATATTCCTCTATTCTAGTTCAAAAAGGATTTTCCCTGTAGCATACATACCTTATAGCAAAGTAAGTGAATTTATACATTGTAAATGTTTGAGAATTGGATTCTTGAGTTTTGAAACGAAGTGGCTACAGTTAACTGTATTAAAGTGTAGGCTTGAATTTGACAGAAAATAAGAAAAGCACTTATGACAACCTCTGCAAATGTTTAAATACTTTAGTTGTGAGTATAAGCTATAAATTGAATTATAAGGAGGCAGTCTTGAGCAGCAAAGATCCTGGGGGAAAACCTGGGCTTTTGGGACATAAAAAAAATTCTTATCATAATGAAATTCTGCATTATTTTGATTTAATAGATATTTCTTTAAAGAACATGCAAACTAATTTTAAAACATTCTCTATAATGTATGTATGTGTGTTTGTGCGCATGCTCATGTGAGTATATATAAGTCACTTAATGTACAAAATTGCTTGTAGAAACCATTTAACTTTAATGAAGCATTACTTAAGTGCATAATAAGTACAGTAACAACTTTAATTATGATTTATACAGCAGAGAGTTAATATATTCTGCTAAATTAGGTAACTGTTGATGGGTAGTGTAACTTTTTAAAATTAATTAAAAGTCTGATTCTGAAACTGTTTAATTGGTGTTAAGTGCAGTGAGTCCACTAATTTTTAGAAGAGCTATTTAAATGATAAGAATTGCAAGAAGAATACAGGTGGATGATTTCTGAAACCCATTTCAATATTATCATGCTTTCATTTTTAAAAGAGGATCTGTGACACCTGCTCCTTTAATCCTTCAAAATACCATATGTGTGATATTTTGTTGTATAGATTATTTCAAGGAGAAGACATTTTGGGGAACTCACAAAGCGCAATATGATATTCCTGTCTTACAAGGACAGTGTTCTGATAAAGTAAGATTAATGGAAACAGGAATGGACTCTTTTGTTGATGTTAGCAAACCATGATTAAAAGAAAACCTGACATAGCATAACCTGTGTACTCAAGCTCTTAATAGCGTATCCATCTATTTTTTCCCCTTTGTGTATTTTGTGTAGAAATACTCAGAGGGAACTATGTTCTTAAAAGGGAGCTAAGGAAATGTTGAAGTTTGAAGTCAGCACACATGCAACAATATTGAATTTCCTATTTCAGCAGGAGTTGTAAACTAGTTAGAAAAGAGTGACCATAGTAATCATGAGGTTAAATATAAGTATTATTTTAAAACTTCAAGTAGACATTTTCATTGTATTGAGGCAGAGTGAGATCATATTGAAAAATTGCTCAAAACGTTAGAGAGAGAGACAGACAGACAATTAATAAAACGTACAAGATGTTTTCATATTATAATGAGAAAGATAAAATAGATTTCTAGTGCCCATTTTAATATATAATGCCCTCTTGACCTTCAACTGCAGTCATGTTTTTTTTCTGAAAGAAGGATCCATTTATCAAGTGAAAAAGTATTTAATTAACCATGGAAAATGTACTTAAAGTGGTAACAATAAGCTTTCACAATCTTTCTGTAGGGAGTAAAACAAATCTAAAAATGGTTTCTGTCTCTCTTGTAACCTCTATCTGCATTCCTACATATTTATTTTTAGTTTCCCCCCCTAAACTTAATACTGTAAAATCAAATAAAAACGATAAGAGATGAATTTTTAAACATCAAAATTCCCATCGATTGTACGATATATTCATTGCATTAGCATGCGTTTTCCCTCCAACAAAATGTGGATCTTTGAACTTTCTGTTTACAGTAAAAACAAATGTGTGAATGGTTGTAAGCAACTCAATGGCTTATTTGACTAAAGGTTTTCTTCTTGTGGTGTAAATAGCATGCATGACATTGACAACAAATGAATGTACACTTTTAGAATGGGACAAAAAAGGTGTTGGATCCTCCTTACTTCCTGAAATCATATTAGTCTTATTTCAGTTTCTGAATTTTATTCAGCTGTACAATCATTTTGGATGCCGTGGTGGCCCAGTGGTTAGAATGCAGTAATAGAGGCGAATTCTGCCCACTGCCAGATAAGAGGATAAGAGGCAGGTTAGCCCACAGTAGGAATGTGGGTGGGGCAAGGACCTTAGAAGACACCCCCCCCTAGTCTTTCGGGCTGTAAAGGGGATGGGTGAGAAATGTACCTTTAGACTTGCAAAATTCTGTTAATCTAATAATAAAGTGAAATTATTTATTTATTTATTTTATTTTATTGCATTTATATACCGCCCTTTCCCTGAGGACTCAGGGCGGTTTACAGGGAGTTAAAATCAACCATACAAAAGTTAAAACCCAATTTAAAAAATATTAAATCAACCCTGTACTATTAAAAACCCCAATTAAAATGAATGTCTCCTCAGCCTGGGCCCGAGAGCTCAAAGAGCCAGGTCTTCAGGCCCCGGCGGAATGATCGGAGGTCGGGAGCAGTCCTCAGCTCCACCGGCAGCTGGTTCCAGAGGGCAGGCGCCCCCACTGAGAAGGCCCTATCCCTGGGTGTCACCCGCCGGCAATCTCTTACCGGCGGGACCCTGAGTAGACCCTCCCTGTGGGAGCGCAGCCTCTTGTGGCTGTGCTTCTTGTCTGATCCACCTTAGTCGCTACCTGTCACCTGGATGATTGTAGGTGACAAAATTTACCAGATTTGAAACTCTTGGGGCTGCCCTTGGAAAGTTTTGGAATAAGAGGAGAAGAATTACATCACTATAATTGAGGACAATTTAAGCCTTGTTTGTCTCATAAGTTGAGGAAGAGACAGAGATGGCATGGAACTGTAGCAGAAGAAATAAGTTTCCTATACATGTTTTTACCCATGATTAATTAAAGTGGAGGTACACCCTTTGTGAAGATTGGTTTCCTTTGAATATTTTGAATCTCTTCCTGTTTAACTTTACTGATGCTAAAATTAGAAGAAAAGGATAAAAACGGTCCTCTCTCCACCCATTGCCTAAGTCTATAAATTTCAGTTATATCACTCATTTTCTTTAGACACAGAGTGGGAAAGTGGAATTAATCAATGCTTGTTGCATCACTTGTAGAGCTAGTTCTGGCTTCAGGGCCAGTTGTCAAAATGATCCTAAAGGTTTATGGCACATGAAATAATAACTTACTGCAACATGTTTTTTTTAGCATGAATCAAGAGTAATTATATGCCCTGTGGTTCTCTTTGCAAACTGTGTCAAAGAGCTCCTTGGGAGACTCACCCAAGACACCAATGTCATACTTCCCACATGCAACTGCTGTTCTGTAGACACATAACAATTAGATGTCTAACATGAGCGGAGGACATCCTTCTTACCTATGTAGGAGAAGGAGGTTCTAGAAAGTCACATTTATTTTGATAATCAATAATACCACAATGGCAGACACCAGTGGCTGTTGCTCAAATGTGACAGTTTCAAAATGTCATTGTCTGATTTCTGCCTATTTCTTTGAAGTTCTTGAAGGAAGGAAGTCACCTGATCAGTGAAATGGGCTATGCAAATAAATAAATAAATCAAACATTGGGTGTGTGTGCTATGCTCTTGCTTCCTTATACCCCTTTCTCATTTAGCTTGTGTCTCTTACGTTCTGATCTGATAACAAAATCTCTGCCTTTTTAAAAAATGCAGTCCTTGCTCACTTAACTAACAAAGAGATAATTTAACCTTTCTAATAATGGAAGGGAGAGCAAATTTTAGGATACGCTTGTGGGGTCTCTAATGGAGTGTAATTGAGTCAGGTAACTGAACCAAATTTTTCAAGGTATTCATTAGATTTTATTCAGATGGGAAAGGGTCAATCAGTAAACAGAGGCTGAGATGACTATGGCCCAGAGGAGGAAGTAGGAGATGGAGAAAAATGTTTTGATCTTCCATGACTTTCTTCCAGAAATCAAATACTCAATATGTTTTTCCCACCATCACTTTGCATATAATTGTCCTCTAGTAGTAGCAAAATGGGCCTCTTGACCTCACAAGAAGAGCTGTTACTCTATATTTAACAACCTTCCAAAAGCATTATGTAGTAGTCTACACATTTTGCAATAGCTCCAGTCGCAGGAACTACAATTTAAGACACGCCTGGAGGCAAGCAAAATTGCACAAAATGGCAGCTAATTTATAGAAAAGAGACTGAGAGGAAATATTTGGAGGCCTAGTCCTCGGAGCCATCTGATTCATATTATTGACTCATTGAACCAACAGAGAGTGAGCAGAGACAACTTTTTAAGGAGTTTGGTTTCACACAGATTATTTGCAATTGCAGCCCATTATTTTTATACCAAGACTTCATTAGTCATATCTCCCGTCAAAGCTTCAACCCATGTCAAAGGTTTTCAGAAAACACACCAGGACAGGTATGGAACTCATCAGCCTTGGTCAAAGGTCGGCCTCATTAAGGAGTCAGAATGAAAACTTTCAGGGTCTCCCACATGTTGCCTAGACTTTCTGCTCCCATTTTTGAAATTCAGGGCCTGTTAAGCACCTTTTGCTCCCCAGACATTCAAATGTGATCAAGGTTTCAGCCTGAGCAAATGAACGGGATTCTTAACTGGCTGGACTTTATAATAAGGGAATGATTAAAACAACCAGAAACCTGTTTGCCATACCTATAGCACCCTTTCCTGAGATTAAACATAACATCTCAAGACAATACAATTAGGACTTCTATGTTAAAAAAAAAGTGGTAAGGAAGAGGGTGATGACTGCAGCGGTGAATTAAATATAAATAGCAGGGTGCTGGCTAGGTACAGAATTCGATATAATGAAGATTTCCTTGGCTTGATATCTGTATCTTTCTGGGAGGTCAGTGTCTTTCAGTGAGATTGGGAAGTAGATGCACAGGAGTTGTTAGCAACTGGTTATCATGCTGTGCTTTGACAGATGTGTTTTAAGGAATGCGGAGGCCCAAAGATAAGGGTAACAAAAAACGCCATTCATTGGGGGAGTATATTACATGAGTTTTTCTGCTCCCACTTTCAGGAACTGGAGCATGAAAGGGGACGATAGAAAACGGCAATACGCTTTACTTTATGGAGACATTAGTGGTTGCTTTTTTAAACAGCATGCTTCTCTTAGCTTTTAAATAGATACATGTGCAGATCACATTGCTATAACTTTCCGAATTTCACTAAGGAAAATTAGAGCCCTTATCCATTTCCTATTTTTTATTTTGAAGAGCCAGCATGCAATTTCTTCTTCTCCCAGTCTGAAAGACTGTTATATGCTATGCGCTTATATTGGTAGATGGGAATTGATTTAAAGTGGCAAGATAGCACAAGTTTTTCTGCACAATTGCCCTGCAACATTTTGCAAAATTTGATTGGGCATATATCTATTTATCTTTTGCATATACATTTAACCATTATAGATGTACTTTTAGGAGGAATTGGTATAATTTAAAAGTATAAATATAATATGTCCATGGTAACAAAATTGCTTCTATTCCCTCCCAGTCAGCTGTTCAGGTCCTACTACTAATAGGCAGCCTCAAGCCCTACTTTCTGCCATTCTTACAATGTTCATCTTTAAAATGTTTCAGATTGAGTTTCCTGAAACTAAAACTCATGGCAAGCCTACTCATTAGAATAACAAGAGAGGCAATACAGTTTAATCTGGCTTTATAGTTTTAAAGCAAGTGAGTGATAAGCACAATACTCAAGTATACTCCAGTCTTTAATATATTGAAAATATTGATCAGTACGTATTTTAAAATTAGGGTAGGGTATATAAACTTCTGATGGATATTGCAAGAGGCTTAGAACACAGAGGGCAAGTGAAAGATGCCTTGAAAATAAGACAAGCAGTTAATTCTCACTTGATGCACAAATGATCAGGCTCCCATCATAATATTTTGCACATATTATGTGAAGACCTAGCTCTCTGGAGAAGTCTATAATTCTGGGAAACATGAAAGGAAAAGAAAAAAGAGCACAACCAGTCCAAGGTGGATAGACTCACTTACAAAGGCAACGGGCACAACTTAGGAAGATCATTTTGAAGAACATGGTTGCTAAGAGCTGACACCAACTTGATGGCATATAATCAATGAGGCAATTAGCTGTTGAAGCCATGAGTCTTGGGCTGGATATCCAGCAAACAGGGTGAGGCAACTGCTTTAGACAACAGCTAGTAAAGATAAGCAAATCCCACACTCGTTAAGCAACCACTGTGGTTGTTAAGCAAATGCCGTGGTCATTAAGCAAATGCCACAGTTGTTAAATGAGCCCATTTTAGCCAGGCTACAGGAAATAAATGCTGAATTCTGGCAAAAAAAGTTGGAAATCATGGTCATGTGTCTATGGGATATTGCAAATGGCTGTAAATTTGGGGTGGTTGCCAAGCACCCAAAATGCAATCAGCTGACCATAGGGATGGGGAGGACATCAGAACTTGGCTCTGGATAGGTCTGTTATGACTTTGAAAGATTGCTAAGTGACTGGTCATAATTTGAGGACTGTCTGTATTAAAGGACTGAATTTGGTAGCCTCAGTTTTTCTTTTGGTACCTGCTATTATAGTCACAAAGCTGAATAAGATTGGAGCTAGTTTGGTCAGCTTTGGTCCATATATAGAAATAGGTGCTGTCACTGAGCTATGCATAGTCTTTTCAGAAAGCAATCCCAATTGTCCATTCTAATTATATGAAAATCTCATATCCCTGAAAAAACAGAAGACAGCAGAGAATATATGTTACAGAGCAACTAACTTCAACTCATGACTAGCACCATCTACCTACCCAATCATCAATTCCAACTACAAAAGTACAATTAAATCACATCTTGCAAAGGGAAAATGGCTGAGGTCTACTTGGAAGGATATGGTGCTAGCCTGCCAACTTCCCCAACACTCCCTTTGTAATTTCATTCTATTGAAAAACTATTAACTGGATTGGAAAAGAATGGCAACAAGCCTGTCAGCCCCAGCTCTAACTAACCTTTCATTTTGTCTCAGATGGGATGCTTATGAAGTGCTCCCCCAGGCAGTGGTGATATCACCATTTAATTCGTTCAACCTGGAAGCGCTTAGGCGCTCCTGACACAACTGTAATAGTAGTAGTAGTAGTAGTCTCTTGTAGTATCTGCCTACCCTGTACCATCAGCCAGATAGACCTAGACTTAGATAGCTGTCATGTTTCTGTCTTGTCAAGTAATTCTTATCTAGCAGGAGCCAGGAAAGGGGCATTCTCTCTTACAATGCCTGCCTTCTGGAATATCATCTCTCTGAAGGTTCATTTGGCTCCCATGCTATCCACCCTTAGGTGAACTTTAAACACATGGGTGTGCCCTCAGGTCTTGTGTTAATGTGTATGGTGGGCCTCTCAAGGCTGGACGTGATGTGGGAAGTTGGTTTCTTTCATTGTTCCTTTGGGTAAGGCTGCTTATTATATCTTTATTTTCCCTAATTTTAATGGACCTGACTTTATCTAGACGTTGAGCACATAAATAAAAGGGAGAAGATGGTCAGTTGGGCAAACCGGTTCAAGTTTGGACTAGTGGTTCACTCAGCTTGGAACTTACGATGTATAGACGCCCCTCCCCAAAGATGATGGTGGTGGTGATGATGATGATGAACATTTCTCCTATCTATGCCTTTATCTTCAGAAAGACGTCCACTTTGCCCCCTAGGGTCATAGACTCTGTGCCCTCGCCCTTGCCAGGCTTTTCAGCCCCATCAGATAAAGCAGAAACATCCTGATTGTGAATCTGTGATTGATGTCCTTGGCCTAGAACTTCCCTCTTCCCCATTCAGGAAACAGGAGGGCTGGAGAGATAGCGCTCAGTTTTCTTTCACAGCCCCTGTTTCCTAACTCTAATCACCTTCTGCTGTGGGAAAAGAGATGAGATGCGGCCTTAAAAACAGATCATTGTCCGCCTCCTAGATTAATGCAGAGAAAGCAGCATTGTCTGCTGAATGGATAAACCTTCCTGCCGTCACTCAAAACCTATATTCAACGCTACTTCATTTCTAAGAGGCTTATCTTCTCTGAATAGATCTTTCCAGCTCAAGTAAGAGGCGATGTAATGAAGCGTATTTTTTTTCTTAAGTGAGAAACCTGCTGGAAAGAAGGGGTGAACTCTGTGCAGCTGTTCGAAAGGCGTTTGCAGACTCTTGAAATACTTGTCATTTATCTGGTCTTGCAGGACATCAAATGAGGGAAGATCAAGTTCAAAATCTGCCTGGGCGGCTTTTGAAGGGCTTCTTCATCTGTTAATTAAATAATGCTTATTAACACGCAGTCTAATGCAGCTCAGCCTCGCTATGCGTGGTGGGTTTGGAGATGAAAATAGAGTCATGTTTGGTTCACTTGCTGGCGGTTATTAATCATTAGCTTTTTCAGATTTTGGTGGTTGTGTTCTGAACTGTAGGCACAGAATTGGGCTTTTTGCTCTCTTTTTTCTGTGTTAAGATGAATGAATAAACTGGTCAGGTGCTGAAGCTATGAGGCACAAAATACGAATCGGCATGTTGAAATCGTAAGAGAATGTTGTGTAGCGGGTTCTTTGGCGCAGGAATGAAGACGAGGTAAATGAGTACAGGAAAACTCATGGTTTATTTCGTGCAGAATCTGAACTGAACAAATGGCTGCAACTAGCTGCAATTTATAGACTAACCCCTAGGTGGCAGCCAATAGGTTTGAAGCAACCATTGCTGCCTAGGGATAGCCAATAGTAGCACTGGAACTTGTAATCTGGGTTGCTGGAGAGCCGTTAGCTGCTCCAGCAACCCACGTGATATTACTAATGAGCCCAGTACATAACACCCCTCCCCTCTTAGATCAGACAATATTAACACAAGTTAGTCTTAATGAAATTATCAAGACTGATTATCAAAACAAACTTAAATAATAGTAATAGGAAAAAAACCCATATAGGTTACAATGTTATTAAACAATGTCTGAATGAATAGGCTTCATTGACAGCACACTAGACAGTTACATCGTAGCACCTGAATGAATATGCCTTCATTGACAGTACGCCAGACAGTTAACATCATAACGCTAGTTTCTGTAGTACAGTGGCAAGCTGCAATACAACAATATTATAACCTCTAGTTATGGGGGGTGAACTATTACCCCCCGTAGATAGGGCTCGCAACTTGGGGGTCCTCCTAGATTCACGGCTCACTTTGGAAGACCATATAGGAGCCGTGACTAGGGGGGCCTTCGCACAGGTTCGCCTGGTGCGTCAGTTGCGGCCCTATCTTAGCCGGGACGATTTATGCACGGTCACTCATGCGCTCGTGTCCTCTCGTCTGGACTACTGCAACGCTCTCTACATGGGGCTGCCCTTGAGGACTACTCGGAAGCTCCAACTGGTACAGAATGCAGCCGCGAGAGTGGTGTTGGGAGTCTCCCGATACTCCCACGTTACGCCTCTGCTCCGTGAGCTGCATTGGTTGCCAGTTGTCTTCCGGGTGAGATTCAAGGTACTGGTAACGGTATTTAAAGCACTCCATGGCATGGGGCCGGAGTACCTCAGGGAACATCTGCTGCCGGCATCAAGCTCCCTGCGCCCTGTGCGTTCCCACAGAGAGGGCCTCCTCAGGGTGCCACCGATCAGAGAATGTCGATTGGTGACCCCCAGGGGGAGATCCTTCTCTGTGGGCGCTCCGGAGCTGTGGAATCAGCTACCGGTTGAGCTCCGGATGGCGCCCGATCTTCGCTCCTTTCGTCGCGATCTTAAGACATTTCTGTTTGTACAAGCCGGCCTAGCCTGAGGGGGAGTGTGGGGGTTATTTTATTTTTGTTTTTTTAACTTTTCTGGGGGTTTTTAGTGTTGTATTTATACTGTTTTAATTAGGGCAATTTGTTTAATCTTTTTTAATGTTTGTATTCACTATTTTATTCTGCCCTGTGAACCGCCCTGAGTCCTCAGGGAGAAGGGCGGTATATAAATGTTATTAAATTAAATTAAATTAAATTAAATATTATAGCTCTTTATTTTACAACGTAATTAGCAAGATATGAAGGAGGTTTGTGTGCCCTAGTGGAACGTCTCATTGTTCCAGTCACTTTGTGGCCTACCAGCTTACCCAGTGGGCTGCGTAGACCTGTGTCCCTTGGTGCTTCTGAGTCAAGGGGATTAGATGCTCTCTGGCTGGCCTCTCCAGGTTGGCCCACCCCAGAGTCAGACTGATCAGCAGAGTAGGCACAGCGGTTACTGAAGTCCGGTTGGCTTGCTCCTTCAAGGGATCCATGTTGCATTCCTGGACTCCCCACTTCTCCCTCTGGTTCCTCCTCAGTTATGAAGGAAAAGTTCTGAGTCCATGTGAGGACTGGCTTGGCCGCAAGTTTGAAGACCTTAGGAGGGACTTATGATGCAGTGCTCACTTAGTGGCCATTCTGGAAACCGTTTTCTGAGTTGATCAATGTGCGCCCCCGGCGGCTTCGTCAGCCATTACCTCGTCTTGTGCTTCTGAAAACGTTAAGTTTGGTCTGGCAAAGAGTCTCTGCTGAAGCGTTAGGTTCTGTAGGCCGTAGACAAACTAGTCTCGTAGTCGCTCTTCTAAGTTTGAAAATTTGCAAAGGCCTACGGCCTGCCTCAGGCCCGCTATGAATTCTGAAGCTGATTCGCCGGGTTGCTGCACTCTCTGGTCAAACTTGAACCACCAAGCTATTTTAGACATCTTGGGCTGGAAATGTCTGGTTAGCTTCTTTTTGAGGCCTGCGTAGGAGACCACTTCTATCGGTGTTGGAGTGAAAAGGTTCTCGGCCAAATCAAAGGTTGCTGGGCTACACAGGCAGAGTAGCGTTGCGGCCTTCAGTCCTTCTTCTGCAATCTGGTTTGCCCGGAGGTAGTTTTCTACCTGGGACAAATAGGATGGCCATTCCTCTGGATGCTTCATGTCGAATTCTTGAAGTCTCCCGACCTTCGGCATTCTGTCTTTGCTGGTTCCTGCATTTTCTTCTGAATCCTGCTTCCCAGACTCAGGGAATGAGTCCACTGAGCATGATGTTGCTAGCGTAGCTTGCTAGCCGACCTTGAGTGGGGGGAATGCCTTCCCCTTGTAGACTTCAGCTTTTTTTCAGGGAAGCAGGATCCCACCCTCATCGCCAGTGTTGTGTAGCGGGTTCTTTGGCGCAGGAATGAAGATGAGGTAAATGAGTACAGGAAAACTCATGGTTTATTTCGTGCAGAATCTGAACTGGCTGCAACTAGCTGGAATATTTAGTCTAGCCCCTAGGCGGCATCCAATAGGTTTGAAGCAACCATTGCCACCTAGGGATAGCCAATAGTAGCACAGGAGACTTGTAGTCTGGATTGCTGGAGAGCCGTTAGCTGCTCCAGCAACCCACGTGATATTACTAACGAGCCCAGTACATAACAGAGAATATGTCACAAAGATGCTTATAATTCATCCTGTAGTTGGCCACAAAATGCCCTTTCATAAAACTTGGACAGGCACATTCTGTTACCACGTTTTCCCAAATAAATAATGTCCAGTTTATTTGGGTTTCTAAGATTGTTTGAATAAGGAATGGGAAATCAATCTCCTTCCATTCCACATTAGTGCAGCAGAATTTTGCATGATATTCTGTTCTATCAATTTTTAGCAGAGATAATATGGAAGAAAAATCTCTATTTCTTACCCCCTTGCCATTGATTCCTGATTCTAATGCCAGAATGCAGCCATGGAATATGCCAAATTCATAGCAACAATGACCTAATTTCTTGGATTTAGAGGAAGAGATTAGCCTATGATAAATAAAAGGTTAGCTAAGACCAGGAATGTGAATTGGCCTAGCCCTAGGCTGATCTCTGGTAAGGCTGGGAAAACCTATATTTGAAAGAGACCAAGATAGATCCATCTGCTTAATTCTCTGCCTTGGAAAAGATTTGTAGCTTGACAGGTTTTCACTTTAATTTTTTAAACTAAAGTTTGAGAAAGATTTTCCAGCTCTAGGTACAAATGGAGGTTGTGATGTTGCACAGATATTACCAATCTCAGAAATGATGGAAAAACTTTATTTTTCAGTGTTATCTTAACCAGTGTTTTTTAGTATTAGGAACTTTAAGAGGGATGGACTTCAGTTCCCCAAATTCCTTAGCCAGCATGGCTAAGTGGGGAATTCTAGGAGTTAAAAGTCCACCCGTCTTAAAATTGCCAAGGTTGAGAAATACTGTCTTAAATGTACAGATGTACTTACAAGCCTAAAAAGCTATAACAGAGATCTCTTATTTAATGCAGCTTAACAATAAATTAAACTTCTACCTCTGAATGCTAGCTACATTTCACTCAGGTTAGCATTTATCCCACCACGAATCCAGCACATATCCATTGTGGCAAAACACTCAAATGTGCTTCCAGCAGACTCTGTAACAAAATTCTTTTTAATCCTTCATTTGAAAGCCTGGAGATCTTTTACTAGTCAGTGTAGTAGGCCAATAGTCTGCCTTGGGATAGTCCCAGAAGGCCAGCCTCTTAACATTTATATCAAGCGAGGTCAATCCAAACCAGAGATTTTATGCTGTGTGCCAGAAACTAAGACATATTTGTTACATTCTCAATCATGCCTCTGTTTAATTGTGTGACTCCACACCACAGTCCCAGATTGCTTGCTAGACTAGCCTGGTCTTGGATCCAAATGTTGATGGTAAATCACTTCCAAATCCCAGATAGGAATGTGGTTTGGGTTAGAAAAAAGAGAATTTTAAAAAGTGGGGAAAAACCCGCCCCCCAAGTGATTTAACACTTGGATTGGCTGATAGAAAGGTAAAAAAACACAACATGTTTGGCACAGCAATATAAAATAGGCTTTAAAAAAGAACCTTTCTTTAGAGAATAGGAGTTGGAGAATTGTACTGTATTTTCAGGCGTATAAGACGACTGGGTGTATAAGACGACCCCCCAACTTTTGAGATGATTTTCAAGATTTTTCATCTTATACACCGGAAAATCAGCAAGCCCGGGAAGGCACGCCCTCCCCTCTCACTGTGGAGGAAGCAGGGCAGGCTGGCATCTGGCGGGAGCCGGCAGGGCAGTCCTGCGCACGCGCGCGCTCCCCGGCTGTTAAGGTGCACTCCTTAGCAGCCGGGGAGTGCGCGCGTGTGCAGGACTGCCCTGCCGGCTCCCACCCGACGCTCTTCCCTCTTGAGGCAGCATCCCCAAGGACTCCTTAGGAGCCAGGGAGCGATGCTGCCTCAAGAGGGAAGAGCGTCGGGCAGGAGCCGGCAGGGCAGTCCTGCACATGCGCGCACTCCCCGGCTGCTAAGGAGTGCTCCTTAACAACCGGGGAGCGCGCGCATGCGCAGGACTGCCCTGCCGGCTCCCGCCAGATGCCAGCCTGCCCTGCTTCCTCCACAGTGAGAGGGGAGGGCGTGCCTTCCCGGGCTCGCTTATTTTCCGGCGTATAAGACAACTGGGCATATAAGACGACCCCCCAACTTTTGAGATGATTTTCATGGGTTAAAAAGTCATCTTATACGCCGGAAAATACGGTAATTGCACATCTTGGAATCTGAACTGAAATCATATTTATGCAGAAGGGCCATACTAATTTGGTAAGATGATTTACCAAATATAGTTTCAGAAGAGCAAGCAGAATAGAGAAGGAGGGGAAAGAATGGACAACCATATAACCATTCATCAATATTTCATCATAAGAGGCATCCCAATTCTGCATATTACTCAAATAATTATTTCGCACACCAAATATAGAAATGTTCAACCTCAATAGGTATTGGACTACTACACCCAATTAAAGACTACTACACTGTAATTAGAGGTGTAAGATGGGGAAAGTGAGTTGTTATCTGCTCAGTATTTCTTGGGACTGTTAGGACTAAGTAAAATTCATATCCTGAACAAAAAAGATAAACTGTTCTGAAATGCAAATGCAACATGGAATGCTTCTGTTTAAAGTTCAATAGACTTTTCCATGATGGTCCATCCCATCCATTTACAGAATTTACAGAATAACAGAGTTGGAAGAGACCTTGGAGGTCTTCTAGTCCAACCCCCTGCTCAGGCAGGAAACCCTATACCATTTCAGATAAACAGTTGTCTAATCTCTTCTTAAAAATGTCCAGTGTTGGAACATTCACAACTTCTGGAGGCAAGTTGTTCCACTGGTTAATTGTTCTAACTGTCAGAAAATTTCTCCTTAGTTCTAGGTTGCTTCTTTTTCCTGCCTTCAGGTGCTTTGGAGAATAGCGCGACCCCTTCTTCTTTGTGGCAACCTCTGAGATATTGGAAGACTGCTATCATGTCATCCCCTAGTCCTTCTTTTCGTTAAACTAGACATACCCAATTCCAGCAACCTTTCTTTATATATTTTAGACTCCAGTCCCCTCTATTTGCGTCTTTATTTTTCAGCCCTTTATTACACAATTTTATTATTTTTATTACTATTACTATTTGGTGCCTTTGAGTCAGTCTTGGCTCCTGATAACTACCTCAACAAGTCCCTGCAGTTTTCTTGGCAAGATTTCGGAAATAATTTGCCATTGCTTCCTTCCTACCTACAGCTGAGTGACTGGCCCAAGATCACTCACTAAGTTTGTGCCTAAGCCAGGATTAGATTTCACAGTTTCTAGCCTAGAAAATACTCATTGCTTTATTGTTTTTCCTACCCTGCCCTTTAGGATTTTGTTTCTAGAGAAGTTTTCATATTTCTGTAAAACTTCGGATTTCCTTAAGTCTGCAGATATTTTTCTCCTTGTGAATGCAATGAGGTGGGTTGGGATTTTCCTTAGTCATATAAATATGCATATCTGGGTAATGTATCTGTTATTCTGTTTATTCTTCAGCTGCATTTATATAACATAATTAACGAGGATAATTAATAAAAGCATTTGCATTTATACAACAAGCACATTTTGGCTAGTTTAATATTAACTCATTTGCAGTTTTATACAAACCATATATTGTTTGTTCCTGGAAATTGTGTTAGTTCCACAACCAAAATTATGGAAGTTGTGCCAATCAGGGCATTTTGTAATGTATTCATGAGGTTCATAGAATACCCTTGAGTGTATCAGATTATTTTTCTATTTCAGGCAAATCCAGTGCGATTCTGTAATTTTCCAATGACTACATTTTAAGAAGCGATTTCAACATTTTCAGTTTACTTATAAATTGCTTATTGTATGTGGACAGAAATAACTTCAAGATATTCTCAAACTTGAAATACATCATCTGGCTTGGTTCACATACTGTAATATGGCATGATGGTAGTTATGTCCCATTTTAGCCTTGTCCTGCACAAATTTAGCAAATCAATATAAATTTGATTAAGGAATTTGGTCACAAATAAATCTTTCCAGCTTTTACACCGAAGAATACAGACATTTCTTTTTTCCTTTCCAAGATTTGCAATAAAATACCACTTATGTTTCTTCCCCCCTGGAGTTAACTATATGAATCCATTATCTCTTGTCCAAGAAAAGAAGAGATTGTGTTGATGTGTCTTATTGCAGAAGAACAGGAAGGGCTATAACTTCAGGATGAATCTTCACAGAAAAGCCAATAGGTTGCATATGGAAAACTGCTGATGAAGATCAACTACCCATGCCTTAAAATCTGACTTACTTCTTTTTTTAATCCCATTTATATCCCGCCCTTCTCCGAAGACTCAGGGTGGCTTACAATCTAAAGCACAAATCAATGTGCTTAGCAATACTTATCGACTTTACCTACTATGTTCACATAACAAACTGAAAGTTAGTTTGAGGTGGTGATTCCCACCTTGAGCTTCTTAACTGGACACTTGCCTTAGGTTTGTGGTTGTTTCCTCTTCGGTGTATTTCAGTCACTGAAAATCCTTGCTATTCTTAATCTGAGGTGAATGCATGATGAGTGCAAAATGTGGTTGGATAATCTACTCAGACGCTTTAGTCTGTTAATGAGACAGTTACCATTTCAAATAGCTGTAATCGTAACTCTTGCATAAGGTGGCCTGTATTTCTCACATCCAAAACAGTTGTCACATCCAGTTATCGCTATGTTTGAAACCAACAACTAATCAGAAATGGCAGCTATTCCATGACACATAAAGAGAAGGCTATAAAGAGAATAATGGTGCCTTGTAATTTCCCAGTAACAAGTACTTAATGAAAGTTTAAGTTCTTCATATACATTTTAACCTTATAATCCTTCTAAGAACCCCCAACCTGGACCTATGACTGAAGTAAGGAAACCATCACTATTTATTAGCTATTCATGCAGTTTAGAAATTAAGGATGTGTTTGCATTCATGCATATGCCAGGTAGATGCCAGTTGTCATCTTAAATCATAGAACAGGAATTGATAGCAGTGGTGTCTGTATGGGGAGGCCTGAACTGGCAAGATGGAGGTCAGATGGAATGTCATGTTAACCATGTATGTTCAAAAGGAGTGAGGTTTTTTTATTGCAGTGCTGTCTGCCGTCCTTTTGATTTTGACACACCCTCCTCTAGACCCCACATATATACTGTACAGTAGCTCCTAAGTCCCATGTGAATCCTGGAGTCTCTTTTTGGGCATTCCAGGGGCCTTGGAGATTTGCCTACAAGAATACAAGTACCGTAATTATTCATAACTTAAAAAGAATAATGACTAACAGAATAAGAGAGTTGTAAGGGACCTTGGAGGTCGTCTAGTCCAACGTCCTGCTCAAGTAGGAGACTCTATACTATTTCAGACAAATTGATGTCCAATCTCTTCTTAAAAAACCTCCAGTGTTGCAGCACTCACAACTTGTGAAGGCAAGCTGTTCCAAGTGTCAGGAAATTTCTCCTTAATTTCAGGTTGCTTCTCTCCTTGGTTAGTTTCCATCCATTGCTTCTTGACCTGCCCTCAGGTGCTTTGGAGAATAGGTTGACTGGAATGACCTAATACAACTAAAAAGTAAAACAAAGCAAAGATACACACACACACACACACACACACACACCATTCAAAACCAAAGACCTTTTCCCCAGTTTCTTGATCTCACTGTGATTGTCATCATATCAGACCTTGGCTCTTGAACCAAAAAAAGGAAACATAAAAAGGGTCTAATTCAGGGCTGAAAGAGAAAACCCTCCTTAGCAAAGGAAACAACTGAAAACAATGAAAAACTGATCTTTGGGGCCCTAAACTAGCCCTTAGTTGTTCCAAAGTTGCTTTTTCAAAAGGCAACTGGGCTTTCTTTATTTTTGCTTGAAAACATTTCGCTTCTCATCCAAGAAGCTTCCTCGGAAAGTCCAGCTGCCTTTTGAAAAAGCACTTTTGGGAGGACCATGACCTGGATGGCTGAAAATCTCCACAGGCATTTAGCCTTTAATTGCTTAGATGAAACTGCCCCATTGCTAGCATGAAAACAATAATCCCAAATTCCAGTTGTTACTTGTACAGTACATGGAATGGAAAAATGCCATTTTCTTCTTCACATCAGGCAGAGCAGCCTCTCATTATAGATGGAAAAACATACTTTTAGGGTCTGAGCAGATAAATAAATAAAAAGCAGACAGAGTGTCAATGCAGATTTTAATGACGAAGTCTATCTGTACTAAGGGCGCTTAGGGATCAGGAAGAGTGACAAAAAAAGTCAGCACTGTGGCTAGAACCACCTCATCAAAGCCTGGCCTCTTTTTTATATTGCAGAAAAAAGAGTGATGTTGATGGTGCTCAGAATTTTGCCTCGTTTTTCCATTGTCCTGAAGACATTCTTTTTCTGAAGCTTTTTAATTTTGGTGTGACAGCCAGATTCCACTGGTACAGATGGGGGATGAGGGATCCCATTTAGTGATGAGCTGTATTACTCTAAATATCCAGGAATAGATAGATTCAGGTAGATAAAGCCAGGAAGGCCTGGAGGAACGTTATCCACGGGGTTGTGATGGGTCGGACATGTCTTTGCAACTAACAACAGCCAACAACATAGTTTCCTGGGGTTATTAAAGAATTCAGGGCTATTCATATCTTATGATTTTTGAATTTCAAGATAACTCTCGGGAAGTTTGATTTCTGTAGAAAGTTGACTTTTCACAGATTTCTTGCCTGTGCACGTATTTGTGTAAAGTATCTCCTTGGTTAATGTCTTCGTCAGAAAAGGAGACACCTGCATCCGTGCCATAAAACCCAAGTTGAATCGACATAACACTTGAGTGCTTCCTCTTTGTGCACAGCTGGCTGGGACCCATGACACACAGGCTCTGCAATGTGCCAGAAATACTTGATATTCCACGCAAGAGGTGTTTATGTAAGATAACAAAGGGACAATCTTGCATCCATGTACAGCTCATCTGTTTATACATGTCACTTGCTTTGCTGGCTCTGATTAGCTTTTTTGTAAGAAAGCAGGAAGGTAGGCAATAGGGTTTTTATGATTCATCATTTCTGCTCCCTATTAAGGAGACAATGTTAGAATTTTTGGCAGTCGTCAAAGAGGATTTTTCTATACCTTGGGGACAATGTTTTTTTAAAACAAGGATGCACATTTCGGAATGTCAGTTTGCTAACTGTCAGAAATACGATGCCCTTAATATCACCTTACAATATGCTTCTTCTTCTTATTCTTTTTTTTTTTTAAAAAAAAGCAGATTTGATCTCTAGCCTGATTTTTTTTCTCTCTATCTTGAAATAATTTTCCTATCAATGTAATGGTTTATGTGATGCCCAATCACTGTTTTTTTTACTATACAAATGCCAAATGTACATTTTCATAAATTAAAAAGGTTACATTCTCTGTGAGTGACCTTGATTTTGTCTCTGTGTTGTTTTGTTGTGTTTAACTATATTCTTTCCTACCCATGCTTTAGTGGCATTATCCCTCACCCATCCAATTACCATTTCTATCAGCTTTTCTGAAAGATTATGCTTTTTGGGTGTTCTTCTGTAGATGTCTTTCCAGTGGCTTCACTTGATGAATGTGACAAGTTTTGTGCTTTCTCCCTCCCCTCATTGAACTGAAAAGTTTTTTTTTAATAAATACAGACCCAATAAGTGCCCAAAGGCAGTGTTTCAATGGCTGCTAAATCTTTCAAGGTTAGGACTTAACCTCAGTTCTCTCCTAATTCAACTGCAACCTTCAGTCTGAAGCCAATCAAGAATATCAGATGATACTTAAACAATGAAGGATTTCTGATATTCAGGTACAGCCTCTCTTCAATGGGATTGCAAATTCTTTGTGTGAAGAAAGTCGGTTTTGCTCTAAAGTACTGTCACAAAAAGTGAAATTACCATTTGCTTGGACTGGTGCCATTCATCATTGTCAGAATTCTAAGCATTGTAAGAGGCTTGGCCTCTTCAAATTAATGCCTTGTTTTGCATCAGCTAAATTTTCCCAAATCCTCAAGGATGGGTCATACAAAAACTCATCTTGCCATTTTAATTTATCAATCCAAGAGGAGGGTAAAGAAAGGAGACTTCATTCCATCTTTGTGCTTGCTTGCTTGCTTTTTTTAATTTACAGTCTAATTCAAAAAGAAAAGGAAATAAGATATGAAAATAAGTTGGGAAAATAAGATAAATCTCTCTGTGAAACTCACAAGATCGACTCAGTCCCACTGCCAAACCTCCATAATTCATTTGCAGGGCAGCTCCAGGGATTAGCCATGACGTATTTGGAAATTCATTTATTTTTATTTTATTTTGCTGTTTCTTATGCATAAGCGTAATGCTGTCCCCAAGGCTTTTCAGGTAGCCCTCAAATCTTGACAGTGTTTGCTGTCTCAGAGCCCTAAACCAAAATTAATTTTCAAATAAACAGCATAAAAATATATGGAGTTGTATAAATTTTCATACAAAACGTGTTTGTTCTCCTTGCTTACATATATACATACATAAGATTGTAGATTGGTGGCCCCCAGGGGGAGGTCTTTCTCTGTGGGCGCCCCGGAGCTATGGAACCAGTTACCGGTTGAGCTCCGGACGGCGCCCGATCTTCGCTCCTTTCGCCGCGATCTGAAAACATACCTGTTCGAACAAGCCGGCCTGGCCTGAGGGGGGATTGGTGGGGTTTTTACTATCATTTTATTGGGGTTTTATTAATGTATTTATTGTTTTTTTTATGGGCATGTATTTAATTACTTTTTAATTTTTGTAGCTTTGTGTTTTATTCTTGCCCTGTACACCGCCCTGAGTCCTTCGGGAGAAGGGCGGTATAGAAATATTAATAAATTAAATTAAATTAAATTAAATGTTGGGGGGTGGGGGGGTGGTTTGACCAAAATCGTAAAAATGATTTTGAAATTAATAGCTATGTGTATAAAATGAAAACACAGGAAGTTTTTAAAAAAAAAATGAATTATGACTCTTTTCTGTATTGATACATTTTATAACATCTGTGCAAAGGAATAAAATCCAGCCAAAGTTAATGTCATGGGTCTCAACAGGACCAACTTCAGTACAAGCTGGGTCATTCAGAAGATAGCCTTTAAAATTTATATATTTATATCTTTATTTATTTGTCAAATTTATTTGCTGCCGATCTTGCAGTTTAAGACAACTGAGTGACTCACAACCAAAATAAGACATATAAACATTTGACAATTAAAAATATAAGAATTATATTAAATTAAATTAAAATTACAAAAAGTAAAACAATCTCAAATACAAGGGTTGGCTTCTCTGCTAGAGTATGAATTACCTCCAACCAGCAGCTTTTTCTTCTGGACCCCATGCCAGCCAAGATGCCTAGCCAAGTTTTAAGTATTCTCCTGAAGGCTAAAAGAGAGGGGGTGGATCTTAGCTCCTGTGGCAAGGAATTCCAAAGGGCAGGGGCCGAGGCAGAAAGACCCTTCTAGATTTCACCAGCCAGAATTCCTTGGCTGACGGGATCCACAATAGGCCCCTTCTGCCAGTGGAGCGGACCAATCTCATTGGGGAAAGACGGTTCCGTAGATATTCTGGACCCATTCCATAAAGAACTTTCAAGGTAGTAAAAACCTTGAATTGCACCTGGAAGCAACTGGTTGCTATCCAGCTATTATCCTGGTGGGTAATGGTCAAATGAGAGAAAGTTTAAACTAATCACAGTCTGAAATTTTTACACATATATCTTCTCTGTTTCTTTGTTTTTACACTATGGGGAGGTGGATTATATTACACTGATTGCATGTATAAAAAGTGGATACCATTAAGCATTCCATTTGCTCCGGCATAAATTACTGTAGTCCCACATTGTTGGTTTCACACATTCATAATAATAATAGTAATAATAATAATAATAATAATAATAATAATAATAATAATAATAATAATAATAATAATAATAATAATAATACTTTATTATTATTATTTATTATTATTTAAAAAGTAATACATTTTAAGGAGATACCTGATTGATACCTAGGATGCTGGCAGCAATCCGTGTCAACCAATAGTGCCAGTCAGTTTGAGTGTTCAGTTGACTGAGTTTCATGTTTTATGAATAAAAGTTTTATATAATAAATATAATAATAATAATAATAATAATAATAATAATAATTTATTAATGATAATGATGATGATGATGATGTTGGAAGGGACTCAGGCAGGAAACCCTATACCATTTCAGACAAATGGCTGTCCAGTCTCTTCTTAAAAACTTCCAGTGTTGGAGCATTCACTGCTTTTGGAGACAGGTTGTTCCACTGTTTAATTGTTTTAACTGTCAGGAAGTTTCTCCTTAGTTCCAGGTTGCTTCTCTCCTTGATTAGTTTCCATCCGTTGCTTCTTGTCCTGCCTTCAGGTGGTTTGGAGAATAGCTTGACTCCCTCTTCTTTGTGGCAACCCCTGAGATATTGGAACACTGCTATCATGTCACCCCTAGTCCTTCTCTTCATTAAACAACACATACTAAATTTTAGCAACTGTTCCTTGTATGTTTTAGCCTCCAGTCCCCTAATCATCTTTGTTGCTCTTCTCTGTATTCTTTCTAGAGTCTCAACATCTTTTTTTACATTGTGGTGACCAAAACTGGATGCAGTATTCCAAGTGTGGCCTTACCAAGGCATTATGTTTTACTTAACAAAAATATGTTTCAGCACAACATGCGAATCCAGTCATTAGGTGATTTAAAATCTCATGTCCAGGTAGTGGAATGCTATCTATGTGTGCAATATCTTATGTTCTCCAGCAGTGCAGGGAAAATGTTTAGTGTTTTGTTGTTCAGCTTTTCTGATGGTGAAAAGCAGATGATATAAAATTGAGCTATGGGAGAAAATGAAATGAGTTGAGTTGATTGAGTCAGGCCTTCCCCAGTCCAGTACTTTCTGGTTGTGTTTGTGGTCATGAAAATGTCTCTCAAAAGCTCACAACCCTGGAAAGTTTCCTTTTGTCACTGGTATGCATATTTGACAGCTTCCTGCCCTTTATATGTTTTGGCTTGCAATAAGGTTTTTAGTCTTTTCTTGGATATAGGTAAAGGTTCCCCCGCACATGCGTGCTAGTCGTTTCCAACTCTAGGGGCTGGTGCTCATCTCCGTTTCAAAGCCGAAGAGCCAGCGCTTGTCCGAGGACGTCTCCGTGGTCATGTGGCCGGAATGACTAGACGCCAAAGGCTCACGGAACGCTGTTACCTTCCTACTGTAGTGTTCCCTATTTTTCTACTTGCATTTTTACATGCTTTCGAACTGCTAGGTTGGCAGAAGCTGGGACGAGTAACAGGCGCTCACTCTGTCACGTGGCACTCGGAATTTGACCCGCCAAACTGCTGACCTTCTGGTCGACAAGCTCAGCGTCCTAACCCACTAGTTTGCCTTAAAATAGTGAGCAGCTTTTTTGTGGTAATTGCTTCTCTCTCTTCAACCAGCAGTGGGGAGTTTGACAATAAATAATAATGATAAAAGAAGATCTCCAAGGTCTTTTCCAGATTCTATTCTATTCTATTCTATTCTATTCTATTCTATTCTATTCTATTCTATTCTATTCTATTCTATTCTATTCTATTCTATTCTATTCTATTCTATTCTATTCTATTCTGTTCTGTTCTGTTCTATTCTATTCTGTGCTTTTTTTGTAAAAGAAAAAGGTGCCGGAACTCACACATGTCATACAACCCACCTTGCCTACCCTACAAGGTTCCATCCAAAAAAGGTGCTGGAACTCCGTTCTGAGCGTTCTATGAGAAAAAAAGCCCTGATTCTATTCTATTCTATTCTATTCTATTCTATTCTATTCTATTCTATTCTATTCTATTCTATTCTATTCTATTCTATTCTATTCTATTCTATTCTGTGCTTTTTTTGTAAAAGAAAAAGGTGCCGGAACTCACACATGTCATACAACCCACCTTGCCTACCCTACAAGGTTCCATCCAAAAAAGGTGCTGGAACTCCGTTCTGAGCGTTCTATGAGAAAAAAAGCCCTGATTCTATTCTATTCTATTCTATTCTATTCTATTCTATTCTATTCTATTCTATTCTATTCTATTCTATTCTATTCTATTCTATTCTATTCTATTCTATTCTATTCTATTCTATAATATCAGCATTGACAAATTCACCATCTATTAATTGCAAAAGACGGTTTTACTCAGAACAGCTTATATCCTGTGATGATACCTCTAACACCATCCAACTTCTGCCTATCCCAAGTCCTTGGGATGGCTCAATAGGAGGATAAAAATGTCAAATCCAGTCTGAACATCTGTGTGACAAACCATAGCAAATCACAAAGACTGAAAACAAAGAAATAATAATAATGTAGGTTACAGTATCTGGAGATAGCAGAATAGAAGAGAAAGAACTGAAGAAATTCACAAAATTAAAGGAACTGCTAATAGTAGTAGAACAAGAGTAGAGCAAAGATAGTCCCTATAGCAATAGGTGCCTTAGGTACATAACAGACATACAGACTTGTCGATAAGAAAGACTAAAAAAATCTTGATGGTGGATGTGGGAGAATAGACAGCAGAATAGAAGAGAAAGAACTGGAGAAGATAACAAAATACCAAACTGCAAACAGAAATAGAACAACATGACAAAATAGCCCCAATGGTAATAGGTTCTTTGGGTGCAATCTCAAAACAACTGGAGCACCATTTGAACACTATCGGCATTGACGAAATGATCATCAGTCAATTGCAAAAGGCACCTTGGGACAGCTTACATCCTGCAATGATACCTTTAACATCATTAAACATCCACATCTGCCTATCCCAGGTCCTTGGGAAGGACTTGATAGGTGGACAAAAGTGCCAAACCCAGTATAGACACTGTGTGACCACCATAATTTATTGATTAGCCATAAGGTCATATCAAAATAGAAAATAATAAGACCATGTATAACAAAAGAGAAGAGGGACGCGGTGGCTCAGTGGGTTAGGATGCTGAGCTTGTCGATCGGAAGGTCGGCAGTTTGGTGGGTCGAATCCCGAGTGCCGCGTAACAGAGTGAGCACCTGTTACTCGTCCCAGCTTCTGCCAACCTAGCAGTTCGAAAGCACGTAAAAATGCAAGTAGAAAAATAGGGACCACTCCGGTGGGAAGGTAACAGCGTTCCGTGAGCCTTTGGCGTCTAGTCATGCCGGCCACATGACCACGGAGACGTCCTCGGACAAGCGCTGGCTCTTTGGCTTTGAAACGGAGATGAGCACCGGCCCCTAGAGTCAGAAATGACTAGCACGCATGTGCGGGGGAACCTTTACCTTTACCTATAACAAAAGAGAAAGGCGTAAAGGAAATACAGAACGTAAAGGAAATACAAATCCTATATCTGCAACAAACTGTACATCTGTATGCAGTTCTCAGTTCTAGGGCTGTGTTGTATGTAATATTTGGTTTCTGACCACACATGAAATATATTGTTTACAGTGTGGATGCCAATGGGCCATTCATCCAATGATTCATCTTTCTTATGCAACTGGTATACAAATAATATATGAGCTATACCATCTATCTCTGGAACAAATGTACAGTATTTGTGTTGCTCCAGAGATATCAGACATAGCTCATATATTATTTGTATGCAGTAATTTGGCCATATTACCTTCCGTATTTAACCACTGTCCCAGCTGCCAAAATCTTTCTTGAGTATCAACAAGGAAAATAAGATGAGGCCTTTTTAAGTGAAGGTTGATTCCTGATGACTTTATTGATACATCTTGGCAACAATATTTGCCATTGCCTTCTGGGATTTCCCAATATCTCTCATCCATACACTATCCTTACCTGTCCCTATTCAGCTTAGTTAAATCAGTCAAAGTTAGCAAGGCACACCTTTGGGGGAACCTCTAAAACCTGGTGCTATCTGAAATAATTCGATGGAATGGTATTTTTAAGGATATTGCTTTCTGACCTGTTTTTGATCGACAAACATTTGTAGTTGGATGGACTTCCTTTGTTTTATGGAAGCAGCTTACCTTCTGTAAAGGTTTGCAGGTTTTTGTGTGTGAGTATAAAGGAATTTGCTGCATGTTGAGGAATGGAAAAAAAATGAGACAGTTATATTGATTGACAGTCACTTTGGGGAACTTATCATTGGGAAATCTGCACAGTGCAAAATTTGCAGAAATCTGGTACTATAGAAAGTATGCGAAGACCATTTTTAGCATTGTCCCTTAATAAAATGGAAGTAATTCTAAAAATAGGAGTGGTGCAAGGAGCGATCCATATGTAGAGCATATCATTTCAGCAAAACTCAACTAGGAGATTCTTGGATTCCAGCAGATATAAAGAGGAGATCAGGCAAGTCTTCATTCCCAGTTAAACGCTTCAAACAACACAAGCCCTTTAAATATCGAGTAGAATTATTGAATTCTGTTGATACTCCATAAAATGACAGGGTAGAATTCTGATGCTTGGAGCTTTATTTTTATCCCCCTTCATAATAATTGCATTTGCCTTTGTTCACTGCTGTCTGTCTCTTACCGACTGTTCCACAACTCAGTTAACCTGAAGTAATTGGATTTAAGATGATTTTGTCCTATTAAATCAATGGCACAAAATCAGCTTAATTCCAAGTCTTCTGGGTTAAACTGAGTTGCAGAGGGGCGAAAAAAACAAACCTGTAGCAGCTATTATTATGAAAATAATAATAAAAAGATCATCTAGAGTGCCAGAAATGATAACAGAGTCCATAGTGTAACCGCAGTTAAATAAAATCCACGGTGTCTCTTCTAAATAGTTACATTCCACAAGGGGGCTTCCAATTCACATTCAGTGTTTTGATAGCTTCTGCAGATTCTTAAATGCTAAAACTGTACATCTGAATAGAGTATTTTGAATTCAATTCAAGCTGAAGCAACAGTTTAGAAATGTTAAGCTGTAGTACAAAAACATCTTTGTGAATTTTGTTGCTTCTGTTCCGCAAGAGTGAATGCTTTTGCCGCTGTTCCTTAAAATCACAATGTGAAAAGTCATGACTTTTTGGAGCTGTTCACTAGTCATGTGCAACTTCAGGTTAACAGCACCACCATTCTGTCGCTGTTATCATCCCCCAAACTTTCAGAAACACCTTGAAACCAAACCATGTGTTTTTGTGAAGGCAGCCAATCTCAAAAAAAAAAAGCTTCTGCAAAATCATTTTTGAAATCTTGAGTAGTTCTTCTTCTGTCACAGTTGGTTTGATGGACGTGAGTTGACTGAGATTATTCTGTGCCAACACAGATGAAAGGACAAGGGCAAGAGATCTGCTGCATATAAAACAGAGGTCCCCAACTTGTGGGTCATGGACTGGTAGTGGGCCATGACCTGCTGGCCACCGGGCCACAGGACAGGCTGACCAGTGCGTGCATGTGTGCATGCACACTCACCCACTCACGGTAGCAGCATGTGAAAATGTGATGCTGCCGCACCTGGGGAAAAAAAACGGGATGATGACACCACGCTGTGGGCACAAAAATGGATGGCTTTGTGCTGCATGGTTTGAAAACAGGCTGCTGTGCCATGGGGCATGAAAACAGGACAACTCTGTGCCTCAGGGGAAAATGGGATGCCGCTGTGCTGTGGGCTCAAAAATGGATGGCACTGTGCCTCACAAGAATGGGGCAGGCCTAGCAAGTATCACACAAGTGCTAGCCCTGCCCCATTTGCATCACGTGTGTGCTTGTGGCCCCGTGTGCATGCACGCATGTAAAATGCTTCCCCCTCCCTTTTCCTCTGGTCATCCAACCGAGAAAAGTTGGTATAAAAGACCCTCACAGTGCAACAAAATATTATTTTTATTGTGGCCTTTGTCAACCTAGAGGACTCCAACTGTGATAAACTACATCTACCATAATCCTCTGCCAACATAATGATTGAGACATTTAGGACAGTACAACTGGGCACACCAGGTTGGTGAAGATCACCATGTTATATCCTTGATTTGAAGCCATGCTGTTGATTTCCCTTGATAACCCTCTATTCTCATATTTTTTGTCTTTTTCCACCCTCAGAAGATGAACTAGGTCTTGTAACCTCTTTACACTGTTCCTTTCTGTTTGGCATATGGCCCACTCCCATATTTTTCCTCATAGGCTCTTAAGTCTGCATGTCAGATCTCAGCAAGACCTTTTAGTGCCAATGTACATATTTAAAAACCACATGTTACAGCTTTATTGAAACTGTACCAGTTCATACTATAGTTGGGGATTATATATTACCTCTAGAGGTAATAACATGCCAGTTATGTTTAAGATAAATGGGGGGGGGGTTTACTATGTAATCTTCCCATAAGCATAGAGTTGATCACTGGGGGATCCAAATGATGAACAAGACAGGCATTTGGTCTGATTCATCTCAGTTCTTAACCAACTTTAAGCTTTGTCATTTTGTTAACTTTTCAGTCCTGGTTCCTCCCATGCCAGAGAGGTGTTAATAATTTTAAATTTAATTTATTTATCAAAACAATTCAACTATCCCTGAGATTGTATATATAACCTAGAAATAAAGATAAACTAAAGAAGCAATGTAGAAATATATACATATTTTTTCCTTCAAAAGTGCTGTTTCCAGAACAGAGAACTGTGTGTAAATGAATGTAGCAGTGGTAGATAAATGAGTACTGCATTAGTTTAATTAGTTTAACTAATTGGTGTAATTGCATTGCTTTTTGTAATTGCAAACTGCTATGCAAATGCTGTTATTATCATCTTTAATTGTTCTAAGTGTTAGAATTAATTAAGCAGACTGCAAATGAATTTGTTTAAAGTATTAAGAAAAATAAGCATTTATCTAGTGAGAATTGCTTGGATTGCAAGATGACCCAGGATTTATAGGAGTATATTTGGGTGAACAATACATGATTTTTTTCTAATTGAAAGAAATCAAGAATAACTCAACCTCTTTTTTCCAATTTGTTCAAACAACCTTTGATTATACCTGTCAAATTTGCTGGAAAAACACTAACCATTGAAGGTACAAATCTTCCACTGATTTTCAGCAGGAAAAAAGATGTATCCAAAGTGTGTCTAAAACTGTAACCCCAAATGCTAAGATAAATTCCTTTATCGGTGAACATAGTTTCTCATAAATGTTAAATATAGTGGTATATTATGGACTTCTTGACTTGGTGCCAAAAAGAAAAAAAAATCAAGGGATTTCAGCCAAGTGGACAATATCTCCCAGGGATTTCTTCTCCATATAAGGCCTTTTGATGCTGAAGAGTATCTTATTTTTGTTCACAGTTTCTATTAGGTGTCTCTGACTGGGCTAACAAACATTTATCATGCTGATAGTCCAGAGTCAGATTCTAATCAGAAACTCAATTACTCCAAACAAGCCAGAAAACTTTTTCAGGAGGGTTCTTCCCTCCCTCCCTCCCTCCCTCCCTCCCTCCCTCCCTCCCTCCCTCCCTCCCTTCCTGTTATTCTATATTCAAAATTCTAATAACATTATATGTAAAAAGGAGGGCTCTCCATTTCCCATTTGGTCTTTGGAGAAGTATGGGCTATGGGAGGTTGGAGGCAATGTCTCCTTTAACCCACTTTTTTGCATAGATCTCAGGGCTGACAGTTCATTCTATATTACGTTAACACTGAAAAATGGGATCATAAAAGCCCAGACCAGCACAATACCACTAAAAAAGAAAAACAAGAAATTCAAGAAGAAACCAGCATGGCTGCACAAAGACTGCTCTGACAAACTGAAAGACAAAAAGGACAAATACAAAAAATGGAAAGAGGGGCACATAACTAAGGCTGATTATCAGCAGACAGCCAGAACACGCAAAGATGAAGTCAGGAAAGCAAAGGCTCAGAATGAACAAAGACTTGCAGTTGAAATCAAGGATAATAAAAAAAAGTTTCTTTCAACTTATTAATAACAAGAAAAAAGTCAAGGAAATTGTAGGTCCGCTAAAGAGAGAAGATGGAAAGGAAGTAACAGGCAGTAGGGAGAAAGCAGAGCTGCCTAGCTCATTCTTTGCATCAGTCTTCACACAAAAAGAAATTATAGCGCAACATACCAAAAAAACCACTGCAAAAGACAATCTAGAAACAAAAATTAAAATAAGCAGGAAAATGGTAAGAGAACACCTATCCAACCTTCACAAATATAAATCACCGGAACCCTACAGACAACATCCCAGAGTTCTGAAGGAGCTGTCAGATGTTATCTCAGAACCATTGCACCATACTTTCAAAAATCCTGGAGCACTGGGAAAGTACCTGAGGATTGGGAAAAAAGGGGAAAAAACAGACCCTGGCTGCAGGACTTGGGTTTGGCTAGTCTAATGAAAAGAAGAAATAGGGAAGACATGACAGCAGTATTCCAGTATTTGAGGGGCTGCCACAAAGAAGAAGGGGTCATGTTCACTAAAGCACCAGAGGACAGGACAAGAAACAATGGTTGGAAACTGATCAAAGAGAGAAGCAACCTAGAATTAAGGAGAAACTTACTGACAGTGAGGACAATTAACCAGTGGAATAGCTTGCCCCCAGAAATCGTGGGTGCTCCATCACTGGAGATTTTTAAAAAGAGGCTAGACAGTCCCTTGTCTGAGATGGAATAGGTTCTCCTACTTGAGCAGGGGGCTGAACCAGAAGACCTCCAAGGTCCCTTTCTATTCTATTCTATTCTATTCTATTCTATTCTATTCTATTCTATTCTATTCTATTCTATTCTATTCTATTCTATTCTATTCTATTCTATTCTATTCTATTCTATTCTATTCTATATTTCATTCCACATTGTGCTACTCTGCTTAAGAATGTTGAAGACATTTAAGTGCAGTAGCACTTAAAGAGACTTATATACCGCTCCATAGTGCTTTGCAGAGCTCTCTATGTGGTTTATAGAGTTAGCATATTGCTCCCAACAGTCTGGTTCCTCATTTCACCAACCTCGTAGAATGGAAGGATGAGTTAATCTTGAGCCCATCAGGATCGAACTACAGATAGTGGGCAGAGTTATCCTGCAATACTGCATTCTAACCACTGCGCCACCAAGGTTCCATAGATCAGATGTTGCAACAGCTCTATAGATCAGATGTTCTCAAATATATTGGGCTGCATGTCTGGAGGATTGATCTTGGGAATGCCATAATCAAAACATAACCAAAACCAGTGCTTTTTTGCCAGAACTCACACATGTCATACAACGCGCCTTGCCTACCCTACAAGGTTCCATCCAAAAAAGGTGTTGGAACTCTGTTCTGAGCGTTCTATGACAAAAAAAGCCCTGACCAAAACCTAACCAGAATAATTATAATTTCAAAATTAAAAACCAACTTAAGTTTCAGTTTGATTGTTGAGTAATACTTTTTAATGAATTATTATTAAAATATTTCAAGGAGAATTCTAATCTAGAAAAACACACATATAGATTGTAGGAACATACTTTAAAATAATTTTGTTAAATGAAACTTATAATAATTATGCATTAATCCATCTACCCTATGTTTGTTGGAAATCAGAGGGATGAGTTGTAACTAATCTTAAACCTTCTATTCTACTGATTAATAGATGCATATCTGTGTTTTTGTTTTACTTGGTTGGAGCAAGAAATTCATTGTAGTTTGGAAACTATCCAACAGAGCAAGGATGCCAATTTCATAAAATTAAAAAGCTGACACACCCAACTAATGAATTTTGAAAATGTTTTCTTTAAAATAAGCATTTCCTTAGTTCTATACACACACATATATATTCTCTCTCTCTCTCTCTCTCTGTGTGTGTGTGTGTATAAACTGGTAGATATAATATAAACCCCAAAGTATCAGTACAATTTAATTTAAATTAAATTAATTGCTTTAGAAGTAGATCCTAAGCATGCACATGCAAAACTACTCTCATATCAAGAGATTTTACTCTCCAATTATGCTTAGTACTATAGTACTTCTTAAAACCATCTCTGGTGAATTAATTAGGAGGGGTGCTAATTAAACTATAAATTAATATATTTTAGAAAAACAATTCAATATTGCAAAACGCATTTGAAAAGTCTTACTTAGAAGGTGCAACATTGTATGTAATATCAAAATTTTTCTTTCATCAGAAATATTACTTTATTGCTATTTAATTTTATTCAGATTTAATTAGCAATTTAGTAAAATTCATGAGATTAAATAAATTAAAATTTCCTGAGAGACATAATGTTAATACCTACCAGCAGGGCTTTTTTTGTCATAGAACGCTCAGAACGGAGTAACTACCACTGTGCTAAATTTGTGCCCAATTCAATATATCGTGGACGAATATATTAGGACATTATTTGTGATCTATAAAATGAGAATTTCATCATCAAGAATACCTGTCATGAAACTACCTGTTAGAAGACTTTGCTTTAGTATTTTTTCCTGCATTTTATTCTAGGTCATTCACATTAGTCATTCATATTTTTATTATTTGATTTTCCTGAGCATTTGCTGTTGTTGCAAATGTACATACACATATATTCAAACATCTACTCCTGTTGATGTATTGGATGTTTTGCTAGCAGCTTATTGAGCTAGCATGGTCAAACATATTTTAAACAAAAAATAATATAGTGTGTAATGAAATGATTTCAGATTAGATCAGGATGGGTACTAACAACTCCAGCATCTCTCATCATTGATCAGGAGGGTTCTGTATAAAGAACACTTTCAGAAAGGTCTTTATGAGTTAAATTTAAGAAAGAATTTCCTACTGTAGAAACAATTCATCAGTAGAACAAGCTGTCAAAAGAGGCTGCTCATTCCCTAGAGGTGTTGAAAGAAAACTTGGATAACTATCTGCAAGGGATTTTTGAGAAACAGCATGTCCATTTTCAGGACAAGGATAGGGTTTCCCTAATCAAATCTTGCTTTCCATGTATGCATGTTGGCTCATGTAGATCATGATAAACTAAACTTCTTGTGCTACAAAAACATGTATTGTGTCAAATACCTGTCAGGCTGTGTTTACCTTGCTGTCTCCAAGCTGTGTTTTGGCATGATAAGCTACAAATTGAATAGGCTCCACTCTGTGAAGAAGTATTAATTAGATTGGGGAACATCCATTGTTTGAGTTTTTAGGTATTATTGTTTTGGTCTTGGAATGTATTGGACACTCTCCCTCAGCCAGGAATGTGGAGAAAGTAAATGTCTTGATGATAATATGAGGCACCACTACTTAGGCCACTATTTCTCAACCTTAGGGACTTTACGGTTGCTGGCTAGGGAATTCTGGGAGTTGAAGTCCACATATCTTAAAAGTTCCTGAGGTGGAGAAACACTGATCTAGGTAAAAGGGGCTGAACATTTATTAAGTCTAGAACAGCTGACTTTGGGAAGTGGCTTAGATACCTCCCTAATTCACTGAACTATAGGAAGAACGAGAAGATATAGCACAATCAGACTTGCCAGATTCTGTTATTATAGCCAAACTCAATAGTTTTACATTTCCTGTGGAGTTGTTTTCCTGGTCTGCTCTAGTTAGTGAGGTTGACAAGGAATTAATAGATCTCATAATATTTCCCCAGATTTTAGAAATGAGTATGCACAAAATCTTGCCTGATCACTCAATCTTGCACAAAACAGCTTGCAACTTGAATGACTTTCCTCCCTTCTTTTAGGTCCTTAAAACCCCCAATTATAGCATTCTAGGAGATGTAGGCAAACAGATCCAAAGGTTAAGGGAAGGGAATCTAGGAATCTCAACTGTCTGCAATCCTTTTATTTTGCCTTCTTGTGATTCCCGGTTCATTATTGACTTAATCCATCCTTCAGAATGGAACATTCTGCTTGTCACCAGCATTCCTCAAAGCGGCTGAAGGTTGCAATGATGAGGATAAACTTCTGAGCATAATTTGCTCGTCATCCCAAATATTTTGTTCTCAAAGCAGAATTGGGGATTAACAGCAGGCCAGGAGCTGGAGTTTTAAAAATGATTTCCTTTGCTCCTTTTTGCCAGTCTTTTTTCCTTTTGTTCACACTTCTGACTGCCCCCAACCAATGCATTATAATAAGGTGATTCCAAGGAGTGGTACAGTGAGAAGCAGTTAAAATCCAGCCGCCCCCTATTTGGTTTATAAGCTTTAATGAGGGAACTGCTACTTTAATCACCAAGGAAAAGAAAAACCCTCACACCACCTTGACAAATCAGTGATGCATTGACACAGAAACACGGGGAGCATTATTGCAATTGCAAAAAGTAATTCTATTTGTTCCCCAGCCACCCCCTTAGGGTCCCCAGTGCATGAAAGGCCAAGATAGTTCTACGTCCCTTTCTGTTGTGTGACCATCATTTAAAGAGACTGGGCTTTCTGGAGAGGAGAAAAACCATGTTTAACATTGGTCATGCTTTTAAATTTTGCAGCCACACAGTGCTTTTAAAGTCAACTGAATATCTACATACAACATAGGGTAGTTGGGTATCTTATATATATTGTATTGCAAATCTTTTTTTAAAGAAAATCTTATTTCCAGTACCTGATAAATGGATTCAGTCACTACTGGGTGAAGATAGAAGGATTATACATCTCTCTCCCTGTTTCAGGCAACTGTTCATGATGATGATGGTTTTGATTTAGATTTAATATTTGTTATTTATTGAATTTATTTGCCATCTATTCTGTAGCAAATGACAATTAAAACATTAAAAACGTAACAAATAAATTAAGATGTAGTTAAAAGATGGAAAGGGACGGAACAGGATATATCGGGGTGGGAGGTGGAATTGCCTTTTAATTCAACAACCACCTCTAATGTGATGTTCCCTCATCAGAACCTCAGGCCATCTGGCAGAGCCAGGTCTTCAGGCTCCTATAGAATTATAAAAAGGTGGGTGCTAAGCTTCAAGCTCACTTTGCTGGTGCAACAATTATTGCTTCTTGGGGGGAGGATGGGGAAATAGAATTTGGGGGGAGGATGGGGAAATGGAATGCAGGCTCAAAGATAAAGAAAACAGACAATGAGATTCAAGGACAAGGCACTAGTTGTCTGGCCAACTCAGAGACATTTTCTCATAACAATATATTTGCTCCTAATTGGGCAATGTGATCTGTTCATGGATTGGAGGGGGAATTCTACACTTGTACTATAGAGGTTTGGCTTGGGGTTTGCCAGAGCTGGTTTTGCTTTCATACGTGCCAAAATGGTGTACTCAATAAAGTTTTATATTAAGAGGTTGGAATGTCTTGAAGATGTTTGCTTGGTTGGGTTTGTCAGTCAGAGCCATGATAGTGGGAGCCAATCTCATCTCAGTGGATAAGATGTTCCATAGGACAGGAGCCATGGCAGAGAGGGCCTTTCTCTTGAACTCCTCCAGCCAGAATTCCTTTTCCAAGAGGTTCTGTAGATATTCAATTTCCTTTGGACAGGAGCTCAAAGCAGTTCACACAGTGCTGTCTTCTATTTTTCCCAGAAAAAACCCTGTGAGGTAGGTTGAGCTTAAGGAGAAGGACTGGTTCAAAGTTACCCTGTGAGCTCCTGTGGTAAAGAATGGACCACAATCTGGTCTCTTTTTTCCTAGTTCAATACCTTAATCATTTACACCACTTGGTGGTCTTCACAAACTGTTCCTTCAGTACACATCATCCAGGTTATAATATATGCTGGCTTTTACCCATATAGCTTGAATCTTTACTACTTTTGGGACCAGTTCCTCCAGGGAGAATCTTGTTGCCCTGTTGGAAAATCAGCACGGGTAATGTCTAGTCTAGTTTGCATGTATGTACCCTTCATCTGGGGCACAATGTGAACCAGGGCCAGCCGTTTCTTCCCACAACCAGAGAAACATAAAATAGTAACAAATGTTATGGCTTCCTACATGTACATTATTATGTGGAGGATATATAGTAACAATTGAGTTACAGATATTCTGAACTAAGAACTCTGTTAAAAACAACCATTTTGTTCCTCTTTTCTAGCAATTCTGATATGCATTTCAAATATAACTTGGAATGTTGGCTTTTTATTTTATTTTATTTTATTTGTACCTTATTTTAGTCTACACCACAGCCTAGATAAAGGAAATCTGAATCTGAAGGAGAAGTGGAAATGGACAAACTGTCTTAGAAGGGACCCTCCCTAGTTTTAGGGAAAGTAAAAGTGATGAAGCAAAGAGGAACTTTCAGACTTGTAAGATTCTCTTCTGTGATGTTACAATAAATGTAGAATTAGTGTTTGGTTTCCTGGTGTGGACTGTCTCTAAGGCAGGGGTCTTTCTACTGAGATGGATGAGTTGGAACTGCAACTCCCAGAATTCCCTGCCATTTCTAAGGCATCAAGAGGGCACCAATGTGACTTTGGTTGGAAATGTGACTTTACAACTATTGAGTCCTTCCTTTTCCCTGTAACTGGCTATGCAACACCAATGAAGTTGAAGACTATTTACATACACGTGTAGTCACAGATCCTCTACATTGTGCTATGCCTAGAGGACCTCTTGAATGCTGACATCATGCAATATTGTTACCGCTGGTTAAATTATTTATATTTTGTCTTCCAAAGCGTGACCAGGCATTATAAGCAATGCATAAAACAACTGTGTAATTGAAGAAGCCACCAAGCAGATAGGCTAACATTTAATTCGATGACTCAGTCTTTAGCAACCAGACATAAAAAATCTCAACTCCAGGGTAGAGAAATGCTGCTACTCAAAACCTAGGAAATTAGAAAATAACCACTTCTGTGGGTCCTAAACAGCACACACAGTCTGCCTCTTAATTAAATCTGAAATGTCACAAGATTACAGTGTCCTTTTGTGAGATCTTGAGACCACCAAATTTCATGAGATGCGATCATTGTTTGAAATGTGAGAATTTATTTGCTATATTGTTCAAGGGGGTGTGTGTGTCTGAAATCCCTGCTGATCTCTGGAACCAATAAGGCTGGTTGAAGTAATGTTATAACTTGATCTTCCACACTCTGATGCCCTTCAGATGTGTTGAAACTACATCTCCCAGAATCCCCAGGATTCTGCTGTGTACTTATCCTGGTCATTAATCAAGGTCCGTGCTCCAATGGCAAAAAGATTGAGTTAATTTGCAGAGACGAAGTAGTAGAATGATGGATTATTCTGGCTTCGGGAATTAATCCATGGGCATCATGTCAGCAAGTATCTTATTTTTGGATCCCAGCTATTCTCTGGGAGTCCACTGGTTTGAAGAATGTTCTCCCTTACCTCATTTGTTTTGTTTATTGTTCCCAAGCCATAGACTGTCATGGCTCATGCATGAGGCAATCGTCCTGTGGAGTACAGGACACGCCAGAATGTTTTTGCTGCCATTTGAGCCATGGCAGTTGCTGGCACCTGTGTGTTATTTCAGAGGAGTGCATGAAAAGTAGGGCTCTTCTTAGAAAGCTTAACACATGGAGCAAGCCAACATCAGAACAGGAAATCCAAGACTGACATGCTGCCCTTATGTTATCCCAGTATGTTGTCTCACGAGCAAGTAAAATGGAAATCGGTACACATTCCCGAGGCTTAATTTCTAAAACGACAGCAGATGAATAAAGATGAATGGGTGTGTTTTAAGCCCTTATTCTCTACTTTTAGAGCAGAGAAGTGAAAGAATAGTCTAGGAAATATATTTCAAAGCAAAGTTGTAACACTGTTTGCACCAGTGCTGAGCCTGCCATTAATGTGAGGGGAGAGACATTTTTAGATTTGTAAGATTGATGTCAGTCCTTAGAGCAGGGTTCTTCAAACGTGGCCCTTTTATGATTTGTGGACTTCAACTCCCAGAATTCCTCAGCCAGACCCGTTGGCTGAGGAATTCTGGGAGCTGAAGTCCACAAGTCATAAAAGGGCCAAGTTTGAAGACTCCTGCCTTAGAGATAGTCCACACCAGGAAACCAAACACTAATTCTACATTTATTGTAACATCACAGAAGAGAATCTTACAAGTCTGAAAGTTCCTCTTTTCTTCATCACTTTTACTTTCCCTAAAACTAGGGAGGGTCCCTTCTAAGACAGTTTCTCCATTTCCACTTCTCCTTCGGATTCAGATTTCCTTTATCTAGGCTGTGGTTCTTCCTCCTGCCTGTCATGATTATTGCCACATATCATTACAACCGCAAGTATCAGGCCAACATAAATAATCCATGTTATGAACAACAACTGGAATATTAACAGTCATTAAGGGCTGCCACAATAGACTGCAAAGTAATTAGTTGGAAGTAGGGTTTCACTGAAACGTCTGAAGTTTAATTATAACACTGTACAATCCAGTCATTCCTTTTTTTCTCTTGCGTAGCTGCATGGAAGGTCTTGAAAGATTCACAGACAAACCACAATTTTGCCTTACATTCACACTTCAGATAAACTAAAACCTAAGATTGTTGGTTAAGGTAAACGAAAACCACAGATTCTAAATACAGCTTATTTTGAAAACCATAACTTAAACAACTATCTATTGAAATCAATTTCTGACCACAGAATGGCTTCCAATTTTCCCATAGTTCTGCATAGTTCTGAGCCTAAATCTCACGTTCATACTTCGATGGCATAGGACAACTGTAGTTTCCTATTACTTAGATAAAAACATTTTATATTTATCTTCAATCAAAGGGAAAAAAATGCTCTTTCTACCTTTAAATTGTTTTCTAGAAACAGGCAGAGCAGGTACCAGCATTGTGTAATATCAGTGTCCAAGAACTTGGATGCTGGTCCTTGTAATAACCATTAGGATGTTGATGTGCTTGATGTAGACAAAAGTCCACCCAGATGTCTTCCTGAATTGTAGAAATGATGCATCATGTGCAACATTTTGCAATTCATTTTCTGAAGATTGTTCTTCTTCCTTGTAAAGGTAAAGGTTCCCCTGCACATGCGTGCTAGTCGTTTCCGACTCTAGGGGCCGGTGCTCATCTCCATTTCAAAGCCGAAGAGCCAGCGCTTGTCCGAGGATGTCTGCATGGTCATGTGGCCGGCATGACTAGACGCCAAAGGCGCACGGAACGCTGTTACCTTCCCACCGTAGTGGTCCCTATTTTTCTACTTGCATTTTTACGTGCTTTTGAACTGCTAGGTTGGCAGAAGCTGGGACGAGTAACAGGCGCTCACTCTGTTACGTGGCACTTGGGATTCGACCCGCCAAACTGCCGACCATCTGATCGACAAGCTCAGCATCCTAAGCCACTGAGCCACTGTGTCCCTTCTTCTTTGTACAAAGCAAGATTATTCAGTGTCAATTACAGGTAGCCCTTGACTTATGACTGTAATGGAGCCCACCCACTATGGTAGTAATTCAAGATGGTTGTAAAGCAGATCACCCATGTGATCGACTCCATTTTTTGACAGTTTTGAATGTGGTGGTTGTTAAGCAGGTCAATTGTTCACTATGAGATGGTTTTGTCAAAACCAGGAAGTAAATACTGGTTTTGGGGGAAATGTTGTAAAACGGGATCATGTGACCACAGAATGTTGCCAATGGCTGTAGATGTGGGTTGGTGACCACAGGGGAAGGGGCTGGCCATTGGAACTTCAGAACCAGGTTGTAAGTATCCTGAGGTCCATTGTAACTTCAACTGGTCATTAAGTAATCTGTTTTAAGTCTAGGACTACCTGTACACTAAACTGAATGTTGCTAAACTACATCTTCCACCATCTTCATTCCTGATCAGGCTGGCCAGGACCGTGGGAGTGTTAGTTCAGCTGAGTAACTGGAGGTTGCCTTTCCTGTTCTAAAGCATCTTGAAATATCTGTATGTATCTTATTTTAATACAGTGACCTTAAACTCTCTGCTGTGCTTCATTTGAGTTTGCTTAGTGCTGTTGTACAACAGGTTGAAGAGGAAGGCTCTGCATTTTGAGTGTGTGTGTGTGTGTGTGTGTGTGTGTAAGAGCGTGTGTGCGTATACACATAAACCTCCTTTATACGACATCCTAGTGCAACCCAGCTTGTCAGTATGCAATTATGGGTTTTGCATGGTTTATTTGCCTTGGCCTGCTCTCAGCTTTCCAGCAAGGGACTTTATTTGTAAAAGTGGATCAGTAATGATAACAACAGTTGACATGTGTCTGAAATATTGGGTGGATAAGGGAGGTTTTTTTTCACCCACATCCCTCTTCTGAATATCTTAAGTTTAGAAGCCCACTTGCCAACTTGTCATTCTATAGAGAGATCCACGATTATTAAGACCTCATTGTTTGAATGTTTTCACAGCAATTGTTGCAATAAAACAAATTACAGGAAGTAGTGAAAGACTGAGCTGTCCATTTTCCCTCCTCCGATTAAGGCATCATTGCTGGCTTTGTTTCTAGTCAATGTTTTCAAAATATCTGATAATTGTAGTATTTAAGCTTGAACTATTTTATTATTTTCTTTTTGGACTTCAAAAGTAATACGTAGAGAATAACAATTTAAAATTTATCATACCCACTAAAATAAATACAAATTATTAGCACTATGAGAAACAGCAGCGTGATTAATCTATCTCAACAATTCTTTGGGGGGAAAAAATGGCATGATTTATCTTCCCAAAAAATAAGGATTGGTTCTATTTCCTCTTGAAATTAACCAGAAAAGGGCATCCTAATGTATTAGGACCTAGTGAAAAAAACCAATCTCTTGGCCTTATGAAACAAATTTGAAACACAAACCTTGCCTGCATATCATATCTCCAGAAAGAAATCTTATGGATATATACAACATTTAGGGCTCTTATTCTGCCTTTATTTTGAGGATGCTCAATGAGAAACATTGCAAATATGTCAGTATGGTACCTTGCTATTGAGAACACAGTATCCAAACAACCTAGAAGTTTCCGAAACATGGGACATCAATGCCCTGACTAAAGATGCTCCATATCCTTTTTGTAAGAATTATAGTTTGGGTGCTTCTTTCCACAGGAGGTAATTGTGCATCTCTTGTGAATAAACTGAATGGAATCAGTCAGATCGGAAACGGTAGAGCACATTTTCATTCAAACAAGGCAAAACTCAATGCAGTAATACAGATTTCTATTGGTCTCCTGAGTGAAAGCTATCCTTTCAGTTTTCGTCCCAGCTTGCTAAATCCTGACAGTGCTGTCCTCAGTCTGCATCCATAGCATCAATTGAGAAACTTTCTACTGGGCTTAGAAAACATTGTCATTATATCACATATGGGCTAGAAAAGTTTTGCCTATGGCAGTTAGCCAGTGATAGCTTCCATCAACAAATAATGAATATACATGTCTATGGAGATTCTCAGTCATCCAGGTCATGGTTGTCCCAAAGCTGCCTTTTTTTTTCTTTCCCAAGGCAAATGGACTTTGTTTTTCCATCAAGATGTTTTGCTTCTCATCCAAGAAGCTTCTTCAGTTCTGACTGAATGGTGAAGGATGAAAGGATTTATATTCCTTGCAGCCAGGAATAGAAACTAACTGCAAGGAATCTAAATCCTTCCATCCTCCACCATTCAGTCAGAACTGAAGAAGCTTCTTGGATGAGAAGCAAAATGTCTTCAAGGAAAAACAAAGTCCAGCTGCCTTAGGAAAGGAAAAAAAAAGCAGCTTCGGAATGAATATACATGTTTAACTCTTTAACTTAAGGGTTGAGCCAACACACTTTGGAAGAATCAACCAGATCTTTGATTCCTCTAAATTTAAGCCCTTATACATTCTTTAACCAGCCTCTCTTCTGCATACTAGGCAAAATACAATGATGTAGTTCAGAAAAACAGTGGAATTGGCCCCATTCCACCTTGGCTGTAGCCTGTACAATCTCCAAAGGATTGTTTGAAATGATTATTCTTCCATTATTATGTTATTGCCTCAAATAGGAGTGGTACCTAGAGTGAAAATAATCTTTTTCTCTTTTCCTCTTGGAAAATTTTGGTGCCAAGCATACACCAGAAACAACTGTGGCCAGAAGAAAAAAAAGTTGGTTACAGTACGCCAGTGTTTAACTGCTCAGCATTTCTCTTTCTCTTTTCTTTTTAAAAAATATTTCTAATATTTTACCTTTTGGAAGGATTTCAATGCATTTGGGGTCCAGAGTGACTCAATCATTGTATGTTTTCCTGCTCCCCTCTGGGAATTCTTTACAATGGCTGCATTATATAAGCTGTTGCCATTTCTAACCCTAATTGGCCAAAGCATGTTTCTATAATACAATACTGTCAGTTGTACAATGATCTATTTTTGGCAAAAGATTTAGCATCCATCTATATGTAAATACAGATGTTTAGCTAAAGATAACAAGTCTCTTAAGTGGCCTTGAAAACTACTTTTAGAGTTATGGTAGCTTTCGAGGAAAAAGAGAATTCTGAAAAACTTCCCAGGAGAACTTTTTGACTTAGGGAAAAAAAATGAAAATTGGGGATGGGAGGAGGTAGTGATGAGGTTGGGGCAGTTCATAACAAGCTACTGTCAGACAAATATTAAATACACTGAAGTTGGTGAAAGTTTCTTTGAGTAAACTATGGAGCCAGAGGCAAAGTGAAAACATCTTAAAAAGCAAGCATAGCTGTTTTAAAAAGTAACACATTGTCTGACACAATGCCAAATCCAATTGATTTAAAACAGGGCACCGAATTTGATCACAACATAATCTGGTAGGAGAACCCTAGTAAGCAGAGCTTTGGACCATATGTTCTTGTTTATGAGTGACCTGGAAGGCCAATAAACAAAGAATTACAATAATCAAAACAGGAAGGTGCAGGTAGGTTTGTGAACACAGCTGCTTAAACTAAAAAAGACAAAATGGCTGACTTTCCAGGTTTCTTTTTTTTAATGAGAAATGTGATCGTCTCAGAAAATATACATAGCTGAGGAAGGTCTCCTCGGTTATTTTTACACTTAGCGTTATGTCTCAAAGGTATGAGATGTGAACATGCCTGGGTCTAAGAAAAGAGCTAGAAGAATTACCTTCCCCAACCTGATACCACATTCTAAGCCAGACATGTCAAACTCGCAACATCATGTGATGTCATGTGACGTCACGTGATGCCGCGCAATGTATTGGAACTTTTTCCCCATTGCCAGCAATGGGGGCTGGGGGCGCAGTTTCCTCGTGATGTATCTGGCCCGTAGGCTGGCAGTTTGACACTCCTGTTCTAGGCCTTTCTGCAATGGGAAATGTTGTACTACTTTGGTGTTTCTCAACCTTGGCAACTTTAAGATATGTGGGTTTCAACTCCTAGAATTCTCCAGTGAGCATGTTGAAATCCACACATCTTAAATTTGTCAAGGTTGAGAAATACTGCACTGGATCATTTCATGACATTGCATTTTAATATAGGATTTTGAATGGTTTTACCTACTGGTGGAATAAAAACAGGGAGTTAAGGTTGGTAGAGCATCTTTACATCTGGGGACCCCAAGAAGATGCTTGCAAGTAATCTCTTTCAAGTCAAGGTTTGAATCCTGTTGGTTTTATGGGCTCATCCATGCAAAGTAATATGGAACTAGGTTGCTGTTCCACCTTTTTCTGGGATGTTTTTGGAATTCTTGGCACTTTCCCTTTCTGATATAACCAAGCTCAACCTGTTTAATTTTCAAACTCAAATAAGGTCAACCATATGTTGCCACCTGCTGAGCCCAAAACTACCAGGACTGAAAAAGTCATTTTCCAGATCCTGGAACACAAAAAGATTTGTAACAGAAAATAAAGACTTCCAAACATATGTCATGTCATATGGAACATTATGGGGGTAACTATGTTGTTAATATAATATAAAACAAAATCCACTTGCTTTTTTTAAAAAAATGGCACGAAACTACAGGGGAAGATGCAGCTGAGATAATAAGGAATAAAACCTGGTGTTACTCTTTTCTACTGTTGCAGTATGATAACCAGGCAGTAGATATGCTTTTCCTTTCTCTGAGGGGTTGGGAATTTGGAATGAAATAAGAGAGGATGCAAAATGTTAAAGATTCTGTTTTTCTCTCCCATCGTTCTCTAAATCTATTATGAGAAAAATTCCATTTTTTAAAACAAGTTTTTTTTTAAAAAAATGATTGGAATGTGCATTAAGTTCATATTTGACAGGACGTTTACCCTTTTTACACAGGATATTTGTTCAGTGATCACTCATTCAGTGACCATTCAAAATTATGATGACACTGAATGAATGGGAATTACAGGGATCCTTGTAGTTGGGACCTGTTGCAGCATTCAGGGTCATTGCTGGCTGCTGACAAGCAAAGTAATGGTGAAGCCAGCAGGTGGTTGCAAATAGTGATCACATGACATTGCAACCAGGGAGGATTTGACTAACAACCATGACTGGAATTGGCAAAACTGCTGTCATAACTCAAAATGGTCAGGTGACATCACGCTTTACAACTGCATCATTTAGCGAAGGAGTTGCCAGTCCCAATTACCAATGTTAAATGAAGACTCCAGGATATAGAGACACTATTTGAAAGGTGTATGAATATTCCTGTTTTTGTTAATACTTGGTTGTCGGCAGCAGAATGAATAAATTATCATCAGTGAGAAAATTGATTCGAATGGCGGTCCTTTGTGACATCTCTTTGGGGTTAGAGATCTTGAATGGTTCATTCATTAGCATCATATAAATGAGGTTAGTAGGATCCTATAAATGAGACTTAGACAAACTGATAATTATTGTTCTTTGTTCTTTTGTTACAGGGCTACAATGATCACCTTTCCTTTTTTGTATGTTGTTACAAGACAATAATGATAGTTGAGATGTGCAGCAGTTGCCACTTGAAGTTAGAAATTCTGCAAGATTAGTTTCAGGAATATGGAATTTGATTCCCTAATCACTCATAGTTTAGCCAGACATGTCTATCAGTTCAGCTTATTTTGTTTATCTAGTGAGTGCTTTCATGCTTCGTTTAAATGGTATTGTTTTTGGGTCTTTATTTGTATCTGTTTTATTTCAAAGGTGCATAAATTGCTTTTATTGTAAGCCTCTAGGAGGGTGCAAAAGAACTTTCAGTATGGTCGAATGATAAGCTATGGCACTCAAGTAATACCATATTCATTGTGTCACTCTGTGGTCTTGCTTTGCATTTTCATTCTGAATAATTTTAATTCTTTTGAAGCCATCTGTCCAAAGCAGTCTATAATAACCAACCAAAATAAAATAAGCAAATCCTCTTGCTTTACCTTTAAGCAAACACGGATAGCATTGCTTTGGTCTACAGACTGTATATGTTAGCATGATCAAGTTTACTTGTTCTGCTTCATATCAGCATAATGGAACAGCACAGATAACTACTGACATTCATTACAATGTAACCGTATCCATTCATTAGTTCTGGTTTATGGATTGAACACCTGGGAACTCCAAATTGAAGCCTAGTTCGCAGAAATATTGAGGTGAACCTTGATCTTACCACACTACTGGAATCAATTTATTTGAATATAAGATAGGAAGAACACTTCAAGAGCAATGTTTTATTTCAGTTTCATGTAGTCTAAAATGAATAGATGCAAAGGATATGATTATATAGTTTAATCATTAAGAGGCACTGGATTTAATTGTATCTGGATAGATACAGTGTCTTTCTTTGGAGAATGACAATAACCTTCTTGTCCTGTTTCCTGATGAATGATTAGATCCTATTAGAACACCTCAAAATGGTTTAGTACCCCTGGTTATATAGGTTGCCTTCTAGAAGCTAAGCCCCTCTCTGAGGGAGAGGGGGAGTTTAAAAATATGAAATATAAGCAAACAAATAAAATTGTTCTATGCTACTGAAAATACCAGGCTTGAACAGGTGTTGTGAAGCCAAATCTTCCATGGTTGAGTTCAAACATCATGCTAAATTTATAGGTTTATGGCTTAATGTTGTTTGTGATCTAGCCTATGCTGACTTGTTCAATAATCCATGGCTAAAACAAACCATGACTTAGTGTAGTATGTGAACCCAACTTATATTTATGAGCACTATAATAAGTGTAGATACCATAAATTTGTGACCTAATTTTACTTCTTAGTGGAATTGTAACAGGTTTGGTTTATACACAATAAGAAGAACAATAGACAATATGGGGAAAATATCACTTATTGATAATCCTAATTTTGGCTAGGGAACCAGTTAAGCCACTTGGCTACAAATGAGGAATCTTTGAGTTCTAGTGTTGCCTTAGACATGAAGTCTATGTGACCTTTGACTAATCACTCTGAATGGAATAGGACAACTTGGTGCAGCCAACTTGCTGCAGCCAACTCACCACGGCCAACTCGCCTTGGTCAACTCAGGGCAGCTGACTCGCCACGGCCAACTGGCCACAGGACAACTTGCTACAGGACAATTCAACAATTCAATTTGAGTATTAGAAATAATTAAAAGATTATTTTAATTTTTGTCACTCACATTTCATTTTGTCCCTCGTTTTGCACCCTTTCTTTAAAGAGTCTGTTCCACCACTTCTTCGATATTAGTGTAACTCTTGTCCCGTGGTGAGTTTGTCCTACAGCAAGTTGGCCTTGGTGAGTTGGCTGTGGAGCGGGAAATGTCAAATCACTTCTGAAAATTGCAGAGTCTAATCCAGGCAGTCCTCAGCAGTTTTGTTTTTGTTTTGTTTTTTAAAAAAAGAGGAAAGAATTCAGATAAGTGGCTCTGGATTTTTTGCTTCTTTCAGGAAGGAGACATCATTATTTTGTAGCTTCATTTTTGAATCTGAGAGATGGTACAGGTTTTAAAAGAGGAGTAAAATAGCGTATGGAACTCAACCTCCATAAGGTTCCTGGGTTTCCTTCACTCTGTGTCTTTCATGTTCATGGTACTTTCTAGAAAGGAATGTCAGAACGGATTTCCATGCAGGGCAGAAGGATACTACAAAGCCACTTGTTTTTCCATGATGCTCAACCACTTACATGTGGCAGCAGTCATCACTTTTTCTTGTTGCACACAAATGCCCTTCCTGGCATGAATATTATTTTCCTTCTCTTTCTTTAGTGAGAAGAAAAAAAGTAATTAATTTGGAAAAAATCAAGATTAATGATCAGATATGCAGATGTCTGATTCATTAACCCAATTTTAATGGATTAGTTACAGATTGGACTGGGGGAGTCTGCCCCATCAGCGTGAACAATTCCACAAGCTCTGTGTTTCAGATGGTGGGATGAATGCATTCTGGAAGCCAGAAGCTCTCAAGCTGCTGTAACATATTGTTTAGAGTGTTGGACGTCAGCCAAGGAGTTTTGATTTTGAATCTTCACCCATTCATAAAGCTAACTAGATGACCTTGTAGTATCATTACCTTCAGCTGAACCTACCGCAAGAGGACTGTTATGTGGTAAAATGGGGGAGACAAAACTATGTGTGGTAAGCCAAAGCCTCCAGTGAAAGAGTGGGATGGTAAAATATCATGAAGAAAAATTTCCTTTACTATTATTAAGAATGAGAATTCCACCATGAATTTGCACTTATAGCAAACTAGTCTCTTAGTAACCACAATACTGTCTTGTGATGCTAAAGAAAAAGACTTCAATCTATCATTTCAGATGGTGCATTAGCTCCAACAAGGAAGTGGATTTGATAAGTTGGGGAAAACAGTCCTTTGCTAAGCCCATCCATTTCAGAATAACAGAATGTGAGAACTGGAAGGGACCTTGTAGGTCTTCTAGTCCAATCCCTATGAGCAAAAGACCCTATATCATTCCAGTCAAATGGCTGTCCAATCTCTTCTTGAAAACCTTCAGTGATGGACACCTACAACTTCTGGACAAAAGCCATTCCCCTGATTAATTGTTCTCATTGTTAGGAAATTTCTCCTTAGTTCTAGATTGGATTTCTCCTTGATAAGTTTCCATCCATTAATTCTTGTTGGGCACTCAGGTGCTTTGGAGAGGTCAGGACAAAAAGAAATGGATGGAAACTTATCCAGGAGAAGCTATTGGAAGTGTTCATTGCTTTATGGGTGCATGTAAAAAGGGGACAGATGTTTACCAAGCCTGTAGAATGCACAGATAGAAACAATAAAGTTCATAGTGCCTTGTTTCCAAAACTTTTCAGTCAGGCTTTGGTACAATGAGGGCTCTGTCACAGAAGTCATTAGGAGCAAAAAAATAAAGCTTCAGGCACAGGCTGCCAGAATGATCTCTTTTTTTGTGTGTTTTGTTAAAAAAACATCAAAATGATGCCATTAAAAACAGATGGGGATTCTATAAAGTATTGAAAAGGAAAATGTTTAATTATGAGCCTTATGCAAAACCCATCAAACTTGGATTAATATTTTGGTGCTGTTGCTGCGTAAGGTTTTAAGGAGTCCGCGGTGAAACATTAATCTTTCATTCTTTTAAAAATAATGTTTTCCTTTACCAGATGACAAATTCCATCTCTTCACTGTTGAAATCATATATCCAGATTAATAGCATTTAACCTAATGAAATAAAAAAACCTGCAGGTAACATGCATCAGCTGACAAAAATCTATCCCGGGTAGGTTTGTGTGCATGGTTGTATTTTTATCCACCTAATCTTTTACCCTGGAAGGTAAATCTTTGCTCCAAAACATTTTCATCCCATTACGTACTTGTGTAAGAGCCATAGGTTTAGATATTTTTTCAAGCCTTTCCAACTGAATAAACACTTGTGTTTAAAAAAGAAATTAAAGGAAATCAATGAAGATTCAGCCTTTTCAATGTTGCATGAATTTAGGGTTTTCATCTTCTTTTGTAAACTGACAAAGTGGCATGTATAAAATATAAGCCACGTTAGCTCCTCCTGGTTCCTTGGACAATATTGGGTTTACTGCATGGATTCTGATCCAAAGACCAGGAGATGGAAATGTTTTCTGAGGGTCAATATGAGGAAGTCAAGAGACATGGTTCAGTTTGTTTACTCAGATGATCAAAACAGAATGGCATTGTATTCTATGGTTTTGCTCCAGTCTAGGTAAAACTTTTCTATGGTTAAGGAATAAATGGGATAGATGCTAGCCTCCTGCAGTGGGATTGGGTTACTGGACTGAAGGCAGATTCATATGATTGATTTTTTTTCAGTGCAAAACCCAAACTAGTCCAGCATCCTTTTTCATATAATTAATTAATAGCTGGATGTCTTGTTGAATATCAGCAGCTAACAGAAGAGTTCAGGATATTCTTTATTGCTTGTCATGGGGAAAAATTCAATTATTTGTTGACAATTTTTTTAAAAAATAAACTCTGTTGACAATGGCATAACATCTACTGTATGTTCACACAATGTACTCAATCTGGTTCCTGAATTAGCCCATTTTCTGGTTATACACCATGTACACAAATTATTTGGGCTCACATAACTAGTTAAGCCACATTTGCTGGTCTGTGACCGTTATAATTTTTTTTTAAAAAAATTAATTAGTTAAGCCACCAAAAAATACCTACGGTAACTAAGGTTAGCACCAACTGGGCTTTGAAAGTTGTGCAAATATATCTATTCAGTCTAGTTTCTATTTTTGATAAAATATGTCATCATCTTGGAGATCACATGCGGATCCTGAGCTTCACCACTTGCATTCCTGCCGTACTAAAAATCTGTGACAAAGACCCCAAAGTGCTTTTTCAAAAGGCAACTGGACTTCGTTTTTCCTTCAAGAGTTTCGCTTCTCATCCAGAACCAATTCAGTTCTGAAGAAGCTTCTTGGATGAGAAGTGAAACGTCTTTGAGAAAAAAACAAAGTCCAGTTGCCTTTTGAAAAAGCACCTTTGGGACAATCATGACCTGGATGACTGAGAATCTCCATAGACATCTGTTATGAAGAAGTGAATGTTTGGGTAAGGCTTAATAAAGGGTTGCAATAGGAAAACTTGTCTTTATATTAATTTTCATGTGGAACAATATTAGTATAAACTTCTTTTTGTTTCATCTGAATATCTGAAGAAATAGAATGACTTCAATACATTCTTGTTCAGATTTATAAATTAGATCTTTATTGGTCTTAATTAGATGAGCAATCAGTTCACATGACTCCAACCCTGAATGGAATTTAGTTGTCAGCTAGGTTCTGTAGTCTCACAGCAAACAGGTGTGACAAGGAAACCATGGGAGCTAAGCACTGTGTTTTACTATCTCTGAATCAACACTCCTACCCTCCTACCCTTTTTCATATTAGGTAAAGGTAAAGGTTCCCCCGCACATGCGTGCTAGTCGTTTCCGACTCTAGGGGCCGGTGCTCATCTCCGTTTCAAAGCCGAAGAGCCAGCGCTTGTCCGAGGACGTCTCTGTGGTCATGTGGCCGGCATGACTAGACGCCAAAGGCACACAGAACGCTGTTACCTTCCCACCGTAGTAGTCCCTATTTTTCTACTTGCATTTTTACGTGCTTTCGAACTGCTAGGTTGGCAGAAGCTGGGACGAGTAACAGGCGCTCACTCTGCTACACGGCACTCGGGATTCGACCTGCCAAACTGCCGACCTTCTGATCGACAAGCTCAGCGTCCTAACCCACTGAGCCACCGCGTCCCTTACTTTTTCATATTAGTTATTGATTATTTAATAAACTATTTTTATAAATAAAAATAGAAATAAAATTGGTACTGGAAGGATAGGATGTTAAACAAATATATGGACTATGAGGATTATTATGTTGTTCATGGAATGTACATATGCCATAGCATTCTTCCCCAATATGGCAACTTCTAGATACTGTACATTTGGACCGCAACAATCAGAATTTCTAGACCCAAAGACAATTGCAAAACAGTAGACATCAGATTTGGAAAAGGGTGCGCTATAGTCATTCCTATTTAGATAGTTCTTCTTAATGGAAGACTTCCAATGATTCATACCTCAAAGCCAACTGGAGTAATCAACAGAATCTTTGACTTAACCAGGATCACCACCAATACATACAATATGATCAGAGAATCCAGGTGTTGTTTTAGCATTCTCCCACTTGTGACTCTGGCTGCATGTGTAAAGTTAATGAGTCAGGAAGAAACCTTACCTAACAGCCTAACAGTCCTTTTTCTTAATCAACAAGCTTTGCCAAAAGTCTTTTGTTTTTTTAAATGCATGTTAATGTAATATGTTCCCTCCCTCCCTCTCTCTCTCTCTCTCTCTCTCTCTCTCTCTCTGTGTGTGTGTGTGTGTGTGTGTGTGTGAGAGAGAGAGAGAGAGAGAGAGAGAGAGAGAGAGAGAGAGAGAGAGAGTCTATCTGTCTCTGTTTACCTTCAGGATAATAGATAATTGCGCTGTTATTGGGAAAAGGTTCAGAAGAGAACTGAGAGCTCAAAGCAATATGTTGTTGCAGGATCACTGATGTGCAAGGCTATGGTATCTTATCAGACATACAAATTTAAACTGAAAATCCAGTCAGAGATCTCCAGTGGCACTGGACAGATCATACTAAATACTTCATTGAATATTTGAGTTCTCTCTTAAAATGTGATTTAAATAAAAGTTAAGACGAGTTACATTACAAAGTCAGGGTTTGGCTAGCGATGGTTTTGCCATTGCTGGCAATGGGGTGGGTGCGGTTCTGCATGACGCATCCGACCTGTGGGCTGGCAGTTTGAGACCCCTGCTCTAGGCTGTGCAATTCTTCAAAATCAGTCTCCAAAAGAAGTTTTGAAGTGCATAGGAGAGTGAACTCAGACTACAATACTCTATAGCTTTACATTTCTTAGGACAAAACTGCCATCCTGGGAGCAAATACAGCTGCTTTAGGGTGTTGTATGTAGATACTAAGTCCACAGTTCCACAACCTTCAAAGGATTTTTGGAAATGGAATTCAAATTGCTGAGAAGGCTTACTATCCGTACTCCTCCAAAGGACAGGGGTGTACAATGCATTTAGAAGCAATAAGAAATAAAATTTTGCACGTGGCAATTAATTACTATTTGTAAAAAAATTCACAAATAATTTGTTCATGATATGATTACAGCATCAAGTTAGGTTTTGTTTTAGTGACGTTGGGTTATCCTAAGCTTTGTGCTCTGGGGGACTTCAATAACCAAGTTGACATTGTTTAACGTTCAGAAGCATGAGACAAATTTTCTCATTTTGATAAGAGAAACTTCCCAAAACTACGTGCAAATACAGATTGCCTCTTCTTCGAAAATCAGGCAAGTCTCTTCTGCTCTGCACTGAAAAAAGGGGAGGAGACGAATTTGAATTTTACCTCCTTTGAAAGTAGAACATTAGCTGGAATTCTTGTGTTGTATCTTATCTTTCCCTTTAATAAATATTATTGATCAAAGCTCTTAGATTTTTTTCTCTTTTGGATTAAATGTTCCTAGTCTAGCTTAAAGAAGGAGAGAAGTCTAATAAAGTGTTGTGTAGAGCCATTTTTGCAGCAGAGTTGAACCTTGTATTTTCTTTGGCTTAGCTGAAGATTTGAATGTGGAATATCTTGTGTGACCTTGTTGTAATGTATCAGTCACTCCTTGGTCAGTTTTAAATTAGTGTTTATACACACTTTTACTAGGAGGGAGGACTGATTAATAGGTTTGACCCAGGGACCAAATGGATCCAGGTAGTTTCCTTAATGAACTTCTGGAGATACTGTTAGCAATACTGTTAAAAACCTCATTGATTTGTTGCATATGGAGGCAGCCTAGGAAGTTGATATTAGTACTCCTAAGTGCTTTCTTTCTCTCACAGAGATAAATCAGCCCTTTGGCTTACTAGTGACTTGAGAGCCATGAAGCAAACAGACTGTCTCCTGTAGCACAAGTGGAGGAACTCTTGAGAGGGATCTGATCAAGCATGAATGAAACCCAATTGAATTTCTATGCCATTGTATTAAGCCAGCGCAGAGTGCTTACATCACTCTATGGGAATCCATGGGTGTAGCAAGCAAGGGGAACAAATGATAGTCTTACTTTACACACTTGTGTGCCACAGAGCAGGCTATTTTTTTTATTGTGAGGGATTTCTTTTATGCAGAAGTTGGAATGGGAAGATGGAACAATAATTTCCTGTCAGGATCTTGCATCATTCTCTTAGGATCAAGTCATTCAGATCTTCTTGTTTTGACTTCCAGTGTTGGGACAAGTCTGGCAAATATGCCAAGCAAGCAGTATTCCCAATGTGAAATTGGTGCAGAACTGAGCTAAGGTGGACATACTGTGATCTACTCCATGCTTGATAATATCCTGTTTTCACAGTCCCCAAATATGCAGGACAATGATCGAGTCTTCAGTGAATGCTCAGATGTGTCTGGCTAGCCATATGAAATTAGATGGGTGACAAGATCCAGTCCAAACTAGTCTAAATGTAATAATGGAATAGTGGGATTATTGAGATATAAGTACATGAAATACAGGTAGTGCTCAACTTATGATCACAATTGAGCCCAAGTTTTCTGTTGTTAAGTGAAACATTTGGTGAGTGAGTTTTGGCCCATTTTACGACATTTCTTGTCATGGTTGTTAAGTGAATCACTACAGTTGTTAAGTTAGTAACCCAGATTGCTAAGTGAATCTGGCTTTCCCATTGTCTTTGCTTGTCAGAAGATCACAAAAAGTGATTACCCGGCCCTGGGACACAGCAACCGTCATAAAACATGAACCAGTTTTCAAACATCTGAATTTTGATCACGTGACCGTAGAAATGCTGCAAAGGTCGTAACTGTGAAAAACGGTCACAAGTCACTTTTTTCAATGCTGTTGCAACTTTTAACAGTTATTAAATGAACTGTTGTAAGTTGAGGACTACCTGTAGATAGATGTGCTGATAATTTCTTTTCTAAATAAGAGAGAACAATAATGCCTTCAAAACCTAGGGATTAATCAAAGCAGGAGCTATGAAAAACATTCATCTTTATAAGGCAGACTATTCAGCTGCTTCAAGCAGTGGACAGGTCTGGCTTTCTCAGTGAAATGCTTTACAATAAATGCAGCGATACCATTGAGAAGGGGCTCTCTAATCATCCCACACTCTGTTTACCTGTAAGACAAGGGGATCAATTTAATTACTTACCTTTTGCCTTAAAGAGCAATTGCTAACTGGCATCCACGGAGCAACATGGTCAAGCTCTTACTTTAAAGAAAATATCAGTTCTGAATGATTGCACTATTCATTTTTTTTAAAATGGACTTGGGCTTTAAGAATAATGCACTTCCAGTACAGAGAAATGGTTGTTCTCTAGGCAATGGCTCTTTTTTTCATTGTTGTTGTTATTTACAGTATGTTTGAAGATTTAGAACTGCCATGAAATATTTACTTATATTGCAGTACATGTAAAATTTAAAATCGATAAAGTAAATAAATTTAGCTTGTCAGCTTAAATCGATTTCATAGTAGGGTAGCATGCAGCTTTATATTATTCTGTTTCCTTATCTCCAATGTCATCATTCAGTGATAACTTCAGGCCTTTCTTTCTTTTATATTATCTTTTCTTTTGCAGTCTACAGTTCCTCTGAGCCAACCGTGACTTCTATAACTCTAGCTGAGGCCCTTGAATGCAATCTTCTGCGTTGATGTAAAATAAGCTGATACTTCCTAGAACTTCCTGCTCAGTTTTGCCTAAAAGGTGTGACTGTGATGGTCTCATTGATGAATATTCTTCATGTCTCAAACCAATGATTGAAACCATGTTAGGGGAATTTTTAAGAATGTTTGTGAATGAACGACAATTTAATGAGATCATAGGTTTCAAAAGATGGAAAGTGTACTTGCTGTATGGATTCTGACGTTATAAATATAGCTCTTTAAAAGACTTTTGCAAAAATGGTATATCTTTCCTGGGAATGAGTTACTGGAAAGATGAAAGGGGAGTATACATATTCACTTGGGGTATGTATCTAAGGAACATCTCCTCATGTCACTAAAGAGACCATGTATTTTTCCCACAGTGATAGAACAGAAATGAAGCTGCTGTACATATTCATCTGGAGGCAGCCAATGTCAGTCTACAGTTTGCACAGTCCTAATGGATTCCAACTTTATTAAAATGTATTATTCCCTGGCTTGTGAATAAGAAAAAAAACCCCGGGGGTTTCCGGAGTTCAAAATCTCTTTGATTTTATCTAATACAACATTCACAAATATACCTCAAAATGGGGACCTTTTTGCATTTGCAATACTTTTATTTTGTATCAAATTAGAATGACTTTATCTGCAGAACAGTGTGCAAACACATTATGATGATCAAGTGGCAAATAAACCTGTTCATCTTTGAGTAGCTTTCAACTGGAGTGTTGGATGACAACCTGCTACTACAGTAAGAATGGAGAAGTGAGAAAGGTTTGCTATCCCAATTGCCAAGATGTAGGTTTGAACATGAGCTGGGTTTAACAAGGTTAGCATTTACTCTTTTTGCAGCAGTGCTGAGAGCATTGTTTATTCTGATATACTTCCCCCCCAAGGTTTCTTAGTTAACATTTAGAAGCTGATAGAAAAGAATATATGTAGCTCAGGCTGAATTTCTGCTGTTAAGTGACACATTTGTTAAGTAAGTTTTGCCCTATTTTATGATTTTCTTGCCTCAGTTGTTAAGTGAATCACTGCAGTTGTTAAAGTTAGTAGCATATTGTTAAGTGAATCTGACCTCCCCACTGATTTTGCTTGTCAGAAGGTCGCAAAAGATGATCACATTACCTTAGGTTGGACCTTGCAACCGTCACAAATATAAGTCAGTTGCCAAATGTCTGAATTTTGAGCACGTGACCATGGGGATGCTGCAAAGGTTGTAAGTGAGAAAAACAGTCATAAGTTACGTTTTTAGTGCTGTTGTAAGTCGAGGACTACCTGTATTTGATTTTAAGGCCATGCCTGCTGGATGGAGGACTTGAGGACAAAAAAGAGGATGTGTTCTTTTTTTAGCAACCCTAGCCAGGTAGGGTATAAATAGAGGAAGGCTCCATGTAGAGGTTTGGCACTATTTCTTTGTGCAAGTTTACATATAGTTCTGTGTTAAACATGTAATATCTGGAAAGAACTTATATTACCATCACATGTTCACCTTTCTGGTAAACTGAAGGCATGAGTTCAATCTACATAACATCTAGGTAATCAAGATTGGATTCAGACTACATCACACAAACTCCTTTTCCTTGGGAAATGAGCCATAACTTAACTCTCATTGATTTTACTTTGCATACGCTCCAATTAGAGATTTACTCTGATAAGTTTAATTAACTGAAATGCCTAATGGATTAAGAAATCCCAGCATCCTTTGTTAGCCAGCATAGTCCCAACTAGTTTCAAATTGAATTGTTTCTAATATCGGAAAGTGTTCTAAGGGGTCTTTCACACGTTGCATCAAAAATGCATTAATTTTTGTATAGAAAGTTTAATTTTCTGGCAGACTTTAAACTTACAGAGGGCATATTGGGGCAGTGTTATAGGAATTCCTATAGAATTCTGTGCACAAAAGTGTATTGCAAAAATTACACCATAAGCCATGCAGAGAACAATATTTTTTTTTTACCTGGAACATGACTATGTCAGATATTGAGAGCTACCAATCTATATATTGGTACAACTTTTTCTGTTCACTAGGTATAGTGATATTTAAAGACATGCAGTGGGAAAAAAAATCAATGATTTTTTTCCCTTGCAGAAAACCTGCTTCCTTTAAGGGGTCAAAAAAAGGAGTTGTTAATTCACCATTGAAAACAAAACCTAGCACTTCCATAATATATTCTGTGAAATTGAAAGAATTTGAAGATCTGACCAACCCTGACTTGTTTTTAATAACAAAGAGTCCCTCTTTGAGGGAGAGAGGTGGTACAGAAATGTGAAATATTAAATAAATAAATAAAATTATACAACTTTGATATAAAATGACACTATATCGTGGCTTGTTGCAAAAAAAGAAAGGGGAGAAATCAAGGCTGTAATTGTCTCTCATTTCTATTGGCATTTAAAAATGAGCACCTTTCTGGTTGACATGGTGAGGATGTTTATAAAATGTAAGACAGCATACTAAAAAAAAATGGAGTTCACTTTTTAAAAAGTGGTTTCAATGGAACGCCTCTGGATTACATTGGAATTTTATGTTAATGATTTTATAAATTGCTTTCTCCTCCTCTCCTTCCTGTCCTGACGTATATAAAATGTTTGAAATAGCCTTTTTATTATTTGATCCAATTTATATATTATGTGTCCTTTTTTTCTCCCCATATAAGACTGACACTATTTGATTTCCTGATATGCAATTCTCTGGTTTACCACTGAATATATATTTTTCCACTGGTGTAGTTACAGAAAGGGAAAAAAATGAATTGCTTTCAGCCTAGTGTTTGAATTCTATATCTCGTCCTGTTTCTAGCTCAATTACCACGTCCACTAGGAGTGTCTGCAGGGTATATCAAAAAAGTCAAGATGCCAATCACAATAGTATGATGGAAACTCTCCTTGTTTATTATATATGTCAATTGTACCACTGTGGCTGCTGTCTTAACAACCCTGATGTTCACAATTTCATTTAATGCTGAATACGTTTGCAAGATATTGCAGCAGCATTTCATCACTTTCATTTCATCCCCTTTCTACTATATTCAGGTCCTGCACCTGACCCTTAAGGCCTATCATTATTTGGAGCTGAGGAATCTAAAAGTTGTTACATTTCCAGATGTATCTACCAAGACACTGGAGTAGTTTTCAAGGTAGTTTCCTAGGAATGGTATGGTCGATACCGGCTTAAGACCTAAATTACCAAAGGCGTAAGGAGCTCAGCTGTTGTGCTACGTGAGAACTTTCCGTTTTCCCAATTTGCTGCAATGTTTCCTGTTTTCAATCTTTTGAATTAATTATTTGCATTTTGCTGTGCTTCCTGATATTTATTTCTCTCCAAAGATCTTTGTCATAGGGTAGTTTAAACATCAGAAAGAAATGAAAGAAAATATAGATACATGCAATCATTTGAATTTGGGCGTGTGGGGTTGGGAACATAACTAAGAGTGAAACATGATGATTATATTAAATCATTTTAGCCTGGTGAACTAAATCGCATTAGAAACCATAAAGTGTAAGCCAGTAAGCTCCAGTTGACCGTGCAGTGCTATCTATGGAAGCATAGTCTTGTTCAAGTTTAATTTAGCAAACTGCCCATATTGGCAGACTGAATGGTGTGGTTGTTTCACATCGAACAATAAGCATATGCCGGACAAGGATTTGAGAGTCATGTACAGCCTAAATGTGTCCTCTTCCCTTTGCCTCCAGATACACTGCACAAAAGAAAGAAAAAGAAGAACATAGGCCAGACCCTTTGTAGGAATCAAGACATCCTGAATATACAATTCCATATCTCTCTTAGTTCCATTTTAGTTCCTCTGTGGCAGCACTTGGCACCTGAGAATTTAGGAAAGCTAATAGACTAAAACAGCGTTTCCCAACCTTAGGAACTTGAAGATGCGTGGACTTCAACTCCCAGAATTCCCCAGCCAGCATAGCTGGCTGGGGAATTCTGGGAGTTGAAGTCCACGCATCTTCAAGTTCCTAAGGTTGGGAAACACTGGACTAAAACATATAAAAGAGAAGAGAAAAAGATACAAGAGGAAATTAGGAAAGAGAAAGAGAAGAGAAAAAGTGAAAAATAATATAGATTGAGAACAGAAAGAAAGAAAAGAAAGAATACTTTTTCGTGAAAATGAAAAAAAAAGAGATATCCACAATGGATGAGTGGATTGTAAAGGTGATAGAGATTGCAGAAATGGCTAAACCGATTGTTGGATTAAAGAAAAGAACGAAAACTACTTTTATAAAAGATTGGAAATCTTTTGTGGACTTCTTGCTCAAAATGGATATAAATGAACTGGTGATTTATAGATTTATTGATTGAAAAGGGAAAAATGGAACCGTTATGTAATTTTAGAGGGGGAAAACAGTATTATGTCTGTAATGGCAGCTAAGATTAGAAGCTGCTTCTTTAAACAATATTAGTTTTATATTTTTGTAATCTTCAACCCCATTTCAGACTGAAGGATATGTTGTATTGATGATTAGTGATGTTTTGTAAAATGACTGAACAATAAGTCAATTCCACAGATTTGGTTATATTTTTCCTTTTCCTTTGATATAAAACCTTTTAGCATTTATTAGTTATGCTTTATTTGAGAGGAGAACCCTAAGTTTCCAAGTGTACATCATGTTTAAATCATTTATTTATTTATTTATTTATTTATTTGATTTGTATACCGCCCTTCTCCCTAAGGACTCAGGGCGGTGAACAGTGACATAAATGTCAAAATGCACAAATACAGAAAATTGAAAATAAATTAAGCCCTACTGCCCAAATGTAGAAGATAAATTAAAACCACAATTAAAATTAAACCCATCAGACCAGACCGGATTGCTTAAATAGATATGTTTTTAGATCGCGTCGGAAGGAGCGAAGGTCGGGAGCCATCCGGAGCCATCCGGAGCCATCCGGAGCGAAGGTCGGGAGCCATCCGGAGCCATCCGGTTCCATAGGTCAGGCGCACCCACAGAGAACGCTCTCCCCCTGGGAGCCACCAAGCGGCATTCTCCGAACGGTGGCACCCTTAGGAGGCCCTCTCTGTGGGAGCATACCGGGCGGAGGGAAGTTGATGCCGGCAGCAGGTGATTCCCAAGGTACTCCGGACCCATGCCATGTAGGGCTTTGAAAACCATTACAAGCACCTTGAATCTCACCCAGAGGATAACTGGGAGCCAATTTATAGATACTCTTTTGTTTCTATTTATTCAAACATTCCCTCACTTGCATTTAACATTGCACTTTTACAGGCATGTTAATAAAAACATGTATCTTCAATCTAATAAGGTTATTTCCCATTGAATGTAAATATGGGCAGTATGCTATAGCATAATAATAATGTGAGTCCCTTATTATTTGGACATAGAGTTTAGCTGATTAGAAAACAGCTAATAGAAATAACATATAAAATTAATGTTTAGTGCTTATGCTAATTAAGATATGCTTTTCTGGTTAAACTGGTTTTGCAGAAAGAATACCATAGGGTTATCTACAATTTCATTTGATTTGCATTTTGAATTGAACAGACCTGATCTTTGTTTCTCACACATATTCTCATTTCCTTAAATTCATGTTATTGGAATTGTGTTTTTCTGAATTTCACAGTGCCACAACACTTTATCATTTCCAAAATTATGATTATAAATGTTTATTTTTATGAAGTTTATGCCTAAAATATTATGTATATACATGTCATTTTTATATGGCACTTTTTAAAAATATCCATGTGGTTTTTTTCCTTCATTTTAAAAAAGCTATACCTGATACACTGATCCCACTCATTTTATCACAGATTAAAATACACAGGTTTGAATTTATCCTGATTGAACAGAGAGACTGATATAATGTTGGATGGCACTTAAATAGCTCTGGAATCTCAACTTGTTTTACTCTAAATAGTAAACAATGACAATGACTGAACTTTCATGAAATTCAGGATGATTTAGTCACTTTCTGAGCCATTTTTTTCATATCTTTGCAGTACCCAGAGAATTAATTACTTTAATATATTTGGGTCCTGAGCTATAAAATTAGGGTTACCACTAGAGGACAATAAAGAGATACAGAAAATTCTGCTGCCATCTACTGATCTTTGCTGCAAAAGTTTATACAGTAGCCATGGTGCTTTATGGGTGCCATATACGCGACACTATTGACATCACCGCACCACATGAGCATCCCTACAGCACTGCTAGCTATTTGTGCCATGGTGGAATAGAGACAATTCATCAGTACCATAATGTGGCGGAAGCTCAGTTCTCGGCTGCAGAGGCCTTCCAGAAAGGCCTCTGTCTGTGAAATGCAGGCTGGGGGATGCTGCAGAAAAAATGGCCCGGCAAGGAGAAGCAGGTGTCAATTCATGGGAGGCCTGGTAAGTGGGTGCAGGGCGCATGGGGCAGCTCCATTCCCCAACCCCCACCTTAGCTTGATTTTTAGGCATGCACCTCACCCCAAAACTACGGCTTATTTTTAAGGTAGAGCTTATATTAAGCCCACCCCCTCAAAATCAATCTAGGGCTTATTTTCAGGGTAGGTCTTACTTTCAGGGAAACATGGCATTGCAAAATCAATGAACCAGACTATTTCCTTTTTCACACTAGTGATGTCAGACATGTTATGGGCCAGATGTCCATCTGTTTGGATTCATACTAGCTATCATACCAGTTTGAAAGTTGTTGGTAACAGGTAATTGATCTGTAGTTGTCTGGTGCTGGCACTTGTTTTGAATATTTCATTCACAGGAAGATTTTGCCAGATGTTAACCAATTTTCCATTTCATCTCTTTGTAATATACTGTTAAACTTCCTGGCAATGAGGTGTGTAGACCAGTCAAATTTTTTATTTATTATTTATTTATTAATGGGATTTATATCCCACCCTATCTCCCGAAGGACTCAGGGCGGCTAACAACAAAACATATAATAAGTACAGAAATTAAGATAAAAATAAAATTAAAATCATCTGTGCAATAAATTACAATTAAAAAACTAAAAATAAATTAAAAATTGTAAATATAATTAATTAAAATGCCTGTCAGTCCAGGTCAGCCTGGTGGAATAGGAGTGTTTTGAGGCCGCGGCGAAAGGATTGGAGATTTTGGGCCATCCGAAGCTCAGGTTGGAGCTGATTCCATAGGACTGGCGCTCCCACAGAGAAGGCCCTCCCCCTGGGGGTCGCCAGCCGACATTGCCTAGCTGACGGTACCTTGAGGAGGCCTTCTCTGTGTGAGCATACTGGGCGATGGGAATTCGTTCCCGGCAGCAGATGGTCCTGCAAGTATCCCGGGCCTAAGCCATGTAGGGCTTTAAAGTTTAGTTTAGTTTAGTTTTAGTTTTATTTGATTTCTATACCGCCCTTCTCCCTAGGGACTCAGGGCGGTTCACAGGGTAAGAACCAGCACCTTAAATCTCACCCGGAGGGCAACCGGTAGCCAATGCAGCTCACGCAGGAGGGGTGTAATATGGGAGTATCAGGGTGCTCCCATCACTACCTGTGCAGCTGCATTCTGCACCAGCTGAAGCCTCTGGGTGGTCTTCAAGGGCAGCCCCATGTAGAGAGCATTACAGTAGTCTATACAGGAGGTAACGAGTGTGTGGGTGACTGTACGTAGGGCATCTCGGTCCAGAAAGGGGCGCAATTGGTATATTAGGCGAAAATTATGCAGTTCATCTTCACCTGGAGCTGACAAGTTCTTCTTCCTTACCATTTTCTTCACCATTTCTGTTGTTTTTACAAGTCCTTTCATTTCAATTTCCTTTTTATTTTTATCCACCTTCTTTATCTAAGTTGCATTTTTGTTGTATTTCTTTTTCTCCTGAAATTGGAGATTCTGCCTGTAGTTTGCAATTTGAGCTTTGAATCTGCTGATCTCCTTGACTATAGCTATAATTTGCTGCTTTATTATTTCCAATGCTTCCTTAATCTTCCTTGTTTCTAGGTGATATTTCTTGATCCGGTATTCTTTGGTCTTCTTGTTCTTCAACTTTTTTTTAATCTGTTGTAGCTTCCCAGAAAGAAACAAAATTATTAAATGCCAAACTTAGGTTGTACATATGTATTATTATTATTATTATTATTATTATTATTATTATTATTATTATTATTATTATTATTATTATTATGTTGGAAGGGACCTTGGAGGTCATCTAGTTCCCTATATGTTTTAGCCTCCATTCCCCCAATCATCGTTGTTGCTCTTCTCTGTACCCTTTCTAGAGTCTCGACATCTTTTTTACATCGTAGTGACCAAAACTGGATGCAGTATTCCAGGTGTGGCCTTACCAAAGCATTGTAAAGTGGTATTAGTACTTCACTTGATCTTGATTCTGTCCCTCTGTTAATGCAGCCTAGCACTGTGTTGACTTTTTTGGCAGCTGCAGCACACTGCTGGCTCATATTGAAGTGATTGTCTACTAGGACTCCGAGATCCCTCTCACAGTTACTACTATTGAGCAAGGTATCACCTATACTATACCTGTGCATTTGATTTTTCCTGCCTAAATGTAGAACCTTACTTTTTTCACCATTGAATTTCATTTTGTTAGATAACGCCCAGTGTTCCAGTCTGTCCAGATCCTCCCTGTATTTTAAGCCTATCTTCTGGAGTATTGGCTATTCCTGCCAGCTTGTCATGTGTTATAGACTGGAGTACCTTTCAGAAACTTGGGACTTTTCATTGTTTTTCTTTTCTTTGCCTTTCCCTTTCTTCTCTGCAATAAGTTAAAGGGGTTTGAAATCTTAAGAGCAGAGGCTGGGTGAAACCACACAGAATTTAATATGCTGCAAAACTTATTGTACCAGTCACGAGTTCTCGACTCAGCCCTTTTTATTACTCCCATTTTCCTGGTCTTCAAGAAACTTATGGTATATAGAAAACAAGTAGGCCTAGACCAGGGGTAGGCAACCTTGGCTCTTTTATGACTCATGGACCTCAACTCCCAGAATTCCTGAGCCAGCCATGCTGGCTCAGGAATTCTGTGAGTTGAATTCCACAAGTCATAAAAGAGCCAAGGTTGCCTACCCCTGGCATAGACTCTGTGTTGATACATTCTGAGTAATCAGGTGCCCACATCACCATGGGAAAAATTCTTTTTGAGTGCATAGTCTTCACCCAGCAATCTGGACATGCAAAGAAGCCTATTAATAATCTGGGCCCAAGGGCAATTTGTCATATAATAGTATCCAAGCATCTCTGCATCTTTTCTTCTCCTTCAATATCTTGTTCATGTCAAAGAAATTTCTAGCATACCTACAGAATAGGGGCCTGCTTAACAATCATATTTTGTCTCTGTTCAATAATTTGTTTTCACTGTAAAAATGTATTTGATCTTGTGAAATACCCCTTATGGCAAGGTGAGGATGTAATTTCTGAAGTAAGTATTATGTAATTATGAGTGCCTGAAAGAAACGTATGTTTCGCAGAATTTTCATAAATTGTTATTCAGTAGTTTTCACTGTCAAATTGGCGATCAAATTGTCATTATGTATCAATGGACATCAGATAGTGACTGCAGCCATGGAATGTTTGCCTCTTGAGTGGGAAGCTGTGACAAACTTAGACAGCATATTAAAAAGTACAGACATCACCTTGCCAACAAAAGTCTGTATAGTCAAAGCTATAGTTTTCCCAATGGTAATGTATGGTCATGAGAGTTGGACCATAAGGAAGACTGAGTACAGAGGTCTTGATGCTTTTGAATTGTAATGCTGGAGAAGACTCCTGTGAGTCCCTTGGACTGCAAAGAGTTCAAATCAGTCCGTGCAAAAGGAAATCAACCCTGACTGTTCTTTGGAGGGACAGATACTGAAGATGAAACTCAAATACTTGGGCCGCCTAACGAGAAGAGAGGACTCATTGGAAAAAAGGAGAAAGGGGCAGCATAGGATGAGATTTTATTTATTTATTTTATTTATTTATTCGATTTATATACCGCCCTTCTCCCGTAGGACTCAGGGCGGTTCACAAGGTTTTTAAAAACAATACAACAAATTACAAAACTTAAAATCAATTAAAAAGATTATATTGACCTTGAAATAAAACCCCAGTTAAAATACAATTAAAATCCCAATTAATATTCTCAGTCCAGGCCAGAAAGCTCAAAGAGCCAAGTCTTCAGGTCCCGGCGGAAGGAGCGAAGGTCAGGGGCAGTCCTAAGCTCCACAGGCAGCTGATTCCAAAGGGCAGGCGCAACCACAGAGAAGGCCCTCCCCCTGGGTACCGCCCGATAGTGTGATTGACACAATGAACATGAGTTTGAGCAAATTTGGGAGGGGGGGCCCCTGGCATGTTATGATCTATGGACTTGTCAGACATGACTTGCCAACTGAACAATAACATCAATGGGCATGAATGAGAAATTGGTTAGATGAATCTTCTTTAGGAAAAAGCTCTGAATAGAGCACCACATTCTTATAGCCTCAGTGCTTTTATGTGATGATGGAACAATGAACATTGACCTGGGATATTTCCACAAGTCAAAGGGCATAAGACTGCATACTATTTGTTATTCCTCAGTTACATCACCATTAGGACTAGGATCTTCTACGTCTTCCAGAAGAATTCCTACAGCACTCGATTAATTTTGTCCCTTCTGTTAGAAAATCCCATAAGCATTTCCTCCCCTTTTTTATTACTGAAAACTCCAGAACAATAGTTACAGTGATTAAAAGCTGTCTGTTCTTTGCTATTATTATTTCTTTTTATCTAAATATATATCTTTACAATATTTAATCACCAGCTATTTTAATTTTAAGTGCCACAATATAATTTGGGTAGTAGAACCTTTTCTATTTAACATTTATAATTTCCATCAATTATGTGTCCAGAAATTTATGTGCCTTAACATTGTCTTAGGACAATGCAGCTTGTTTTTTTCTTTTTTCAAGAGTTCCTCAGTTTGTTTCCCAAAGCAGTCATTTGTTAGGGCTGATAGAACTGGCTGTTGTATTCTCATAGTTTAACTTTAGCCAAGCAAGATCTGAGTAACGAACAGGGAATTTTAAGTACAATCTTCCCAGAAGATCTTATGTGGAAGGAGATTCTCCTGGGTGTGGTTGTCCCATTGATCTAGAGAACACAAGAGTGGGAAAACATGCATTCTTTCAGATTATCCAAATCTTTAAGGAGTCTGTAGATGTGTGGATGTGTCTATGTGTGTGTAGCAAAGTTATCTCCCCAAATAATTTCCAATCTTTCTTCTCTTCCTCCTTTATCAGTAGGAACACACAGACAGATAACATCCTTGTGATGTGACCCTGACCTTTGTCAACCTTTGTTAAGACTTCATCTGAAGTCAGGCCTAATGTTTGTAAACAGGATGTAATTAAGGCTGGGAACTGACCGAGCCTGACATTAAGACAATGTGGAGCTGGCAGAGAATGTTCTGTCAGATGTCAGCTCTCATTGTGTTCTAAGTGCCTTCATAATAATTAAAGCCCTCTTTATTAAGGAAGTTCACTCAACTCGGATTAATCTGTCACAGTGTGGTAGCCATCCTTCAGAGTGCAAGTGTTTCCTCTGATAAACCTTAAAATGAGATGTGGGGAGGTGAGTGGAGGAGAAAGAAGAAAAAAGCACACAGGACTAAAAGAAATCTATGAAAGTTAAGAACGAGTTTGGTGACAGGTGCTGACTAAAGATTGGTAGCAGGGGTGGGAAGAGGAGAAAAATTCCTTTGCTGCCTGTGTTATCGCAAAGTGAACTTAAGAGGTCAGAGTTATCATTTTAGGGCGCAGCCAGAGAGGACCAGCAGGCTCGCATGAATGAACACAGGAAAATGAAGGTGCAGAAAAATCTACTGATAAAGACATTGTTGCAAGGTGGCGTTATCTAGTGGTATGTGGGCGGAGGAGGATGCAGATTGAGTTGGAAACACTGAATGGGAATTTATCGAGTGAGACTAATTTCCCAGTGGTGCAGATGGCCAACCTGAAGGAAGTGCCAGTGTTTCAGTCAATAGAGAGGTTAGTGCGGAGTCCTGATGAAGACGATGATTATCGGCTGAGGAAGATAGTGTCCCTACAGCTGATGTGGAGCTAATGCTTTAGGAGAATAACCTAACCTCTCTGTTGATTTTGATGCCTGCCCTATTGTGATGTTTTATTGCATTTCGCCAAAGAGGGAGTTTACTTGGTCAGTTATCATGTAAGGCAAGAATCCTGGAGATATATGGAGCCTTTGATATACACTGTTTTACACAATGATGCTGAGCAGATGGAAAATAAACACTCTTTTTCCTCCAGCATATGAATGCTTTCATTCCCAAAGAAGTAAATCTAACTGTGGTTTATCGCTTCAAATTATAGATGAGCCCTCACACAAGTCATTTCCCCCCCTTACATTAGGGGTAAAAATTATTGTAATAGTAGCACTAGTCATAACAATTTTTCCCAACAATAAGAAATGTATTTATTTATCTGGTTATTTATATCCTGCCTTTATTACTTTTACAAATAACTCAAGATGGCAAACATATCCAACATGTCTTCCTCCTATTTTTCTCACAACAACCCTGTGAGGTGGATTGGTCTGAGAGAGAGTGATTGGCCCAAAGTCACCCAACTGGCTAAGGCAGGACTTGAATTCACGAGGTTAAAACACATTTTTAGGTGGAGAATCATTGGATCAGCTGCACTTAAGCACCATATGGTTTGATTTTTTTTGGTGAAAATGAGACCAAGTTTTCTCCTCAGTTTCTTTTTGTTACTTTGCAAGTTACTATAGGTGACTTAACAACTGTGCCAGTAAAGTTCAGGGCCAGCCTCAGCTGGACAATCCTTTTCACTTTGGCCAATGACAAAATGTTCAAAATGGTTCCTGTGTCAGCATATGGAAAAACTGCAAAGTTTCAGCAGTAGTCCAGAACTGATAAATATTATTAAACCTATGCAACAAGGTAGGAATTAAGTCAGGAAAGCAAACAGTTTGGGCCTGAGGTTTGCTAATAATGAAACACTGAGGGAGGATTTAGAGGAAGTAAGAATAACTTGGTCCAAAAACAACCCTGTGAGTTGAGTTGGGCTGAGAGACAGTGACTGGCTCAAAGTCACCCAGCTGTCTTTCATGGCTAAGGAGGGACTTGAACTCTCGGCCTCCCACTTTCTAACCTGGTCCTTTAATTACTAGATCAAACTGACTCTCTTTTACCATCTCCTGCAGTATTTTCTGGATCTGAATGCATGCCTGAAAGCCTGAAGTTACTTTAAGGAGAAAGATGTTGCAGTGGAAACAATTTAAGTCATTTTGGCTAGGTTAATTGCAGGCCCAGAATCTGAAGGATCAGAGGCACATAAAATGACATAGGGTTAATTCAACTAAGGATCAATTAAGATCCTGGTGCTGGACTTTCAGGAGCACAGAAGATGACAAAGGTTTAATCACTATAAACTCCCCTGACACCCCTTGAAACAGGGCTGACTTCTCATTCATACTCCTGAGTTTTGCCCTCAGAAATGTAACCGCTAAAGACATGGGTAGGAGGTACTTTGAAGAATATTGTATTTTCTTATTCTTTTCTAACTCATTTATTTTTAAACATGGAAACATAGGAGCATGATATGCACAGTGTTATACCAGGTACAGAAAATATCCACAATAAACTGATAATTGGAGCATGTGTTTATCCTTAAGTGTCTCATGTGGGATAGCCCACATTTGGAAAAGACCCACTACCTAAAAATTGGAAAGATTAAGAGATTAAGAAAATCAAAAATTTTCACTCAGTTTTAAAGAAAACTCGTGGTTAAAAAAAAAGAAAAGTAAAAAAAATGTAATAATGGGCAGTATCTCTCATAGAGTGGAACACTTAGAGGGATCCTGGATGCTTATGTAGGCTATAATTTTAAAATTGCAGAGAAGGCAAAGATTAGTTCTAAGTACAATTATCTGAAGATCAAGGCATGAGTCCATATTATGTTACTGTCTTCACAAAAAGTTAGGAAGAGACTTTCACACTTGACGCAGCCATCTCAGTGAAGGAAATAATAATAATAATAATAATAATAATAATAATAATAATAATAATAATAATAATAATAATAATAATAATAATAATAATAAGTTGGAAGGGACCTTGGAGGTCATCTAGTCCAACCCCATGCCCAGGCAGGAAACCCTATACCATTTCAGACAAGTGGCTGGCCAGTCTCTTCTTAAAAACTTCCAGTGTTGGAGCGTTCACCACTTCTGGAGGCAGGTTGTTCCACTGGTTAATTGTTCTAACTGTGAGGAAGTTTCTCCTTAGTTCTAGGTTGCTTCTCTCCTTGACTAGTTTCCATCTGTTGCTTCTTGTCCTGCTTTCAGGTGCTCTGGAGAACAGCCTGGCTCCCTCTTCTTTGTGGCAGCCCCTGAGATATTGGAACACTGCTATCATGTCACCCCTCACCCTTCTCTTCGTTAAATTACACATACCCAATTCCAGCAACCGTTCCCTATATGTTTTAGCCTCCAGTCCCCCAATCATCTTTGTTGCTCTTCTCTGTACTCTTTCTAGAGTCTCGACATCTTTTTTACATCGTGGTGACCAAAACTGGATGCAGTATTCCAGGTGTGGCCTTACCAAGGCATTGTAAAGTGGTATTAGTACTTCATGCGATCTTGATTCTATCCCTCTGTTAATGCAGCCTAGCACTGTGTTGGCTTTTTTGGCAGCTGTAGCACACTGCTGGCTCATATTTAAGTGATTGTCCACTAGGACTCTGAGATCTCTCTCACAGTTACTACTATTGAGCAAGGTACCACCTATACTATACCTGTGCATTTGATTTTTCCTGCCTAAATGTAGAACCTTACTTTTTTCACAATTGAATTTCATTTTGTTAGATAGTGCCCAGTGTTCAAGTCTGTCCAGATCCTCCTGTATCTTAAGCCTATCTTCTGGAGTATTGGCTATTCCTGCCAGCTTGGTGTCGTCTGCAAATTTGATGAGTTCCCCATCTATCCCCTCATCCAAATTGTTGATGAAAATGTTGAAGAGCACTGGGCCCAGAACTGGGCCCTGTGGTACCCCACTACACACGTCCTTCCATATAGATGCAGTTCCATTGAGGACCACACACTGAGTACGGCCTGTCAGCCAGCTATGAATCCATATTCCCACATTTTTCTATCTTATCAAGTAGTAGGTTGTGATCTACTTTATCAAATGCCTTACTGAAGTCCAAGTAAATTATATCTACAGCATTCCTCTGCTCCACTAGTTTTGTCACTTGGTCAAAGAATGCAATAAGATTTGTCTGGTATGATCTGTTTTTGACAAACCCATTTTGGCTTTTAGTGATAACTTTGTTCGCATCAAGGTGTTCGCTGATTTGTTGTTTGATTATCTTTTCCAGAATCTTCCCAGGTATTGAGGTCAGGCTGATAGGTCTGTAGTTTCCTGGATCTATTTTTTCCCTTTCTTGAAGATGGGAACTACATCAGCTCTCTTCCAGTCCTCTGGTAGTTCCCCAGTGCTCCAGGATCTTTGAAAAATATAATTCAGTGGTTCTGAGATCACGTCTGCCAGTTCCTTGAGAACCTTGGGGTGTAATCCGTCTGGTCCTGGTGATTTGAACTCATCTAGGCTGGACAGGTGCTCACTTACCATTTTCTTGCCTATCTTAACTTGCGTTTCTATTCTGTTTTTTATGGCACTGGTTTTGGTAGGTTGAACTGTTTTTTTCCTTTGTGTAAAGACAGATGCAAAAAACGAGTTAAATAGTTCTGCTTTCTCCCTGTTGCTTGTCACCTTCTTGCCACTTTCCCCCACTAATGGACCAATCATTTCCTTAACTTTTTTTCTTGTTTCTTATATGTTGAAAGAAGCTTTTTTGTTATTTTTGACTTTTGTTGCAAGCCTTAGTTCATTTTGAGCCTTAGCTTCTCTCACTTCATCTTTTTGGGCTGTTTGCTGATATTCTGCCTTAGTTATGTGCCCCTCTTTCCACTTCTTATACTTGTCCTTTTTATCTTTCAGTTTATCAGAGAGTTCTTTATGCAACCATGCTGGTTTCTTTTGAAAGCTGTTATTTTTCTTCTTTGTTGGTATTGTGCTAGACTGGGCCTTTATTATCTCACTTTTCAAAATTTCCCAAGCTTCTTCAGTTGTTTTCCCCTTTAGGATTCTCATCCATGGAATTCTTCCCATGGTCTCTCTAAGTTTATTGAAATTAGCTCTTTTAAAGTCCAAGACTCTAGTTTGGCTTTATTCTATTGCTTGTGCTTCCATAATGTTGAATTCCAATATTGCATGATCACTTCCCCCCAAGGTTCCTGTGGCTTCAACACTTTCTATCATTTCATCTCTGTTAGTGAGAATTAAATCCAATATGGCTAATCCCCTAGTTCCCTTCTCTACTTTTTGGGAGAGAAAGTTGTCTGCTAGGTTTGTCAGGAATCTGTTAGATCTTCCACTTGGTGCAGAATTTGTCTCCCAGTTGATATCAGGGTAATTAAAGTCCCCCATTACTATTGTGATGTGCTTCCTACATACCTTAGTTAACTGACTAGCAAAAAGTTCATCTATTTCCTCTGCTTGGTTGGGCGGCCTATAGTATACAGCTATGGCAATGTCATTTCCCCCCCTTTTATATTGACCCAAATACATTCAGGTTTACAGTTTTCATCATTGTTGTGCTCTATTTCTGTAGAGATAAAGTTATTTCTTATATAGAGAGCAACTCCACCTCCTCTTTTGTTTAGTCTGTTTCTTTTAAATAATTTAAATCCCTCTAGCTGTGTGTTCCATTTGTGGGTTTTGTCCCACCATGTTTCCGTAATGGCAACAATATCATATCCGCCCTCATTTACCTGAATTTCTAGTTCACCCTGCTTACTGTTCATACTCTGTGCATTCGTGTATAGACATTTGAGTCCTTTATGACTGACCCTGTGTTTACTTGCTACATAACTTGTGTGGTGCCTGAGTTTCTTAGATTGCCAGGGACAGTGATGTTCTGTATCAATTAACTCACTGTACCCGTTGTTTAGTTTAAATATTCCTCCAGAAAAGCTGTGAATTTATTGCCAAGTAACTCAGTCCCTTTCTTGGATGGATGCAGACCATCTCTTTTGTACATTTTTTCATTGGACCAGCTACAGACATCGTGACTAATATAACCAAAGCCTTCTCCTTTACACCACTCCTTTAGCCACATATTAAATTCTGCTATACACTGGCCTTTTCCATTTTGCTCCTATTACACTGGTAAGACGTCTGAAAAAGTGAGCCTACAGCCTATTCTGCTGAGTTCCTGCTCCAAGCTCTGGAAATCATTCTGCACAGAGAGTATATCATTTTGGGACAGATCGTTAGTTCCAAGATGTACAATGGCATCCACATCACAGTCTTTGCTGGCATTGTTGACTATTTTGAAAATATGCTTTTTGTCCCTACTGGCAGTAGCACCTGGAAGACACCTGACCTCTTTTGAAACCTCTGTATCCTTTCCTAAATTTACATCCCTTATAATTTAGTCACCAACCAGAAGGTGGCTTCTCTTTTTGGGTACCTTTCTTTTCTTGCATGACTGATGTGTAATACCCGGTTCGCACTTCTCCCTGTCAAAAACAAGTTCATCTCGGACCATGGTCCCCTGCTTATTTGAGTTATCATCACAATTACCTTGACCTATTTTCTTAATGTCTTTGTTAAGGTCAGCAAGGGCACTGTATCTGTTATGCAGGGACACAGCTAAAGCTTTGGGTTTATGGTTCACAGCTCTCACCCTGCCAGATCCCACGGTTGTCTACACTGCCCTTCTCCTGCAGGATCTTTGCGGTAGAGGGGGTTGATAGTGTGGAGGCTCACTACAGTAGGAGGGCTGAACTGAACACCTGATTTCTGCCTGAAGAGCACAGATTACAGACCCTAGATGAATAATCTGTCCTTGTAGACTAGTAATTTGTGTACAGATAGGACGGTTTCCCAGTTTGAAAAGAGTGCTGCGAAAGACAGCTGCAAAACAAGTGTTGCGCTGAACTAAGCCAGACATGCTGAGATGAAAGGAATCTCAGATGCACTTGCCCTGAATGTACCACCACTATTTTTGATTTTGTTATACGATTCGCGTGCCGATATACGCGTGGGCCACTACTGTGCTCCTCCACCCACTTCTCCTTAACTCACAGTTTTGTAGCTTTTCCCAGCAGCCTCTGGCAGTTTAAAATCAAAGAGGGTCCAATCAGTTTAAAAGCAAAATAAGAGAAATAAGGCTGTATTTATTACCTACGTAATAAGTCAGTTTAAATAATAAACCAGGGGCTTTTGTTTTGGTATGTTTTAAAAGAACAGTAAATTCCAAGCTGAATAGGTGATATAGGGGTGGAAGGATTGTATCCTTAGTGAATACTGTAATGCGTAAGTTTCAGGAAATGTAAATTCTTGTTCCTCCAGGATACCTGTAGGATTGTGCCATTCAGTACTTAAATTAAGCATTCTCCCAATTGAGGGGTCCTTGATGCTCTTTGAGCTTGGTCGTTTCCTTGGAGATGTCTCATTATCCAAACTAGATATCATCATTAGTGCAGTTACCTAGTTTGGGTAATGGAACCTCTGCAAGAAAACAACCAAGCTCATTTTAACCCTGAGCTACAAATATTCTCCTTTATTGATTCTCCAAATTGTATAATAATATAAATAAATGTGCATTTAAAAATTATGACAGGGTATTTAATAGGGTAATGTCAGAATTCTGAAATATTATACAAGTTTCTCCCTGCCCCAGGACACTATTTTGAAACTGCTTAGCTAAATACAGCATTTAATAGAAAACAAGTCCCACTGTGGGGCTTAGTTCTAATAGGAATACACTTTATGTAATATAAATCAACTGAAGTTAAAATTAATTACTTTCAACTTCAGTTGAACAAATACATATCTGGATATATTTTATTGGCAAGGGGAGGAAGGGATATTTGTAATCAGAAGAGTTGTAATCTCTGTTGCAATGGTTTATTGTTTGAAGCTTGAAAAGGAAATTATAAAAAGAAAATATTAAAGAAATGTTCTAATTACGTTGATTATTTCTAATAGTTAAATTGTAACATATTTCAATATATTCATTTTTATCTTGCACATTGCTGTTGGGTATATAAATTTTTATGTTCACTTAATTAATCCTAGGTGAATAATTAATAACAGAATAATGAATGGTATTAGATCCAATAAAGAAAGTAAAAGTTTGATGTTTCTATCTAATGTTCTTTTTTACTATTAGGTTAATACAGGGCATATTTTCATTTATTTTTATTCTTAAACTCTTCAATTTAATAGTTCAAAGACTAATAGTTTAATACAGTATGACAAGAAATGTGGAACAGAATCCAGGAAATGTCAATCCCTGGACTTATTGATTTTACTTATTGATGTGAAAGCAATGGGACTTCAAAGTAGGATCAAGACTACCAATGTCTTAAACTGTGATAAAAACTTGTCTACTTTCATTAGACCTTAGTAATGAATCGCTATATATGTTAGCATTAAATGTATTCTTAAGCAAGTCTTGTTATTTTATGGGCTAGCAGTGTTAGTCCAGACATTCACACACAAACACACACACACGCATATATGGTTCATTTATTAGTGTAATTTTCATTTGTTTCATCCAGTAGAATGAAACAGAAATGTTCATTCATCATTAGCAAACAAGCACCAGAACAAGTTATAGACTGTTTTTAACAGTTTTATGAATTATAAAGGCAAAGGTTGAGAAACAGAAGCTTGTAATGGATATAACAATTTTCTGCTAGAGAAAGAGAGACGAGACAAACTGTGGAGGAAAAATAGTTTCATTTAAACAAGACACAACAGATTTAATTAAATAAACAATTGTGAGGAATAGGGTTATTTGCCTTGATGAGAGCTGTCATTTGTTTTGTAGATTAAACGTTCAGAAGCTGCTTTAAAGCATTAATGCTAACATTTAAAGTCCCCCCCCCTTTTTTGGCATGTAAATAGGATGGTAGGAAGGAAAAGATGGGCAGGGAATCAGAGCCGTGCACATGAAGGCTTTTTAAAGATAGGTAAATCATTTTCTTCTTAAATGAAATTCTGTTTGACTGCATGAAAAATGAACAGTAATTAAATGCACAGTCTGTGGGCCTTCCATACTTTAAAGCACTTTCTTCCCCCCCCCTTTTCCCCCCCTTAAAAAAAGTGCTCACCTCAGACAGGCCAATTATCCAAGAATGATGGAGTCAAGGGAAAAGTAGCTAAATTTCTTTACTTGAATGATCACAACTACAAGTAAGCGATTAGTCCCAATAAGCACCAGCAGGGATGGAGTAGGGACCCTCATACTGGAGGGCTTCAAATAGGCATTTCCTTGGTTTAAAATAAAATCCGACTGCACTAAATAGACAGTTTTTAATCTCCATTGGACATCTGAAGATTTCTCAAGCTGTTGTTGGCCAAGGCAGAAACATTTTTTTTTGCTTTGTTGATTAAACCAGTGGACTCTACCACTGCTTATCGGCCTGCAACGAGCTGTTCTTTTTAATTAAAAGTGAGCCACCACGAGAGAGCAATTAACAGCTAGTAATTACTAGGCTCTTCAGAATGGCAACATTTTGCCTTTCATTCCAATTATATAATGGACAAGTGGCTTTTTGATCTTCAAATTAGTGAGCTCTTGTACTATTTGTTTTGAGGCAGATTTGGAAGGTTAATGATGCCTGTGGTGGCACTCTTTCCACTGACTGATGTAAGACAAGGGGGAAAAAAGAGGTAAAAAAAATGGAATAGTCTATCAAAAAATGCAAATGTTGCCTTCATGATAATGAACAGGAAAGTATGCAGGTTGTTTAATAAAAGCAAAACACAGTCATTTTTTCTGGTCTTTAACTAGCACCATGGAATTCTTTTCCTTAAAGTTTTAATTAAATGTTCTAATATAGATTCTTTAGAGAATGACACATAACATTTAACTGCTTGATTCTTAATTGTATTTGCCTTTGATTGTGGCACCTATAATTTAATGTTTTACCATGGAACAGAGACCTGGAAGTTTCCCCTAGGACATAGCAATGCATTGACTTCATTTAAAAGTCTTTTAAGTAATAAGTCTTAAAGTTTATTTAATGACGACTATGTCCTTTGAGTACGCAGACCCCTTCCATCACAAATCCTTGTCTAATTTTAATTAATATTGATTTGCATTTCTTAAAGAAAAAAAGCACAATTGTTACTATGCCATATAATTAAGAAATTGTGGGAGAGATGGGTTTTGAAATATGTCATTGGGCAGGTTTTAAAGGCAGATCAATAATGAAATATGAGGTTCATTGATGCCATTGGTGTAAATCAACTAAGTATAAGTTGTCTTAACTGAATATCACACAGAGGACTGTCTAATTCTTTGATTTGCTTTTCTAATATTTGTTGGTTGAAAAGCATCAGAATTCTGATGTAGTAACACTGATCTCTTGGAAAAAGATTAATATCTTTATTTCTCAGAAATTACTCCCATATGCTGACATATAATTAATGTGCTTTAAAACAAATAATAGCAACAAAACAAAACTGTATGTTTATCACATTTACATGGCTGCCCATCTCATCTCATATTTACATTTACATGGCTGCCCATTTCACAACTGCATAACTCTGAGTGACATATAAGTGTTAATTAAAAAGAAAAACCAATAAATATGTCAAAGCAGACATTAAAAACTGTAAAAAATATAAAAATCATAGTATTAAGAGCTCACACTGATATTGTAATTTGAATCAGAGTATGGCTTTACAATAATTGGTTTGCAAAAATGCTTACATTTCGGTTAATGTAACACTTCTGGTGATGTTTCCACAAGAGAGAGTAAGATTGAAATTAGCAAACCCATTTGTACAAAATCATTATTGGCTGGACAGACTTGGTATCAGCACCTTTGTCTTGTCCAGTGAGATATCTCTGCCTATACATATATGTGGACACCATTTTTGTATGGTGGCAGACTATCTTGACAACAGATATCTATGAATTACTGAACAATTGTGTTATTCTGTAGGAGCATTTCAATGCTGGAACATTCTGGAACACTCTAGTTGTCTACCAACGATTGGCAAATAATGTCTAGTCTTCTGGCCTAAGGCCTGGTTTCTTTCCCCCAAAGAAAAATATTTGTCCTCTAATAAACAATAGCAGGAACTTGTCAGTCTTACTAGGTAGACTACATAGATGGGAAACATGACCAGATAAGCTAACTCTACTTAACTGTCAGGCTATATTAACAGAATCTTACAACCCTGTCTCCCACTGTCTCCTTCACAGCCTGAGGAACTAGAGGAGGTCCTTTTTTAGTCTCTTGTTTTACCTATTATTCATCTGTGGTTATGCCCAGGGCTTTTTTTCCTCATAGAACGCTCAGAACGGAGTTCCGGCACCTTTTTTGGATGGAACCTTGTAGGACAGGCAAGGCGGGTTGTATGACATGTGTGAGTTCCGGCACCTTTTTCTTATACAAAAAAGCACTGCTTATGCCCTCCTGTATCTTACTGTTTCCTAGGCAGCATCTCTTCATGTTGTCACCCAAAGTCTTTCCCATATACTGTTACAGAACTGTACTTAACCAAATGTCTGGTTTAAATTATCTTCTTCTGGATGGCCGTGTGTGTCTGAGTCAGAGATCTGAAAATGAACACCTCTTATCACATCCTCTGCCCTAAATCATACAACTTTTTCTTTGTCTTTTCATGAGACACGCACTTTTCTGATACACAATTTTGTAGCCAGCTACATATCCACTTAATTGTCCAGAATACTCTTCACTAATTAGTTCATCAGGATGTCATGGGGTACTTTGGAAAATAGTTTTCTGAAAGCAAGATCTATGACATCTGCAGCATTCTCTCAATCTTTTAAAAATGTTACTTACAGTAAGTGGCACGAGTTCTTTCTGACATTCATGGAGAAAGATTTTAGTTTGCTCTAGAATCTTCCTAGGAGTTAATGGTTGAGAGGCCTGTGGTGCCCTGTGTCCTCTTCTTACTTTTTTTTTTTTTTGAAAACAGGGCCAGTGCTTCCCTTTCTCCCCTTAACTGGCATTTTGAAGGTACTCCACAATTTTTCAAAAATAAAACACAAAGGGTTGGCCAGAACGTTAGTAAGTTCCTTCAACACCATAGGATGCATGTAGGATGCCACCATAGATTTAAAGCATCCCTTAGTCATTTTTTAAAATCAGTTTCAAGCTTCCATCCCGCCCCTTCCTCAACTTGTTCTTCAAATATTAAGGTAACACATGCTCTCTCTTCACAGAGGAATGAGCCATATTTGGAGTTGTATTATTCCATCTTTTGAGTTGTTACCTTTTTTTATCTTTTTGAATTATTCATTTATTATTTATAAAGCAATCCCTTATTAATTTTACCATATTTCATTAACCTCAGCTACTTCTGAACTGTATGTTCCCTGAGGCCACCTCTATAGTTTTGGCTTATCTGCAAGTATTATTTTGGGATGTCTTTTGTATATGCCTTTTCAGAGCTGCAGCTTCTTGTGCTACATCCCATTTTTCCCCCTTCTGCTTGTCATCCACTTTGACAAGCCCCAGGACTGGTGGTATATAGGCAGATTTTCTTCTCTTTCTTTAAAAGAGGCACTATATATGTCCTTAAAACTAACAGTTCAAAACAGTGGAGGGAAAAAAAGCAATCTATTTATAATGATGGACTACTGAAATACATCCAATTTTTAAACTGTTACAATATACTCAGCTGACAGTTTGTGGGTCCATTCTTCTCTCTCATTCTTGCATTTTTCCATAATGGGTATTGGGCTATTTTGTTTCTGCGCCGAATTATCTGACTTTTTGTTTAAGTAAAAGTACAGTCTTTTACTTGTATGTATATGCAATCTTTTTTGGGGAGCAGGAATAAAACTTGGCAAAACATTTCAGGATGGAACAGTAGAGGACCATAATTTATGTTTACTTCTATTTCTTAAGGCAGCACCAGGAGAAAAATCATTTATTTCTTCTTGTTCCTTTTTCAGCTTCTTAGATTAGCTACCTATACCTGCTAACTCTTACAAGAAATATTTGTTAGAGAGATCTACCTTAAACTCCCCTGCTGAACTCTTACCAAATTCATGTTACTTCTTGTTCACTCACTCAGAGGGCTTGCTTATTGGAAATTGGCAGCCTTTGATTCAGCTGCCTCTGCTTACTTTGGAAAAGTCGTCCCTCAATTACATGCAATTGGCAACCAACAGCTGCCAGAACACTCTTAGCAAGCAGCAGCTATTTAGCAGGTTAGTTTTTTTTGTTGGTTTCCTGTCCTCTCTCCCTTCTTTCTTCATCCAGTCAAATTCTACTGCCAACCTTCCCTCGCATTTCACTTGCTAAGTTTACTTTCACATTGTTTATTTTGAGAGATTGTTATGTTCAGTCTGGCAGGGTTTCTGCATCGTGATAAATCATGGTTTATTTAACCACGATGACTAAATAAACTACAATTGGCCCAATTCAATACATGCTGTAGTTACAATCATGTTAAATCAAAATCAGACCATATTACGATTGTTATGTGAGTTAAGCTAAAGATTTGTATGAGCTAAGCTAAAGTGCAATGCTGGAATTTTCAGAAATCTGTTATAAGAAATAGGTTTTTTTTCCCTTCAGGAAACTACATTCTATAATTTATGAAATGGTCTTGCAAAAGGAAGCTTATTGGTGATCACTGATTATTATTTCCCATCAACTAATTTGCTTTTTTTAAGGGTTGAATTTATACCTTATACTTAACAGCTGCAAAATATTTTTTTTCTTCCTCCTTGCACTTGCCTTATGTTGGTTTGTCATCCAATTATATATCATTTGTTTCATGTTAATAATTGTTATTATCACAGGAATAAAAATTCAAGCTCTTCTCATAATTTAGTATGTTTCAGTCCAATGTTTTTCAAGAAAGGAACAAAGGACAAAATCGCAGGGGATGCGATTTTCATCAGAAGTCTGACACTTAGGACAATGTGTCTTCCTGCAATGTTCTACTAAGCTGTAGATGTTCGGATTGATTGGAAGAGAGGTTGTAATTCAAAATGAATTGAATGGAAGTTACCCTTTGAGGAACATATGGCCCTTTGTTGTCCTTTTGAATGTAAGTAAAATAAGATTCTAAGCAGTTAATATTGATATAACTAAGAAATATACACAGAATGAATTTCAAAACTATTTGCAAACGTTTCAGAAATTCATTGTTACTTTAATAAAAAAAATTCATTATCCATGGTTGATATTTACTTTTTAGTTAACAAATTTCTTATGGAAATAGACTATTTGGGGATATTGTCTAGAATATTCCTACTGCTGAGTTCCAACTTTAACGTGTGTGTCTTGAAATTGAGCAGCAATGTTTTCCATATCACACAATGTCAGGAGGTCAAGATTCCAGTTAATTTAAAACAGTGTGACAATAACATGTTTTGATTTTTGAAATAAATGTGCCCCTGATTTCCAAAGTTAGCAAAGAAACCTGTTGTACATGTGATTTTTTTTATAAGCATGATTACATTTGTGCCAGACTGGATACATGATAGCTTTAGTGACAAGCATCTTCTATAGCAAAATAAAACAACAGTTTTAACATTTTAAAGAAGTTTATTTTTTTTTGTTTTCCCCCCTTTTAATTGTCAAATTTACTGTCTGTTAAAAACCTATTAAATTATTTTTTAAAAGCTGAAGTAATCTCACAAATTGTTTACATTCCCAGTAATGTTATAAAATAGACCAACGTTCTGGCTAACCTATTTGGTTACTTCATTAGAATTGCATGTTAAATGTTATTAAATGGCTTCTTTTTTTTAGAATTAATCTATTTTTCTTATGATTCTTGAGAATTTTGCCTGTCACAATTGGAAATTAGCCTTGTTGGAGATTCCTGAAGGCCAATCTAGTCCACCATCCCATTTTTAGCTGTGGCCAATTTTATACTATGGGAGAAATATGCAAGCAGGCCATGATGATATTGCCTTAAATGCACACCTGAGATTGGTTTGGGAGTATATAGTGCATAATTTTGATGAGATTCAGTAGACTTTGGTAAGTAAGAAATGAAATCTTGTTGCTTTAAGATCTGCAAAGTTTCCACTTCTAGATAGAGAAGCTAACTATCTCAGCAACAGATATTACATGATTCCATATGTGGTTCTTCTAAGCTCCCTCTGAGCTCTTACAGCTATATGGCTGCACAGTCTATTTAATGGCTGTTAAAATGGCTGTAAAGGCCTTTGCTGACTTAAATAGATTAACATTAAAAGGAAGCTTCCAACGTAAGCTTCTAGTCATGGAGCAAAAGGTACCATATTGTCCTCTTCCTTCAACAAAATATCTTGGGCTGATCCAAACAATTAAGACTATTAGTGGGTATTATTCTTTGCTCCTTGTCATGAGGATGAGAAAGAGAACAAATCTGGTGAATGTAGGAAATATATACAACCATGAATGTCCAAATTTTAAACTCATTGCAGGAGTGATTTCCAAAAGGATAAAAGGAACAAAGGAAAAAACAGCAAGAGGCGACTAACAGAAAAACAAAAAAGCCAACTAACCTTCCCATCCCCAATTCTAATTAAGGACATCAAAGTTTGCCTTTGTTTAAAATATGGGTTGGCTAGGCACAATAATTTTTGGCACTGAAAATGTAGAATCCTGGCAATTACAACTCTCCATAATATTTCACAGGTGTTTTGCATTTATTGAAAGGTTGTATAATGATGGAAAGCATCTTGCATGCCCTTTTAGACTTTATAATATTGGCCATGTTCATTGACCCATCAATGAGAATAAGGAGCTGCTTTTGGCTGGCTTAAACAACACCAAGTCTTCACAGTTCTGTAGTTAATTGAATATAATTCTGCTACTTGAGAAACACATGGATATGGAATAACTCAACCTTATGTGCAGGGAGTTCTCTTGTCTGAAAATAAAATTAGGAATTTGTTTCCACTTGTGAATACAGTGACAATTATAGTTTCTTTTACCTCTGAAAAAAGTAGTAATAGTAGTAGTTAAGGACTGCAATCCTCAAAAAACATCATTTAGGGGTAATTGTACAGGCTTCAGTTGGATTGCTTCTGAGGAAATGTTAAAGAACAGGAGCTTATGTCTACAAATAATGTAGCTTTTCGTTTTCTGAAAAATTTAAATGAGTATTCCAGGACAAAATCAAAATTGGCCTCAGAGGGAATGACATTTTTTTTCTGTTTCCTTGCAAGTGGAGAATATACAGTTCCAGGCAGATCATCGGCATGTGTACAGAGCATAGATCACATTCTTGTGACATGCTTAAAAAAATCCAGTAGCCATGTATTTGTCATTTCTGATTTCCCCTCCTTCCTTTAACCTTTTTTTCTCCTTACAATGTAGCTGCCCCTGACAGTTCCAGGGAAAAAGTAATCATTGTGGAAATTTTATAATTCTTGGCACTGCATGACATAGACCAAAATCCAAAGAGTCTTGTTAGGCTTAACTCCCAAAGGCTTAAATATGTCACCCGAGATTTCATACATTTTTCTTGGAGCAGCAAAACTCACCCCTTTTAGTATCTCAGACACTCCTTTTGAAAAATCTCCTGAGTTTTGAAATGTGTTTGTCATATAAGTTGAGGGATTGCTGTAAAAACAAATCCCCAATTCCCTAGGGATCATGGAACAAGTCTACAATTCTGCTAGTTCAGGACATAGAGTCCTATATATTAATGAGGCTAGACTTCTAGTTTTTAACTCGTCAAAGAGATATAAGGCAATATAAATCCAACATGATCCATTTGTAGCTGGAAATGCTTAGAATGAGACTTATGAATGTGTGCTTATTCTGGAAGCTTATGATAAATCAACAACACTTCTACATGTACGCTCCGATAAAATGAAAACATCTCTCTCTCACCATCTCTCTTTTTAATGTCTCAGTGGATTTAACAAAATGGGGTTAAGCTGCTCTTCGAAAGTCAGATTATTTTGTGATGATTATATTTCATTCATTTAGAAAGATATAGTTCGAGTGAAGCATCATCAGGAAACTACAAGTCTCATTTTCAAGTATATTTTAGCCATTTTAGGAGTACATACTTACTATTCATAAACATCTTTGCTCAAAACCTTTCAAGCAGGATGAGGGCAAAGACAAGGACTCTGCTTGTTATTGTCCTATGAACTGGCACCCTTTCCTTTATCATTCAGTTAATGTTTTTATCAGATTTGTTATTTGGCTTTCATGACAGACCTAACTTTATCTCTGATGTAGGTTAGACCCTCTAATATGTGAGAGTCTATCCAGTAAGTATACCAATGCAGCAGAGATTTAAAAATGGATTACACAGGGGCCAAATCATATCCTCTGTAGCATACTGATGTGCAACACTGCTGACTTAGGCAGCTCCAAACATCTGGTTGAGTGGATGCAGAAATATTGCCTTTCTTTTATGTTGTCACCATGTCCAAGTTCTTCAGCAACTCTTTTGTAACTGGACCAATTATCTGTTGTCTCAGTTGCAAAGAAATTTTTTCCAGCAGAAGTGCTGGAGTTGTAAAGTAAGTAATTTATAAGAATCTTCCCTTCACCTTAACTCTCTGCTTCTCAGATCTCTCCTCTCTCGATAGAAAACAAGACACTACAATATCTCACTACCATTTCACAATGATTTTAAAACTGAGCAAACATGTAACTTCATTGACCGACCCAATCAGTAGACACATGTCGCAGGTTCTATTTAAAAAGAAGGGTTATCTAACAGGATCCATGAAGTGAGCCTTTATTAACGTGGCACACGCCCTGAGGAATCTCCTCCCTCAGACTTCAGATTGCCTCTAACTTTCCTAGCTTTCAGGAAGACCCTGAATACATGGCTCTGCCACCATCCCTGGGGCACTGGCAGTGGTGGGGTTCTTTTCCAACGGTTGCCTGGATGTAAGGATGGATTCTGCTGCTTATGATTTTTTTTAATGGATTATGTATGTTTTTATATGTTTGTATATTAGTTTAATTTGTTTTTATTGGATTGTTTGTTTACCTATTATGAGCCTCTCACTTAGACCAGATGCGACCATACAAATGGAGTAAATAGTAATAATCATTCATGCACTCAGTACAGTCACTGTTCCTGTGAATTTTTTTTAGAGCTAGGAAGATAAAGACTGTTACTACTTCAAATTCTCTTCCATTGGATTACGATTATTTCAAGCCTGAATCAAACAGTATCTTTGATTTTTTTTTAGTGTATAGGCTTTTATGTGAGAATAATTGCTGGATTTTGAGATGGTGAAGGCTTTGGTTGTCTCTCTCACAGTAAAAAAGTGTTGTTGCTTTTGTGGTATTCAGTGCTTTTTTTGTAAAAGAAAAAGGTGCCGGAACTCACACATGTCATACAACCCGCCTTGCCTACCCTACAAGGTTCCACCCAAAAAAGGTGCTGGAACTCCGTTCTGAGCGTTCTATGAGGAAAAAAGCCCTGGTGGTATTGATCTATATGGTATCGATGGTATCCTCATACTGAGTTTCAGTTCTGCAGAGGTGGCTTTTTGATAGATCTTCTCCAATTTGTTTGATTGCATCATACTCATGTCAGAAGCACCCAGGCGCTTCCAGGTTGAAAGGATTAGCTGGTGACATCATAGTTGTCTGGGGGATGCCCAGTTGGGGGGGTTTCCTATTGTGTCCCTGGCAGGAGCTGAAGGGAAGGACAAGAGCTCACCCCACCCCATGGCAGAACTCGGATCTCAAACAGGGTTTGCTAATTTCCAACCCACTGACCTAACCACACGAATCACTAGATTTGTTTGATTATTTGATTATAAAAGCAAATATGACATGGGAAGGAAGGCACCCTAAGCCAATTATCAGAGTGCTGATTTTTGTACCCCCGTTTAGATGAGCTGGAGTTAAGACAACCAGCTCACGGAAAGTAGGATTGCAATGTTGAGGATACTCATGGGGCTCTGTGGAAAAAGCTTCCAAGGTTTTGCAGTGTGTGTGTGCGTGTGGAGGGGGGATGAAAATAATTTTATCAGGATTGTTGGTCAGTGACTGTTTTTTAAAATGTTTGTAAATTCATGCTTGTGTCAGCCACCTTGACTTCTGTCAGCTTTTTTCAATTGCCTTCAATTCTTTGAAGAATCAGGATCTTTCATGTACACAAAATATTTAAGGGTTAGTGCCATAATTAGTCCTTTCAGTAAAGAACTAAGTCTAGTTTTACTTTACTTAGAAATGGAAAACTGATGGCAGAAAAAGATCTAGTGTTCCATTGAGTCTGCCCTTTAAGTTTTTTGTGTTTGTTTGTTTTCTTTTTAATTTATTATTTTTAAATATTTATTTTTATTTTACTATTTATGTATTTATTTAATTTTTTTGTCAGATGATAGACATGTGTTTATTCCAAGCATGAGTAAACTCAGGTACTAATGATTAATCGACTACTTCTGCTGGAAGTTGGTTCCAAGCTTCTGTGAAGTTCTTCTCTATCACCGTAATACACACAGGCATTATTTTTTCACAGACATGTTTCAGCTGGCTTTGACAACACCTACCCTTATTTTACTTTAATACTAGTCATAATTTTCTTCAAGGGAGAGAAGACATATCTTTATTATCTCCTCTTGGCCGTAGTGATTGTCCCTTCAAATTTTTAAGTCTAGGAAGACAAAGTGTTGCTATTTCAAGTTGTTTTCCAGTAATTATGTTTATTTTAAGGCTAAATCAAGGAGCAACTTTGATTTTTCACAGAGTATTGGCTTTGTGAGAAAACTATTGCTGCATTTTGAAGTGAAGACTTGCAGTATAGTCTGTAAAAGCTTCTGTATTGCAGCCAAATTAATAAGGTGAGAAGTAAAGATAACTGGAATGAAGCTTACTTGCAGGTCAATGGCCAATACACAGAGGGATGGCAATATTGCCTTAAAGTGTAAGCACAACTTCATTTTCTATTTCACTTCTCCCCTTGGAATTGCTCTACTGCAGTAGTTCAGTAGAGCATTAGAATACATGTGAGGTAAAAATAAGAGACATTCTTTTACTAACTGCAGGAGAAGAGCAGTGAGAATCACAGAGGAATTGGACTCATTTATAAAACTCTATTCCTGCACAATTTCAAACACAGGGAGATCGTTCAGCCTTGATTATTAATCAAAAGTGTACTATGGATTCAAGGGTATGTTAGAAAAAAATTAAGTTTTATTTTCCATGTCAACAAGGAGGGGCACAGAATACTATAAGAGCAGCTTTGTTTAGGAACTAGTATTTGGATAGCTGCTTGAATTATTTGTATTAATTGTGTGCACAGTTTCAGAGTTCTGTGCCAAGATATGACTACAGAATGAGGACCTTGAAGTGATTTATAAATCAATTGCCTCTTTGTGCAAAGAATTCATGTCCAATGGAAGAACTCAAAAATAGTCATTATAGCCTTCCTTCCTTCCTTCCTTCCTTGCTTCCTTCCTTCCTTGCTTCCTTCCTTCCTTCCTTCCTTCCTTCCTTCCTTCCTTCCTTCCTTCCTTCCTTCCTTCCTTCCCTCCCTCCCTCCCTCCCTCCCTCCCTCATTTTTTTGATAAGGGGTTGTGTCTCATATCTCTATGTCAGGTAGAACACTATGATACTGCATTTATGCTACGTTTTTCCCCCTATGGCAAGTAAGTATAAATGTCTTCCTTTTCATTGGTGTGACTTCAGCCCACCCCAGACCTGGATTCTCATGTTCTATTTTAATAGGCTGAGACCTTCTTACCCAGAAGAACTGTTTTCTGAACTAGTTATCTAGCTTGTTGTTATCAAAGGAAATATAATCTATTGTGAGGATAGAAATCTGGAAGAGACTGTCATTTTAAAAAACATATGATCAATGTTGGAATATAGCAGGTTTTCTGTGTCCAAAATAGAGTCTGCTGTTATTTATTCATGATTCCCATGGGTAAATATTTCTGTTTATGAGACAAAGGGAAAATGAATGCCACTGATGCATTTGCACTATGTTTATTCACCTGTAAAGGTAAAGGTAAAGGTTCCCCCGCACATGCGTGCTAGTCGTTTCTGACTCTAGGGGCCGGTGCTCATCTCCGTTTCAAAGCCGAAGAGCCAGCGCTTGTCCGAGGACGTCTCTATGGTCATGTGGCCGGCATGACTGGATGCCAAAGGCGCACAGAACGCTGTTACCTTCCCACCATAATGGCCCCTATTTTTCTACTTGCATTTTTACGTGCTTTCAAACTGCTAGGTTGGCAGAAGCTGGGACGAGTAACAGGCGCTCACTCTGTTACGCGGCACTCGGGATTCGACCCGCCAAACTGCCGACCTTCTGATCGACAAGCTCAGCGTCCTAACCCACTGAGCCACCTGAGTAGTAACCAAATTCAACAGAACTGAGTATATGTCAACCCTTTGAGGCAGGTCCAGAGTAGGAAATGAAAATCATGAATATTAATTCTACTTTTATTGCAAGATGACCATAATAGCATCTTATAAGTCTGAAAGCACTTCCCCCCTCCTTGCCTTTACATTACAGAGAAATTGGGAGGGTCAATTCTGATGTATTTTCTCAAATTACATGTCTGGTTTAGACTCAGATTTTTGTTTACCACACTGTTGTCTAGGCTGGGCTCTTCCTCCTGACTCTTGAGATTGCTCACAGCTCATTACACTACATAAGGTGTGAAGATATATATGGTTTTGGTTTATTGGTTAGATTTATTTCCACCTTTATTTCAAAATCTCAAAATAGCATATATAATATCACTGTTTCCTCTAATTCTGGCCATAAATTATGGAGTACATTCAGCTGAGAGACTTTAATTAACTCAGAGTCATCCAAGAGGCTTCCAAGTATATTGGCCAGTTGGTTTTTGGGTACAATTCAAGGTGGTGTCACAGTATTTCAAAACTGTAGGAGACTGAGAGAGCCAGTTTGATGTAGAGACCCAATTTTATGTAGAGATCCAGTTTGTTATGGTGATTCTAGCCATCAGGCTAGAAACCAGGAGACTGTGAGTTCTAGTTCTGCCTTAGGCACAACGCCAGCTTACTCAGCCATAGGAAGGAGGCAATGGCAAGCGACCTCTGAAATGTTGCCAAGAAAAATGCAGGGACTTGTTGAAGCTGTTGCTAGGAGTTGATACTGACTGGAAGGCATAGACAGACAGACAGACAGATTGATTTTGTAAAAGCATCATCTGGGTTTGAAGAAATATTAGTTCTCATTTTTTTTACTGTTAACTAACTTGAACACTGATGTGGACTGAAACACAGAAACATAAATAAACTTGCGAGACCACCTGCTGCCATTGTCAACCTCCCATCGCCTGGTTCGCTCCCACAGAGTCGGCCTCCTCAGGGTGCCGTTGGCCAGGCAATGCCGGCTGGCGACCCCCAGGGGGAGAGCCTTCTCTGTGGGTGCACTGACCCTCTGGAATGAACTACCCACGGAGCTGCGGATGGCCCCTGACCTTCGGTCCTTCCGCTGTGACCTGAAGACCTGGTTGTTCCAACAAGCGGGTCTGGACTGACTACGTTTTTTAATTAGGCTTTTTACTGGGTTAAATTGTCTTGTATTTATTGCATCTATTGTTTAATTCTTTTTTTAATTTTTTACTTTATGTTTTTTAATTTTTATGGTTGTGAGCCGCCCTGAGTCCTCAGGGAGAAGGGCGGCATATAAATTTAATAAAATCAAAATCAAATCAAAAAATCAAAATAATAAATAACTAAAATGCGGCTCTTCTTAGTTAATGGCAGGAAGACTATAACATGTGTTGGGTTTCCACTTAATTCAGTAATGGCCTGCAACTGAGGAGTAAATCTGTCTTTGGAGTGAAACCCTCCCCGCACATATTGGGATGAAGCCCATGGTAGGGAATGAAGCTTCCTCTGAAGCGGAGATGGAATGCAGAAATGTATTGCAAAGTCTCTTTCCTTTAAAAATGCAAACTTCAATTGAAATCTTGTTGGCATTAGGTTTGTTTTGCTTTTTTTCCAGTGCCATTTAGTGCTGTGGGTGTTCTGATTAATTTAGCTACATGTTGCTGTCATGTTGAGGCCATTCATCTTCTGTCGTGGAGCATATAGTCCTCAATCTCTCTCTATCATTCTACTCCTTCAGGCCTTATTTTTGTCACGTTTTAGACAACTCTCGCCTGCCTGTCTTTATCTTGTTAGGCTTTCAGCAGCTTAAGCTGAATCTTCATTCGTTTAGTCTTGCTGTCAACCCCGCTTTTTTCTCATTTTCCTATTCATAATATCTCTGTCCAGTTTTGGGATAATTACATCTCGCTCTTGAGGATGTCACGGTGAAATCAGATCTTCTGCTGTGGCAACAGGCACGAATTTTATTACTGTTACTTTAAATTGCAAAGAAGGAATGAATAAATTGTTGTCATTAGAATGGGACAAGGTTGTGTTAACATTTGAAACAAGGGAGGCATTAGAAAGAATGGAAGCGAATCAGAGATGGTGGCAGAATTGCTCTGTAAGTATAAATTAGGGCATCAGGAATGACAGCTTCAGTTTTTAGTGGAATTCTTGGGCAAGATGCTTTTCAGTTGGGGGCCTCCTTCGCTGCGTCCTCATCCATCTTCACCATAGTTGTTATTAGACATTATTTGCCAAAGGAAAAAAAAAGTAAGGCATCTCCTCTCTTTTCTTCTGTTTGCTCCCACAGCAAGAGAAAAATTTGCATGAATCCATATTCCAATTCCAAATTCCCCTATGATTTGCTTGTATATTGAATAAATAACTTTAGCAATCATAGAAGGCATCTGATCAGGTATCTAAGAAACTAGCTGTTGAAAAATTAATTTTGTGTCTTGCTTAACATGAAATTGCTTAATGTGGGATTGAAGTATGGTGTGGTTGGGGAATAAAGTGATAATTGTACATATGGCTTAACAGGACTCTTTGGGACATATTATGCTTTCTTTATAATAGAAACAAATAGGGACTTAATCATATCATATGTAAATGTAAACTAAATAATATTTTAAATTAATATGTTGGGCATTCAAGCTAAATCTTGATAAATTTAAGGGCACTCATGCATATTATGCAAATCTGTATTCTTAACATTCTGGAGCATTTGCACATTTCTAAGTATACTGAGTTACAGTATATTGCTTGGGGCTTAAGGAATAAACTGCGATTATGAACTCTTTTATATTAAGCTTCATGTATGTATGTATGTGTATGTGCGTAATAATTTTTTGGGATTTTGTAGTTCCAATTGGGGCATTCACGCAAGGAGTCAAGATGGTGGCCATAAATGTATGACTGAAGCTTGGCTCTGCTTTATGTGCATCACAAGAAATTGATGAGCAAGGACCAGTTTTTCTCAATCTCTGCAATCCTACTGAACATGCTGACTGAGATATTCTGGGAACTGAAGTCCCATCTTAAAACTGCTGAGGTTGAGAAAGACTGGCATAGACAAAGAGAAGGAATGGGAAAGTGGGAAAAACTTACTTTCCCATATTACGAAGTGAAGACTTGACTAACTATAGCTGGAAAGCCTCTTTTACTGGATTGCAGGACACCCCTGACATTTATATAAGTACATATACAGCTGCTGGGAAATTCTGGGTTTGACTTGAAATATTTCATGTTAGATATATTTCTGTATTTGTTGCATCAACTCCTTAAGGGTTTAAATAGTATGTTTTATACAACTGTTCTGAAATGGCTTTAAAATGTTTTAAACCAAATATAAAACAAATCTTAGTTATAGAGATGAGAAAAATAGAAACATCACATGCAAAATCTGTTGCAATAATACATCACATAATATGTTAACATCCTAATTATAGTTTGTTTTAAAACATCATAATTTCTCAAATGATCTCCCCATAAAGAACATGTGCAGCTAGACATTTCATTTTCGTTCTGTTAGTATAAGCATACTTTTATCAATGAAAACCACATTTCATTTAAAAAAATGGTCAGGTGTGGTGGATTTCTTGTTGGACATATTTGTTTGATAAGTCTTTTCTCCCAAAAGATTGATCACAGTTTTTACATCCAACATGTTATAAATACTCCATAAGAAATCTTCCAGGTTCTGGCTATTTCTTGGCAAGCTACAATTCGGAAAACAGTTAGAGGTTCCTTCCCATGTAAGACAGAGTTTTGGCCTTTGCAAAGCTTAATGTTTCCTTGAGTGCTAGTTGAAATGTTAGCTGGAAGTTTACTTTCTGTAGTTTCTGGATCAGAGAAACCTGCCCTTCAGACAGAAATTAGGTTAGCCATTAAATATTGCAGTTTGATTTTGATTTGACTTTGATGGTTGCCAAGCATTCAAATTTTGAATAGAACAGAAGAGTTATAAGGGACCTTGTACGTCATCTAGTCCATGATCATGGGGACGCTACAACAGTCACGTGAAAATTGGTCATAAGTTACTTTTTTTGGTGTAGTGTGTAGTTGTAATTTCAAATGTTCACTAAACTGATACTGTATATTAATATGTAAGCATAGTTCAGGGAAGAAAAATATGGGTGTGCACTTCCGGAGAAAAAAGGAGGAACCTGCCCCACTTCACATCGGAGAGAACTGTGTAGAGAGAGTTTCCTCCTTTAAATTTCTGGGAGTCTACCTCTGTGAAGATCTGACCTGGAAAGTTAACACAACTCAGGTGGCTAGAAAGGCCCAACAGAGGCTTCACTTTCTTAGGGTCTTGCGGAAGAACAGGGTAGAACAACAGTTAATGACCCTCTTTTGCCGGTCTACTATAGAGAGCGTCCTCTCGTATGGTATTGTGGTTTGGTATGCTGGTCTGACAGCCGCAGACAGGAAAGTATTACAGAGGGTAGTGAGCATAGCACAAGACATTGTGGGCTGTCCCCTGACACCACTGGATGACATCGCCAGGGCTCGTTGCCTTGGAAGAGTGAGGAAGATTCTCAGGGATGACTCACACTCTGGACGGTATCTCTTTACTCTCCTACCATCCGGTAGGATATATAGGAATATAGCCAGCCGTACCAACAGGCTGAAAAACAGCTTTTATCCGTGGGCTGTTAGGCTTTTAAATGGGACATAATCTTATGCAGAATTGACTTGGGAGGCCGGTGTGTGGTGTAGTTGGTTCACATAGTGTGGTGGGATGGAGGGTTTGTTGTCACTGTGTGTTGGGGGGAGAGAGCACAGGGGGAGGCTCAGCTAATCTCAATGTACACAAGTTGTACTTTGACAATAAAGGTTTATTATTATTTATTATTATATGTCTTCTCTCCAGTGATTCCATAAACCCAGCTGCCTTCAAGAACTTGCTCTTCTGTGTGAAGATCAGAATAGAGTTCTGCAATTTTGTAGCAGCTTGTTTTGGGGAGTTGTAAGTGCTATATGTGACTGTAGAAATTTTCAGAGCACTATGCTGAGTTGACCAAGATTTTAGCTAGGTACACAGGAACATTGAGAATAAGACTGTCATGTCTCCTTATTCACTTTGTTTGAACAGAATTGGTTCCAGTTCGGACTGGAACAGGTGGTACAGACAAGCCACCATGTAACTGCATCCATAGGTGCATGACTATGAGGAAATATGTATGTATGTGTAGTATGCCACATTTGCTGGCAAAGATAACTGAGAGTAACTTTATCTGTTTTGGGTGCAGTTATACTTTTTTCAGCCACGATCATAGGAAACATTTGAAGCTGGTTCAACGTACTCCCTGGCCCATGCTACTGTTTCTCCCTATGGTCATGAATTATGCACATGATCATAAATTGCCCATGCAATTCGTGCTTTCCTCTTATTTCATACATGCACAATCAGATGCAGCAGGAAGAAAGGAGGAAGTGAGTGCAAATTTATTTATGGCGCTTCCTCAAAACGAGGAGAACCTATAATGTGAGTATCTATCCAGAGTTTCAGTACCAATACATTACCTTTGACAGTTTTTCCAATTTAACTCCAAATTAAAAAATTGCCTATAGTTCTGTTTATATTTGTCCCTAGTGAGGTAACTCATATAAAGATTCATTGAGAGCAGATTATTTATAAAATAATATATAATATTTTATTTTTGTATAAATAATATAAAAATAAAAATATCCAGGGCTTCTTATATATACATAGTACTCCCTAGGTACAGCGTAGCACAATAAAATTGTACATGTAAAGATGTCTCAGTTACTGGAGTGTGTGAAAACACTTTGTTTGCATAGGAGATTCATTTGTACAATGGAATCCCCATAAAAATGCTTTGATCTCTAGTTTTTAATCAAGTTTGCTATACTTTCCTGGAAAGAACTGGTATGTTGCACGGAACAACATACTTGATAAAAAAATATCTACATTTAGATCTAAGCTCATTGAGTAACTTGGGCTAGTTATGTCTCAATGTAATCTTATTCACAGCTCTATTGTGAAGATTAAAATTTTTGATCTTGATGTGCTTATCAAATAGATATAAATATTAGTAATGTTCAGATGAAATAAGAACTATCTCAAAATATACTGCTCAAAAAAATAAAGGGAACACTTAAAGGACACAATGTACTGCATTTAATAGTAGGATGGATGTCTTATTTTCTGTTCCCTTTATTTTTTTTGAGCAGTATATAAGGATTTGTTCTTTTCCTTTTCACTCATGATAATTTATTTTTTATGTTAGCATCTTAAAGTTGTAATCAGTTCTCTAAGAGGAATGGCATTTGGATTGATAGTTCAGCCCATTAAGGAATATTTAGACATGAAGGAACAGTGAAATATACAGCCACTATTGTGTCACTTATTTTTGGTTATGACTGGCAAACTCTTGAGTGTTTCCAATTTTTATGTAACTTTTGAGAAAGGATCTCAGTGTTCCATCAGGTTACTCAGCTCCATTTAATTTGAGGCATGTTTTTAGATATCATCTAACCAAAAGAACAGAAGTATATATTATGTTTTGTGTGCATCAGTTAAGCAGAACTTGAGCAATATACTGGGTAGATGTGCTTTAATGTTTAACTAATAGATTGTTATCCCTTGTTGGGAGACAGTGGAATATTCTACATTTTAACCTCTGCACAAAGCAGAACTTTGACTTTATAAAACTAATGGCTTGAAAAATTCACTTGAAAGATTGGTACACTGATCTGAAAGAAAGAGATGTGCACCAGAGATTATCTTGGATTTTCTGTTGCAACTACATGTCTTTAAAAACAATCTACTATCATAGTGAAGAATCTCTCAAATAACAATTGTTCTAGTTTCCTCATTGAGAAGGCATGTTACCTCTGATCCCATTTTCTCCTTTCCCAACCCTTGTTTATAAGTCAGTGATAATTACTAATATTAATCAATGCCGAAAATATTTGCTTTAAATTGTGGTGTTGGGTGAATTTGACAGATCAAGTACAGTCATTCTCTGCTGGAAAATTTAGTTGGTGGAGCTGGAATTCAGACAAAATTTCTCTGGTTAAGTGTGAAACCTGGATGAAATCTGGTTCACACCAGATGGTTTAAACGGCCACACCTGAATGGCCTGTTATGGAGGCTGATATCACTGGCACTATGAAAACCCCACATAATGGGCCCACTGCCAATTTTTGAGAGTTCCTAGTTTTGCTGTGGTATTGTCTGCCTATTTTTCTGCTTGCATTTGAAACAGGAAGCAGGAAATGGAATAAAAAGGAGAAGCAGGGATTTTTACACTACCCCTGGGAGATGATATGGGTTGGAGCCAGAATAGCAAAGCAAATTAGCGATGCCAATAGTAAGAAGAACGGGAGCCTCTTGATTAAAAGATAGATATAAAACTATACATGGATGATTGATAGATAATCTTAAAATAATAGAATCATTGAATTGGAAGTTAATTAAGACCTAAATAAAAACTTGTGCTCAATTGAGGAATTAAAATGTGTAAATAAAAAATGTGCTTTGTTAAAAAATGAAAAAAAAGAGATTGATAGATGGCTGAAATGCTTCCACTGACAGGGATACTCATTTCTTTGGGTAATTGATTATAGTATCAAAACACTCTTTCAGTTAGGAAGCATTTTGTAATATTTGTAATCATTCTGTGTTTATACTCCTGACCTCCTTCTCTGTGACATTCTTTCAAGAATTTTGAAAAGGGCTATCACCTTCCCTCAGTCTTCTTTCCTCTGGATTTAATGTTCCTAATTTCTTCAGTTTTCATTCATGGAAACTTGCTTTCGCAGCAATAAAAAAAAGGTTGGGTACCCTTTGGAACTATCTGTAATCGTGAAGTACTGGGATCTGCACTGTGGTTTAAACTATTGAAATCCTATTAATAGATTTTGATTAAATAGATAATATCCAAAACAGAGTGCTATGTCAGGTCTTCAATGAAAACATTGAACCTATATTCAAAATCTTTTTTGAAAAAGTATATGAAACATAGTAAAAATGACATTTTCATCTTATCTATCCATTGCACATTGTTTTAATATTCTGTTGGGTCCCCTGTTGGTCTTTGGCAAACTTGAAATTGGTGGCAATGTGGAAAGAGAGTACACTGGAAAATAATGATTTCCATCTTGGTATCCTTCTGTGCACTTCACTTTTTTTAAAAAGCATTTTCATTATGGTGGACACTGACAGTACACAATGCAAGAGTGATCTGCAGTTCCTTCGTCATTACTATGGGATTCTTTAAAAGCTTTCAGAAGATTGTATACCTTGCCCTTGGGATGATTTTTTTAGACAACCATTTCTGGAAAGAATAGCAATAGCAATAGCTCTTTGACTTATATACCACCTCACAGTGTTTTACAGCCCTCTCTGAGCGGTTTACAGAGTCAGCATATTGCCCCCAACAATCTGGGGGTCTCATTTTACTGACCTTGGAAGGATGGAAGGCTGAGTCAACCTTAAGCTGGTCAGGATCAAACTCCTGGAGTGACCAGTGAGTTAGCCTGCAGTGCTGCATTCTAACCACTGTGCCACAATGGCTAGGTGATAATCATAGAGATGCATTTTCTCCATTTGTTCACTATCTCCCTATCTGAGAATGATGGAGACTAACAGTTTTGTGACCCTTTGAGATTTGCAGAGGTCTGTTTTGATTGGGGAGAATGCTTCACTTCCAAAAATGTCTGTCATGAGGAACAGACTACAATGGTAGCAACCAGTGTTTGCATTTTCTTAATACAGGAAATCACTTGAAACTCAGATCTTATTTGTCATTGCATTAATTAGAACATATGGCTCAATTTACCCTGCAAGAAGGGAAATTGCCATAAAACTTCACATATTGTTTCCAATGGTGAATATTGGACTAATGTGTTCAATAAAAACAAAATACAATGCTCTGTTTGGAGTGCTGTTGTTTAACCAGAATCTTTCTTATTTAGTAGGACTTAGATGAAGCTTGGATGACAAATATGTGCAATACTGTAGGATTATGGATAGTTCTAATCTAAAGGCTTCACACAATACTCAAAGTAGGATATAATCAGCACAAAAATCTAAGATTTCAATAATGGCTAATATCTGTAGCTCAGGTATAGGACGAGAGTGGAGATTCATTCTCCAAGCTTGTCGGATGGTTTCAAAATGTTTTGTTACCCAGAATTTAGGGAATGTCAGTGTTGGTGTTCATCTGCACACACCCCAACCAGCACTTCACCTCCCAATGACCTTCACCTGATGTGACTTCCCTATAATAAGACCCATCACAAGACCATCACCTCACATGACCCATACCTGACCCACCACAAGAGCCACCATTAAACCCATCACAAGATCCTGACTGATGTGACCTTCCCATCACAAGACCTACTGACCTGATGAAACAGAAGAACACCAGCACTGACATTCTCTAAATTCCGCTCAAGATGTTACCTGGTAACAGAACTTTTGAAAACCAACCCACAAGCTCGGAGAATGAAACTCCACCCTCAAAAAACTAAGTATAATTTCTCATACGGAAATTATACTTCTGATGATGTAGCCTATAACAGCATTTGTTCCTACACACAGTCACATGCACACTCACAGTGCTCAGTCATATTCAGTTAGCAATTAATTATGATTCAAAGATCTTTTTACATGTATTATTGCCAAGCTGAATAGCCTGTTTTATACTTGTGCATTTGATTTCTGTTTCTTACATTAAAAAGTCCTTTGCATATTTCTTGTGTTAAATGTAAATTATCTTCCATCCATTTTTATGAGCTAGCAAGATTGAAATTAATTTTTTTTCCTTAGTAGCTATGGTATTTTCTGTTTCACCTAGTTTTGCATGATCTCAAAATTTGATAACGATTTTCTTTAGCTCTTTATCTAAATAATTAATAGTAATTACTATTACTAATTACAGTAATAGGAGTACAAGAATGAACTTTCTGGAATTCCACTTGATAGCTCCTTCCTCCAATGTGATCAGAAATTACTGATGAAAGCTTCTTGAGTACAGTTTCCAAGTCAGCTATGTACCCACTTAATTGACAATATCAGAAACTACAGCTAAACTAGTCCTGTTACACTGAATTATTGTTTCATGTACAAATGAATTTCCTGACTTTGTAAAGGACATTATAAAGTAAGTGCTGAGTTTTTTTCAGTATAGTCTAAGCTTTTTTTAATTTTATCTGTTAGATTGATATTGTATCTTTCGTAGAGGAACTCAAGGCTGCATATAAATAGCTTCTTCTTATTATTTTCCCCACAACAACCATTTGTCAGGTAGGTTGCTTTGAGAAAAGTCCTTAAGAAACTGGAACCCAATATAAACCAAATAATTGATAGAATATACCTGCTAAATGCTCTATACACTAAATGGGTTTACAGAATAAGAGTTGGAAGGGACCTTGGAGGTCTTCTAGTCCAACTTCCTGTTCATATGTTAGACTCGATACCATTCCGTACAAATGACTGTCAAATCTTTTCTTAAAAACCTCAGATGATGGACTCCCATAACTTCTGGAGGCAAGCTGTTCCACTAATTAATTGTTCTGTAAGGAAATTTCTCCTTAATTATATGTTGGATCTCTCTTTGTTAATTCTAGATTGGATCTCTCTTTGATAATACTTCTTGTCCTGCCCTTGAGTGCTTTGAAGAGTAGGTCAACACCCACTTCTCTGTGACAGTTCCTCAGATATTGGAAGAGGGCTATCATGTTACCCTAAACCTTCTCTTCATTAAACTAGACATATCTAGTTCCCACAACCATTCATTATAACATTTAGCCTTCAGTTCCCTAATCATCCCTGTTGCTGTTTTCTGCTCTTTCTAGAATCTCAACATCTTTTTTGTATCATGGTGATTTCATGATTTGCTCTTCCCAAAAGAACTGGAGTATTATAGTTCCCTACTTCCAAGATCTGTTATGGCAAGACAGCAAGGAGGAAATTGTAATTGATAAAGCTGAGGGCTACCAAAGTTTAAGGAGGACCAGTTAAGGTTTCTGCTTCATTGACTATGCTAAAGCCTTTGATTGTGTGGATCATAACAAACTGTGGCAAGTTCTTAAAGAGATGGGAGTACCAGACCATCTTATTTGTCTCTTGAGAAACCTATATGCGGGTCAAGAAGCAACAGTGAGAACTGGACACGGAACCACTGATTGGTTCAAAATTGGGAAAGGAGTCCGGCAAGGATGTATACTGTCGCCTTGCCTATTTAACTTATATGCAGAGCACATCATGAGAAAGGCAGGGCTAGATGAATCAAAAGTTGGAATTAAGATTGCCGGAAGAAATATCAACAACCTGAGATACGCAGATGATACCACTCTAATGGCAGAAAGTGAAGAAGAACTAAAGAGCCTCTTGTTGCGGGTGAAGAAGGAGAGTGCAAAACTTGGGTTGAAACTTAACATTAAGAAAACCAAGATCATGGCATCTGGCCCTCTCAATTCCTGGCAAATAGACGGGGAAGAAATGGAAGTAGTGACAGATTTTATTTTTCTGGGCTCCAAGATCACTGCAGATGGGGACTGTAGCCAAGAAATCAAAAGACGCTTGCTCCTGGGGAGGAAAGCCATGGCAAATCTAGACAGCACACTAAAAAGCAGAGACATCACCCTGTCAACAAAAGTGCGTATAGTCAAGGCTATGGTCTTCCCAGTTGCAATGTATGGCAGTGAAAGTTGGACCATAAGAAAGGCTGAGCGCCAAAGAATTGAGGCCTTTGAACTGTGGTGCTGGAGAAGACTCCTGCGAGTCCCTTGGACCGCAAGGCGATCAAACCGGTCAGTCCTAGAGGAGATCAATCCTGACTGCTCTTTAGAAGGCCAGATCCTGAAGCTAAAACTCAAGTACTTTGGCCACCTAATGAGAAGGAAGGACTCACTGGAGAAGAGCCTAATGCTGGGAAAGATCGAGGGCAATAGAAGAAGGGGACGACAGAGAATGAGGTGGCTGGATGGAGTCACTGAAGCAGTAGGCGTGAGCTTAAATGGACTCCAGAAGATGGTAGAGGACAGGAAGGCCTGGAGGAATGTTGTCCATAGGGTCGCGATGGGTCGGACACGACTTCGCAGCTAACAACAACAACAACAGTTAAGGTTACATTTTATCAATCTGCAAGCATAGCTCATCAAGGAGACTAAAGCTGTATCTGATCTCAAATCATGTTGGGAACCAATCTAGGAACCAGCCTTAAACCAACCCACAATCGTTCTAGTAAACCTTAATTAAAAAGAAAGATGGCATCTTAGGCATCTTGGAGTGGGGAAGAGAAGGGTTGATTGTGGCAAGTAATCTCACAGACACCATGATGTCATTTTGGCTTATAATTAGTACCACACAACTAATACTAAGAGTTAATTTTCCCAACAATATCTGGTGAAAAGGCTTTCCCATCCCCATTTGCTTCCACAGGTTGCTGAATTTTAGGTAATAATTTTTCATCCATCACTTTCTTCAAGAAGATATGAACAATTCTTTAATTGGCTGACTGTCTTATTTAGTTTTATTTATTTGATTTTTTTTAGTCACGCATCTCAACAAGTGACTTGGGGCCATCGTAGAAATCAATTAGAATAAATAGATGAATTTCTTATGGTAAATAAAATGAATGTTGTAAGCAGTGCGTACAAGATTTTTTTATTCCGTAAATGGAGTGAAAGAGCCTTGACTGCAGCATAAGTAAAGTTTCAGGCTGGCTGGATGTCTCTTTCTGTCAGATGCCATTGCATCAGACTCAAAGCCATTTGTCATCCCTGAATTTCATTATCTGCTCCTTCCCTGTCTTTCAGTCTCACTTTGCTAGGACATTTGTTCACCGTTGACCTCCCTGACAAATAATACACCTTAATTATGTTGGCAAGAGGGATATGTCATTCCTGGGCCACTTTAATTGTCTATCCGACAGGCGTCCTGCTTCAGCATGAGGCTTCCATGGTGTTTTGACCATTTCAATTGTATGTCTGCCCCAGCCTTTCATTTTCCTTTTGAGGTCAGAATAAAACACATTTTTATATAGATAACATAAAAGACCATTACACTTTTATAATTTTTACTTTACCGCACATGAATTCATAAATTTAAATTATTTTTCCCTAAAACAAATTATTTTACGTGAATGAAAAGAGAAAACAAACATCAGACTGCATAATTCATGGGGAAAACATCTGTACATTCAGTGTAAAAACTGTTACAGTAAATTGGTTTATGTGGAGCAGCTTTAAGGACAAAGATAAATATTTCCTTGTGAAATCAGGCCGAAAAATCCTTAATTTTGCTGCAGCTATTTTTTTTAAAATGCAAAACTGCATTTCTATACAGACAAAGAACAATGGTGAATAATGTGTTAGCTCAGTGGCTGATTATTGATCTTTGATTACTAATAGATATTTATTTATTACTTATCACATATTTGTATATTGCCAGCTTTAAAAGGATTCTCCTGGGTTTACGTCCATAAAAAACAAAAACAAAATAAAACTGTAACATCATAAAACAATCAAAACCTAATTCAGATAATTAAATAAAAACAATACCACATCCACCCAAACAATAGTGAACAAGTAGCTCATGAAATCCCAAAGGCCCTATGAATCACAAACAACAACAGAGTTGCAACCATCTGAACTTCTGGAGCAGTGCCTTCCAAAGGATGAAAAATCTAATTAAATAATTTAACAAAACCAATATAATACCCTCTCAGAAAATGGTTTACAAGTAGACCAATTAATTCCAAAGGCTCTAAAAATAACTGTAATTTTAGCATCCTTCCTCAATGACAGCAGAGTAGGAGTCATCTGAACTTCTGAATAAGTGTTTGCCAAAGCACTATTTCTTGACTTCAGCTATTTTAAGAAGCATAGACTTCAACTACCAGAATTCCCTAACCAATATGGTGGATGAAGAATTCTAGGAATTTAAGTCCACACTCTTAAACTTACTGAGGTTGAGAAAAACTAATCTGAAGGATAAGTGCAACTATCAGGTAGGCCTATTTCTATACTATATTTTTATAGTGATACTTTGTACAGGACTATTTCATGAGGCGGTGTCTTCATTTTAGAATGAAGGGTCATTTATTAAAATTAGGTTATCCCTGGTGCTTAGTTCTGCTTTAAACAAAGGACTACTTTTGTTTATTTCACTCCTGGTGTCTGCTTCTTTTATTGCCTAAGATACTATTGTCCAATAGTTGGACACTTGTAAAATGTTAACATAAAGTCTTGTCACAGTATCTTTAGCTTTAGGTGGAACTTTTAGCATTGGAGAACACTGGTCTTCTCCAAAGTGGGATGCCCTGAACATGCAGTATCAGATCAATTCCTATAAACTTGAGAATGAGAAGAAGAGGTGATATACTGGAATCATTTCTGAAAACAGCTGATTGCAGGCATACTGGAGTGTAGTGGCTGGACAGAGCAATTCTTGTTCACTTATTTACTTAAAAGTTATTCCTTCCTCATTATATCTAGCCTTAGGGCAGTTTACCACACATAATTAAAAGCAAAGCCATTAAAAACAGGAAATTGTAATACAGTGGCAATTGCATTCCACTTAACTTTGCCAATTCCCAGTACTGAATAATTCTGCAACGGGTGGCACAAACTGGACAATATCTCTCAATTTCAACTTACTTTTTTCTAGCAGTGACTTCAAGTAGATGAGGAAGCTGATATAAGTCCCATGTTACTGACAATAAAATCATAAAAGCAGATCCTGTTATTTCACATAATAGCATACGTATGTGTGTGTATGCTTTTGTGTGTCTATGTGTATGCATACATTTACATCTGCTGTTAATTCCAAGATACTTTGTGTGTTTGTGTGGGAGTATTTTATGTTTTTATGACCTATGAAAAGAGACATCTATAGAAATTCTTGATTGTTGTCTCAAAGGTGCTTTTTCCAAAAGTCAACTGGACTTTCTTGTTTTTCCCCCCTTTGAAAACGTTTTGCTTCTCATCCAAGAAGCTTCTTTGAACTGAAATGGATGAATAGGAAAAGAGATATTAAAAAGGCAAATGCATATTTTATTATTCCCTGTTTAGTTTTGCCTCACAATAATCTTGCAAAGCATGTTATTTTCCTTGGATGTTAGTTGTTTTAATAGAATAACAGAGTGCTCAAGCCTTTTCAGACAAATGGTTGTCCAGTCTCTTCTTAGAAGCCTCCAGTGATGGAGCATCCACAACTTCTGGAGGCAAGCCATTCCACTGGTTAATTGTTCTCACTGGTAGGAATTTTTTGTTGTTGTTAGGAAATCGTTTTGACTAGTTGGTTCTGGGACCTCCATAACTCAGTGAGAACTTAAATTTGAATAGCTCTCCAGCTAGAAGTTGACAAGCTCTTAGAGCCTCATCATTTAGAGTTTTAAACGGCAAAAGCATTCTGAAGTTAGTACAAGACACAAATTGATAATCAATGCAGAAATTTGTAAATAATTATTGTGTAATACCAATACCATTTTTTCAAGTACCGTGTGATTATTTTTCAGGAGTAGATGCATCACAATCCAACTTCTTATATATTTAGTGATCATTGTTATAAACAATTGCATGGAATGCTAGAAAGTCATTTCAAAATAATGCAGGATTTTGACGTCTACCCCAGTACAATTTCTACACTTTACCTATTAAAATGAAAAGGATATCCTGCCCTTTATTTCTGCATTCCCAGGAACTATATTTAACCCAGCATAAGATAATTTGAATTGTTATGGTGCTCAATATTTTACATTTCACTTTCTTTAAATTCAATTTTTTATATTCAACATCATTTTTCTCTGGCCATCCTTCTTCCTACTAGCATTTGTTTTACTGAAGAAAGTATAGCCATATTATTGAACTCCAGCTGAGTTCAGGTAGGCTCAGCAGGAAAAAGAAATAACCTTTGCATGATGAAATATCGGTGCAGTCTCTGTCATCTGTTATCTCTAGTAATAAAAAGATCATGTAGTAAATGATGTGATTAATATCTGCCTAGGACTCTGGAGGATTGGAACAAGTCAGAGTAGATACTAGTGGTTTGGAACAGACAAAAGAGCTTCTTGTATTCCCTCAGAGAGATATATAGGTAGTCCTCATCCTACAACTGTTCATTTAATGATGATTCAAAGTTATGATGGCTTAAAAAAAGTGACTTAAGACTTGTATTCACTTTTACCACTGTCACACTACCCTCTTGGTCACATGAACTTAATTGGGCATTTGGCAACCAGCTTCCATTTATGACTGGTTGCAGTATTTTGTGGTCATGTGATCCCAATTTGTGACCTTGTTTGCTAATTTCCAGCTACGCCTAGCAGAAAACACTCATTTGGGAAGCTTGATCCATTTAACGACTGTGTGTTTTGTTTAGTGAGCACCTTAAAAATGTTTGTAAAATTGGCTCCAACTTGAGTTATAACTGCAATGATCAACAGCAGAAATTGCAGTCTCACTTGTGGTGGTAGGTTGAGGACTACTGCACTTGAGCAGAAATTTGTTTATTCTCCTCCCTGTCCCCCCCCCTCTCTGCTGAGCTCAAATTCAATTGGTGTAGGAGAAGGACTGGCAGAACCTGGAGCGTAGTTAAAAGAGGGATCAGCCTAGAATCCCTACATAGCCACAAGTGAACTAAGTCCAATCTCCCTTGAATTCCATGGATCCTTATCTAACTCAAAGCATGTGCTAATTGTTAGCTGAGAATATTCCTTTGCATAGGCACAAGTAGCAATAAATCATTTTAACCCAGACCTTCATGTTTGCACCTAATCCTTTGCACCTGACAATTGGTTTATTCTTGGTTTATTTCATAATCCTTGATTAATGAAATTCTACTGAGTATCAGTTTCTGTAGAAATAAGTAGCAGGTGGATCAAAGGATCCCTGAGGAAATGCAATAAAGAGATCATAAACAACATACCTTAACAAGGGAACTCCTACATGTGTTGGCCTTCAGCTAACATCCTAGAAAAATCATTAGCTCTGTTGGCTGGGGAGTAATGTCTCTGAGATTCTCAAACATCCAGGTCATGGTTTTATCCTAAAGGTGCTTTTTCTGAAAGGCAACTGGAGTTTATTGAGGGTTTTTTCCCTTTGAAAACGTTTTTGCTTGTCATCCAAGAAATATCTTCAGTTCTTCTTTTTCAGAACTGAAGAAGCTTCTTGGATAAGAAGTGAAACATTTTTCAAAGGACCTTGGGGGGGTCTTCTAGTCCAGGGGGTTGGACTAGAAAACCCCCCAGATCCCTTCCAACTCTGTTATTCTGTTAATCTTTTTCTGAAGCCATTTCTCATTACCAGTCGATTTGGCTTCAGGTGCTATTTTATGGAAAGTCAGGAAGTGACCCTTTGAACCAGAAAAAAATTCTCAAAGAACAACCTGTGATTAAGATCAGACATGGAAGCTCACTAGGTGACTTTGGGCCAGCCAGTCTCTCTCAGCCCAATCTATCCCACAGCATTTTTCTACAGAAAAATTGGAGGTGATATGTACATACATACATATGCATATATTTATTTATTTATTTATTTATTTATTTATTTATTTATTTATTTATTTATTTATTTATTTATTTATTTTATTTATTTATTTATTTATTTATTTATTTGATTTATATACCGCCCTTCTCCTGGAGGACTCAGGGCAGTGTACAGGGCAATATAATAATTTAATTTATTTAATTTAATTTATTAATATTTCTATACCGCCCTTCTCCCGAAGGACTCAGGGCGGTGTACAGGGCAAGAATAAAACACAGAAATTTACAAAAAATAAAAGATAATTAAATACATGACCGATTAAAAATACAGTTAATACATGGTAAAAAAAAACCCAATAAAAATAGTAAAAAACCCCACCAATCGCCCCTCAGGCCAGGCCGGCTTGCTCGAACAAGTATGTTTTCAGATCGCGGCGAAAGGAGCGAAGATCGGGCGCCGTCCGGAGCTCAACCGGTAACTGGTTCCATAGCTCCGGGGCACCCACAGAGAAGGATCTCCCCTGGGGGCCACCAGTCGGCATTCTCTGACCGGTGGCACCCTGAGGAGGCCCTCTCTGTGGGAACGCACAGGGCGGAGGGAAGTAGACGCCGGCAGCAGGTGTTCCCTAAGGTACTCCGGACCCCTGCCATGTAGGGGTCCGGAGTACCTTTACCTACATTAGGTAAATAATTTAAAACCCAAATCCATCAGGCCAGGCCGGCTTGTTCGAATAGATAGGTTTTTAGATCACGCCGGAAGGAGCAAAGGTCGGGGGCCATCCGGAGTTCAGCTGGTAAGCGGTTCCAAAGGATTGGTGCACCCACCGAGAATGCTCTCCCCCTGGGGGTCACCAGCTGACATTCTCTGACCGGTGGTACCCTGAGGAGGCCCTCTCTGTGGGAACGTACAGGACGGAGGGACGTTGACGCCGGCAGTAGGTGCTCCCGTAGGTATATACATACACACACACACACACACACACACACACACACACACACAGAGAGAGAGAGAGACACACCCCTCCTTTAGTTCTGAAGGAAAGGCAGGACACAAATCTAATAGACACCTTTTAAAATGCACTTTTGGTATGCCTTTCCTGTTTGTATGTGATGCCCGGAGGAGTACTGTGGAATTATCAGGAATTTTAGCAAACATGACCCTCACACAAGCTTTAAGGCCTCTTAAGGAGCTTATTTTCTGATGATGACATTTTTAATCGTGTTGAAAGTCTTTATATCCTCTAAAGTTGTCAAAAAAGTGCAAAAGCAGAACAACAACAAAAGGCAAGATAGAGTCCAAATGGTGATGTTTTAAAGCAGACACATTGGAGAGTATCACAAAGCAAGCAAACAAATAATCATCTGCCCCCGGCAAAAAGCTTTTCCAGTATTTTGAAAAGACTTCCAGTTTCAATTGACTAATCCTTCTCAAGAAAAAGCAGAATGCTTTTGGCCAAAGATTAGTTTTCCCATACCCTGCGTGCATAAATCTGTTTATCAGGACAGGAGTGTTTCTTGCTAGCAAACATCTCAGTCCTTTATGATGTTAATCAAAACAATTAATGCATGGTATGGTATTGTTTGCTTGAAATCTTGTCATTTCCTATTTATATGCAATACCCACATAGCAGCAGTGTAACACTGCTTTTTAAAAATATTTAGCAGAGTTTCAAAATAACAACACTTAAGGTTTTTTTTAAAATGAGAAAATCAGTATTTCATGAGAAAAACCTCATATATTGCATATAATATCTCACATATTAAAGCAGGGCCCATGTTGCAATTGAAGGCAAATAGGTGCATCCCAGGATAATGTTGTAGGATCCAATCTGGGCTGGTCACCAGGACCAAAGGGTTAGTCTTCCGAGCTTTCAAACTTGTGCTGGAGCCCATGCTCAGGGAACGTCTTTCTCACCAGAATGTGTATTCTGGACAATTCTGAATTCAGAATGTGTATTCTGGAAAATCCAGAAATTGGAATTCTGGAGAGTGCAAAGTTCCCCAAGGATGGGCTCCAGAAATAGCCTGAAAGCTTGGAAGAATAAATCTCTGGGTCCTACTGACCAAAACAGATTGGATCCTGCAAGAATACTACAATTGTTATGTATAGGGAAGGATGGTTATATATCTTTCTGAAATAATAATAATAATAATAATAATAATAATAATAATAATAATAATAATGTTGGAAGAGACCTTGGAGGTCATCTAGTCCAACCCCCTGCTCAGGCAGTAAACCCTATACCATTTCAGACAGATGGCTGTCCAGTCTCTTCTTAAAAGCTTCCACTGTTGGAGCATTTACAGCTTCTGGAGGCAGGTTGTTCCATTGATTAATTGTTCTAACTGTCAGAAAATTTCTCCTTAGTTCTAACATGGAATTAATGCTAACGTGAAATACATAGTAGATAAACAGGAGAATTTTAAGGTGTAAAAAGGTAGAATGTAACATGTGATCTATTGCAAGAAGTGAATGTCTGTCAAAACAAACAAAAGTGGAGTCCTGTATAGGAGTATGGTAAGCCTATTTTGTGGCATGGGAAGGAAAGGTGGGTATCTATCTATCTATCTATCTATCTATCTATCTATCTATCTATCTATCTATCTATCTATCTATCGCACATTTACTTCCTATTTTAGCAAAAAGGGATATGGGGATAAAATACAAAGTATAGAATATAAACTCTGAAATCTTAATAGGAAGATTACCAACATATATCTAAGCTACAAATATAACTTTTTACTTCACTTGTCACAGCCAGGAAAACAGCAAAATCCCCATTGTAGGCTCTGTTTTGACACTCTGTCACTATGTGTTGGACAGTTTGTGTTTTGGCCTCAGAGTCACAATTCAGTGATGATATTTTGCTCCACTTAGAGAAGGCATCCGTGCATCTGCAATGAACAGTGTGAATTCGGTTTGGTGTTGTCCATATCACATGGGGATAAAGGTATGTCAGGAGAAGAAAAAATTAGGCTAAATGGGCTGCACAATAAATGTATGTAGCAAACCAAGAAGGAATAATAAGATCAAGAATGCATGGATGACAGATGAATGTGGATTGAATGCAAAAAGTAAGAAATATGGTGAGATGGTTTGGCCATACAGAGAGAGAAAAAATGAAGATCAGTTTGTGGGACAATATATGAAAAAAGTGAATGGGCTTGGAAGAAGAGGAAAAACAAGGAAGTCATGTTTGGATGCAGTTGATGAAATCCTCAGAAAGAGGCAAGTGAGAAGTTTAGAGAATAAAAGGCAATGTATGAAATAATCTATGGATATGCTGAAAAGTTTGTAAGGATAAAAATTTGGAGAATAGTTGATATTTTTATGGTTTTTAACTATATAGGTAGTCCTCTACTTATGACCACGATGGAGTCCATAATTGCAGTTATAAGTTGTTGCAGTCATGACCATATTTTTGTGACTATTTTTACAATGATTGCAAAGCAGGTCACCATGGTTGTAAAGAGAACCAGGTGATTGTTCAGCAAATCCCTTCTTCTGACTTGGTGTTTTTTCTGGAAACTGCAAAAATCCCACCAAAAACTAGCAAAACCATCACAAATCATGTCAGGTGAAGTTGGCATGCTGCAACCAGTTGTAGAGCAGGTTGCCAAGGGACCAAGTACAATCATATGACCATGGTGTATGTGTGTGCATGTGTGTGAGGCGGTCGTAACTTTGACGATGGGTCATAAGTAGCGTTTTTGGAATCTGCTGTAACTTTGATCCTCATTAAGTTGAGGATTTTTCTCTTAAATCTTTAATGTCTTTTCTCCAGGACCAAAGTAATGTTTCATAAGTGCAGGATAAATATAGGAGCAGCTGGAAAGATTGTGAGCATGAGCTTCAGCATCACTATTGTATGGAACAACCGCAGTCTAGTTTATTTGTTTAATTTTGATTTTTTTCTACAGTTGTTCAAATCCGAGCAGCAATGTACTTTGAGAAGGAAAGAATCTTTACAAACTTGTACAGTTTCAAACTTTCATTCTTTTGTTTTTATTCATTTGAAGTACCTTTTGAAAAAAGTTCCTTGTCCACTTACTCTTTCCTCTCAACAATGCTCATAACAATTAGCAATTTGCTGTCCCAAGAAAGAATTTCTTTGCTTTTTCTTCATTTGTATCCCCTCTTAATCTTGTTCTGGATAATCCTCAAAGAAAGTATTTTTTTTTTCCCTTGGTCCCAGATATAGCCTGTCCTTCTGCCAATCCGTGTGACAAAAGTTCCTCCTAGCCGGAAATCAAAATGCACTTTTTATCTGGCAGCATACAGAAATAGGAATCACCACAAAGAACTGTCATAAAAGCTGATGTCAGAAAAGAAAATGAAAAGGAAATACAGGAGTACCTGTAAACTGCCAAGCAGATCATAGGAATCACGAGTGAGTTAGCTGTCACAATGCTAGGATAAAAATCCTAGCAGCCATTTGAGTTGAATTCCACTTGATTTACATGTGCTGTCAACGTTGATGGAAATTGGCATTCCACGCAACTCAAAGTAATCCAGCAATTATTATTATTATTCATTAAATTTATATTCCACCCATCTTGCTGAATGGTAAAATATGGTGGAATGATTTTAACATTTAGCTAGCAGTGTTTCTTGATAGGATGTGTTAAGTCACGGGTTCTTTGGCGCAGGAATGAAGACGAGGTAACTGAGTACAGGGAAACTCATAGTTTATTTCGTGTAGAAACTGTACTGGCAAATGGCTGCAACTAGCCGCAATATATAGTCTAGCCCCTAGGCGGCAGCCAATAGGTTTGAAGCTACCATTGCCACCTAGGGATAGCCAATTATAGCGCTGGAGACTTATAGTCTGGTTTGCTGGAGAGCCGTTAGCTGCTCCAGCAACCCACGTGGTATTACTAATGAGCCCAGTACATAACAGGATGTTCATGCAGGAAAAATGCCTGCATTGTAAATTCAGATGGAACCTCTGTTGAATTTGCTTATTTGCCCTCAGTGACAAGAAACCTGTTCGTTTTCTGTAAAAACTCATTGAATTAAATATCCTCATTTCCATGATATTGTGGTAGCTTTAAGTACTTAGAATAGGTCTCTCTTAATTGTGGAAATGCCCATGGTATAAAGAAGGGTTTTTAAGATAAGGGTTGGACGGCCATTTGTCTGGCCATCTGGGTGGTCTAAGATGGTGTTTTTCAAACTCAGGAACTTTAAGATATGAGGACTTCAGCTCTCAGAATTCCCTAGCCAGCATGCTAATTGGGGAATTGTGTGAGTTGTTCCACACATCTCAAATTGCTGGGATTGAGAAACAAGCAGTCAAAGGATTGCTGCCTTAGACAGAGATTTTGGCTAGACGACTTTCATTTTCTCTGCAGGTTTGACCCGCTTAGTCTTTGAAGGGGAGATACCACAGGAAAATCCAGGGCTAGTATGATAAGTCAAAGAAATAACCCAGAAGAAGTTTGTTAACCAGTTACTTCTTGGTTAAGCTACTATTGTTAGCAGTTTGGTAGTTCGATTTTCACTGGCTCAAGGTTGACTCAGCCTTCCATCCCTCCAAGGTTGTTAAAATGAGGACCCAGATAGTTGGGGGCAATATGCTGACTCCGTAAACTGCTTAGAGAGGGCTGTAAAACGCTGTGAAGTGGTATATAAGTCTAATGCTATTGCTATTAATGCTAAAGAAAACTGCACAGACATATCTATGTATCACCAGGATTGAAGTTCAACCTTTATCATGTCTCACTTTTTCCTACTTTCTGTCCATCCCAAAGGTGCTTTTCTAAAAGGCTACTGGACTTCCTTGAGGTTTTTTCCCTGAAAACATTTCACTTCTCATCCAAGAAGTTTCTTCAAGAGAAA